>NC_087069.1:3946498-4275596 GCF_963678635.1 Symsagittifera roscoffensis
GGCAGAATGTTTAATGGTCTCGCGCCCGAAACAAAAAAACTATCAACATTTTGAGCGCACACAACTGAAAGGATTGGGTCCCAAAAAATGGCCAGCTGGTTTTAAGGATTCATTTTTTTACGTAACTTCACAACATTGACACCTCTGAGCCTGAGGATTTGCATCTTCACGTCATCAAGCTTCACAGCCTTGGCTCGTTCAATGTTGCTAACTGATGTTGTATGAACATAGGCACTCGATGTTGTTTGGACATGGGGACTTCCTGTTGTTTGTTTATGTTGTTTGAAGATGTGATTTGACAATTCCGAAACATCAACCTCATCATCCACCGTTATCTCATCCGTTAACTGCACCGTTGAAGTTACTGCTAGCCTTCGCTGCTCAGTATTTATGGCTATATTCGCCAACTCATTGAAGTCTACATCGTAGTAATCGATACATATTTTCGGTATTTGTAATTACGCAACATTTCACGCTTTTCTTCGTCTGACTTCGCTATAGATTCCATCACTTCTGGAAACTGTCTTTGTTGTTCGGCTATCACGCTTGGTGGATTGCTGGCTATCCACACCTTTAGCTCTTTCTGAGTCTTTTCTATTCGCTGTAGTTCCATTTTCACATTTGATCTTGGAAAAATCGCTGAACTTTAGAAATAGCATGCTGTCGATGTTCCTCTAGCTGAATTTTAGCTTGTCTAAATTGAATTGTGTTTTTGAGTATCCCGGTTAAAATTGCTGCGGGAATCATTCAAATGTCTCTCCTGGTAAGTTAATTTCGGTATTTGATTGAGTCATCATCAAGTGAAAGACATGGTCATTTATTCACTTTATAAAAAAAAAACTCGTGCTAAATTATCTTGGTAAATAATCCTCCATCACCATTCTATCCTTCCAATTCATGAAAATTGTTTAATCATCACCATTCTATCCTCCCAGTTCGAAGTTCACACCATTCGAATTTCACCCACCAATACGATCGTGCCCACCCACCCATACGATCGTGCCCCCCTCATCGAAATTCACCCGTGGGGGGCACGATCGTAGGTTCCACTTCCACAGTTACGATCAAGTCCCACCCCATCAGTTCCCACTGAACCCGCTTGGGGACGTTTTTAAAAACATTAATTCGAATTAACTGGGTCAGAACCTGAGCTAACGTGACTTCCGATTTTCTTCCGCAATGAAGAACTGTCAAAAACACTTGCACTGCATTCTACAACACTCAAGGATTTTATTTGGCTATATCTAAAAAAAATTAAAAAAATCTTCATTGCGGCCGAAGTTGATCATTCACGCCAGCTCAGTTTCCGACCCGAATAATTATTTAGAGATAGCATTCGAAAGCTCTAGGGGCACAGAATTTTTTTCGATAGGTGTCACCCAAAAAATTCTAAAAATCACGGTTTTTTTGGGGTTTTGAGGACGCGGCCAATTTGCAACCAATGATTTGCAATAAAGATTCATTTGACCATGCATAGCGATATAAAAGATCGAAATACTTTTTCAAATCGAAATTTTATCATTTTTCATCGAATTTTTCTTTTTTTTTTATTGGTTCATTTTAACAAAAAAGTGGAAAATGTCTATTTTCTCAATGTTCCAAAAAGAAAAAACTATATAAAGTAATATACATGTTTGGAAACCTCTTGAAGAGTTCTTTCCAAAAAAATCAAAATCGTTTTGATGGTTATCCGTTTTGTCAGGTATCCAAAAAATAGCGTTTTTGGGGTTTTCTCGGAAAAAATGCAAAAATATAAAAGTTCCGAAAGTGGATCAATAATGTTTTACATACGGGCAGAAAGAACTCACGCTGGGCTTTTTTTTGGTATATAGAACGATTTTTAACAGCGTCTAGTTGTTGAGAAATTGTTTCTCGAAATTTTGAATTAAAAAAAAGGAAAAAAATTGACTTGAAAACTAAAAAAAATTTGACAGATTTCGAAGTATTTTGAATAGAATTTGATACTGATTTTTCTTGAACTAGGTTGATATTTGTTGAAAGTTACTTCGCAGAAAATAGAATTGCTAGTTTAAAGCTGGAATGAAAAAAAAATCAGAAAAAACTATGAAAAAAAGTGATTTTTTCAGGATTTCAGCATGAAAATTTCTAGTTTCTGGTATTTTCTATGGATAAGATATGAATTATTATACATATTTGGATTTTTCTCGAAGCCTGGGTTTTGAATAAGGTACAAGAAAAGCGAATTCATTGGGAATTGTTTAAGCAGTTATCCGTTTTGTCGGGTATCCACAAAACAGCCTTTTTGGCGGTTTCTCGGAAAAAAACGCAAAAATATCAAATTTCCTTTTGTAGATTTATAAATCTATACATACGGCTAGAAAGATCTCACACTGAGATTTTTGTTTGGTATATAGAACAGTTTTTAACAACCTCTAGTTGTTGAGAAATTGTTTAAAAACCTTTGAAATTAGAAAAAAAGGAAAAAAGTTGACTTGAAAACTAAAAAGATTTGACATATTTTGAAGCATTCCGAACAAAACTTGATGCCAATTTCTCTTGAACTAGGTTGATATGTCTTGAAAGTTACTTCAGAGAAAAAAAAATTGCTAGTTTAAAGCTGGAATGAAAAAAAAAATTAGAAAAATCACTGAAAAAAAGTGATTTTTTTGAGATTTCAGCATGAAATTTTCTAGTTTATGGGATTTTCTAGAAATAAGATATGAAGTATTATTTATATTTGGATTTTTCTTGAAGCGTGGGTTTTGAATAAGCTACAAGAAAAGCGAATTCATTGAGAATTGCTTAAGCACATATCCGTTTTGTCGGGTATCCACAAAACGGACTTTTTGGCGGTTTCTCGGAAAAAACGCAAAAATATCAAATTTCCTCGAATAGATTGATAAATCTGTACATTCGGCTAAAAACAAACTACACTGGGATTTTGTTCGATATATAGAACAAATTTTAACAGCCTCTAGTTGTTGAGAAATTGTTTAATGAAATTTTGAAATTAAACAAAAAGGATAAAAAGTGACTTGAAAACTAAAAAAGCTTTGACCTATTTTGAAGCATTCTGGACAAATTTTGATACCAATTTTTCTTGAACTAGGTTGATATTTCTTGAAAGTTACTTCAGAGAAAGAAGAATTGCTAGTTTGAAGCAGGAATGAAAAAAGTGATTTTTTCGAGATTTCAGCATGGAATTTTCTAGTTTCGTGGATTTTTTAAGTATAAATATGAAGTTTTATACATATTTGGATTTCTCTCAAAGCAAGGTTTTTGAATAAGTTACAAGAAAAGCGAAATCATTTAAGAATTGCTTAAGCAGTCACCCGTTTTGTCGGTTATTCAAAGAATAGCTTTTTTGACGGTTACTCGGATAAAAGAAAAAATATGATAATTTTACTCAAGTAGATTTATAAGTTCATACATACGCCAAAAAAAAACCCACACTGAGCTTTTTTTGGTATACAGAATTTTTTTTTAGCAAAATCTAGTTGTTGAGGAATTATTTAACCTTATTATTTTGAATCTTTTTGACCTATTTTGAAGTATCTTAGAGAGGTTTTGATTGAGGTTTTTCTTGGATTAGGTTGATATTTGTTGATTGTTACTTCAGAAAAAAATTTGCTACTCTGGAATGAAAAAAAATAATCGATGAAAAAAACTGATTTTTTGAGATTTCAGCTTGAAATATTATAATTTCTTGGATTTTCTAAATAAAAGTTGTTGAGTACTAGACATATTTGGAATCCTCATGAAGAAAATCTTTCCAAAAGTTTTTACAAAAAGCGACTCAATGAGAATCGTTTGAACAGTTATACGTTTTGTCGTGTATCCAAAAAACAGCGTTTTGACGGTTATTTGAAAAAATTGCAAACGTTTTTTTTCATTTTCAGATAGAATTCAGAAATCGGTACATCCGATTTGACAGATAAAGTTCATTGATTAATATTTGAAAACAAAATTTTGCCTATTCTTCTCTATTTTGAATAGACCATTTTCGAAGTATTTTGAAGAGATTTTGATTCTGTTTTTTCTTAAATTAGGTCAATACTCGTTGAGTGTTACTTCACAAAAATAAACTTTGCTAATTTAAGTCCAAAATGAAGTCGCGCCGTCTCCACCTTGTTCTGAAAAGTCGCGCCGTCTCTGCTTTGGTCTGAAAAGTCTCGCCGTCTCCACTTTGTTCTGGAAAGCTGCACCGTATCCACCTCAACCCCGAGGAATATAATCTTGGTCGCTCCGTCTCCCCCTCGGTCTGGAAAGTTGCGCCGTCTCCGCCTTGGTCTGAAAAGTCGCGCCGTCTCAGCCTTGGTCTGAAATGTCGCGCCGTCTCCGCCTTGGTCTGTTAAGTCGCGCCGCCTCCGCCTTGGTAGCGAGGAATGATTTCATGGTCGCGCCGTCTCCGCAATGGTCTGGAAAGTCGCACCGTATCCACCTCAGTCATCGGTCGCGAGGAGTATAGTTTTGATTGCGCCGGCTCCACCTCCGCCTGGAAAGTCGCGCCGTCTCCGCCTCGGTCTGAAAAATTGCGCCGTCTCCACCTTGGTCTGGAAAGTCGCACCGTATTCACCTCATTCGCGAGGAACATAATCTTGGTTGCGCCGTGTCCACCTCGGTCTGAAAAGTCGCGCCGTCTCCGCATTGGTCTGAAAAGTCGCCCGTCCCCGCATTGGTCTGGAAAGTTGCACCGTATCCACCTCAGTCGCGAGGAATATAATATTAGTCGCGCCATCTCCGCCTCGGTCTGGAAAGTCGCGCCGTCTCCGTATTGGTCTGGAAAATCGAGCCGTCTCCGCCTTGGTCTGAAAAGTTGCACCGTATCCACCTCAGTCGCGAGGAAAACAATCTTGGTCGCGCCGTCTCCACCTCGGTCTGGAAAGTTGCGCCGTATCCACCCCAGTCGCGAGGAATACAATCTTGGTCGCGCCGTCTCCACCTCGGTCTGGAAAGTCGCGCTGTATCCACCTCAGTCGCGAGGAATATAATCTTGGTCGCGCCGTCTCCACCTCGGTCTGGAAAGTCGCACTGTATCCACCTCAGTCGTGAGAAAAATAATATTGGTCGCGCCATCTCCACTTCGGTCTGGAAAGTAGCGCCCTCTCTGCCTTGGTCTGAAAAACTGCGCCGTCTCCACCTTGTTCTGGAAAGTAGAGCCCTCTCCGCCTTGGTCTGGAAAGTCGAACCGTATCCACCTCAGTCGCGATGAATATAATCTTGGTCGCGCCGTCTCCACCTCGGTCTGGAAAGTCGCGCTGTATCCACCTCAGTCGCGAGGAATATAATCTTGGTCGCGCCGTCTCCACCTCGATCTGGAAAGTCGTACTGCATCCACCTCAGTCGCGAGAAAAATAATTTTGGTCGCGCCATCTCCACTTCGTTCTGGAAAGTAGCGCCCTCTCCGCCTTGGTCTGTTAAGTCGCGCCGCCTCCGCCTTGGTAGCGAGGAATGATTTCATGGTCGCGCCGTCTCCGCAATGGTTTGGAAAGTCGCACCGTATCCACCTCAGTCATCGGTCGCGAGGAATATAGTCTTGATTGCGCCGGCTCCACCTCCGCCTGGAAAGTCGCGCCGTCTCCGCCTCGGTCTGAAAAATTGCGCCGTCTCCACCTTGGTCTGGAAAGTCGCACCGTATTCACCTCATTCGCGGGGAACATAATCTTGGTTGCGCCGTTTCCACCTCGGTCTAAAAAGTCGCGCCGTCTCCGCATTGGTCTGAAAAGTCGCCCGTCCCCGCATTGGTCTGGAAAGTTGCACCGTATCCACCTCAGTCGCGAGGAATATAATATTGGTCGCGCCGTCTCCGCCTCGGTCTGGAAAGTCGCGCCGTCTCCGTATTGGTCTGGAAAATCGAGCCGTCTCCGCCTTGGTCTGAAAAGTTTGCACCGTATCCACCTCAGTCGCGAGGAATACAATCTTGGTCGCGCCGTCTCCACCTCTGTCTGGAAAGTTGCGCCGTATCCACCTCAGTCGCGAGGAATACAATCTTGGTCGCGCCGTCTCCACCTCGGTCTGGAAAGTCGCGCTGTATCCACCTCAGTCGCGAGGAATATAATCTTGGTCGCGCCGTCTCCACCTCGGTCTGGAAAGTCGCACTGTATCCACCTCAGTCGCGAGAAAAATAATATTGGTCGCGCCATCTCCACTTCGTTCTGGAAAGTAGCGCCCTCTCCGCCTTGGTCTGTTAAGTCGCGCCGCCTCCGCCTTGGTAGCGAGGAATGATTTCATGGTCGCGCCGTCTCCGCAATGGTCTGGAAAATCGCACCGTATCCACCTCAGTCATCGGTCGCGAGGAATATAGTCTTGATTGCGCCGGCTCCACCTCCGCCTGGAAAGTCGCGCCGTCTCCGCCTCGGTCTGAAAAATTGCGCCGTCTCCACCTTGGTCTGGAAAGTCGCACCGTATTCACCTCATTCGCGAGGAACATAATCTTGGTTGCGCCGTGTCCACCTCGGTCTGAAAAGTCGCGCCGTCTCCGCATTGGTCTGAAAAGTCGCCCGTCCCCGCATTGGTCTGAAAAGTTGCACCGTATCCACCTCAGTCGCGAGGAATACAATCTTGGTCGCGCCGTCTCCACCTCTGTCTGGAAAGTTGCGCCGTATCCACCTCAGTCGCGAGGAATACAATCTTGGTCGCGCCGTCTCCACCTCGGTCTGGAAAGTCGCGCTGTATCCACCTCAGTCGCGAGGAATATAATCTTGGTCGCGCCGTCTCCACCTCGGTCTGGAAAGTCGCACTGTATCCACCTCAGTCGCGAGAAAAATAATATTGGTCGCGCCATCTCCACTTCGGTCTGGAAAGTAGCGCCCTCTCTGCCTTGGTCTGAAAAACTGCGCCGTCTCCACTTTGTTCTGGAAAGTAGAGCCCTCTCCGCCTTGGTCTGGAAAGTCGAACCGTATCCACCTCAGTCGCGATGAATATAAAATTGGTCGCGCCGTCTCCACCTCGGTCTGGAAAGTCGCGCTGTATCCACCTCAGTCGCGAGGAATATAATCTTGGTCGCGCCGTCTCCACCTCGATCTGGAAAGTCGCACTGCATCCACCTCAGTCGCGAGAAAAATAATATTGGTCGCGCCATCTCCACTTCGTTCTGGAAAGCAGCGCCCTCTCCGCCTTGGTCTGGAAAGTCGAACCGTATCCACCTCAGTCGCGATGAATATAATCTTGGTCGCACCGTCTCCACCTCGGTCTGGAAAGTCGCGCTGTATCCACCTCAGTCGCGAGGAACACAATCTTGGTCGCGCCGTCTCCACCTTGTTCTAGAAAGTAGCGCCCTCTCTGCCTTGGTCTGGAAAGTCGAACCGTATCCACCTCAGTCGCGAGGAACACAATCTTGGTCGCGCCGTCTCCACTTCCACCTCGGTCTGGAAAGTCGCGCTGTATCCACCTCAGTCGCGAGGAATACAATCTTGGTCGCGCCGTCTCCACCTCGGTCTGGAAAGTCGCGCCGTCTCCGCATTGGTCTGAAAAGTCGCCCGTCCCCGCATTGGTCTGGAAAGTTGCACCGTATCCACCTCAGTCGCGAGGAATATAATATTGGTCGCGCCGTCTCCGCCTCGGTCTGGAAAGCTGCGCCGTATCCACCTCAGTCGCGAGGAATACAATCTTGGTCGCGCCGTCTCCACCTCGGTCTGGAAAGTCGCGCTGTATCCACCTCAGTCAGTCGCGAGGAATATAATCTTGGTCGCGCCGTCTCCACCTCGGTCTGGAAAGTCGCACTGTATCCACCTCAGTCGCGAGAAAAATATTATTGGTCGCGCCATCTCCACTTTGGTCTGAAAAGTCGCGCCGTCTCCACCTTGGTCTGGAAAGTCGCACCGTATTCACCTCATTCGCGAGGAACATAATCTTGGTTGCGCCGTGTCCACTTCGGTCTGAAAAGTCGCTCCGTCTCCGCATTGGTCTGAAAAGTCGCCCGTCCCCGCATTGGTCTGGAAAGTTGCACCGTATCCAGCTCAGTCGCGAGGAATATAATATTGGTCGCGCCGTCTCCACCTCGGTCTGGAAAGTCGCGCCGTCTCCGTATTGGTCTGGAAAATCGAGCCGTCTCCGCCTTGATCTGAAAAGTTGCACCGTATTCACCTCAGTCGCGAGGAATACAATCTTGGTCGCGCCGTCTCCACCTCTGTCTGGAAAGTCGCGCTGTATCCACCTCAGTCGCGAGGAATATAATCTTGGTCGCGCCGTCTCCACCTCGATCTGGAAAGTCGCACTGCATCCACCTCAGTCGCGAGAAAAATAATATTGGTCGCGCCATCTCCACTTCGTTCTGGAAAGTAGCGCCCTCTCCGCCTTGGTCTGGAAAGTCGAACCGTATCCACCTTGTCGCGAGGAACACAATCTTGGTCGCGCCGTCTCCACCTTGTTCTGGAAAGTAGCGCCCTCTCCGCCTTGGTCTGGAAACGCGAACCGTATCCACCTCAGTCGCGAGAAAAATAATATTGGTCGCGCCATCTCCACTTCGGTCTGGAAAGTAGCGCCCTCTCTGGAAATCGAGCCGTCTCCGCCTTGGTCTGAAAAGTTGCACCGTATCCACCTCAGTCGCGAGGAATACAATCTTGGTCGCGCCGTCTCCACCTCTGTCTGGAAAGTTGCGCCGTATCCACCTCAGTCGCGAGGAATACAATCTTGGTCGCGCCGTCTCCACCTCGGTCTGGAAAGTCGCGCTGTATCCACCTCAGTCGCGAGGAATATAATCTTGGTCGCGCCGTCTCCACCTCGGTCTGGAAAGTCGCACTGTATCCACCTCAGTCGCGAGAAAAATAATATTGGTCGCGCCATCTCCACTTCGGTCTGGAAAGTAGCGCCCTCTCTGCCTTGGTCTGAAAAACTGCGCCGTCTCCACTTTGTTCTGGAAAGTAGAGCCCTCTCCGCCTTGGTCTGGAAAGTCGAACCGTATCCACCTCAGTCGCGATGAATATAATCTTGGTCGCGCCGTCTCCACCTCGGTCTGGAAAGTCGCGCTGTATCCACCTCAGTCGCGAGGAATATAATCTTGGTCGCGCCGTCTCCACCTCGATCTGGAAAGTCGCACTGCATCCACCTCAGTCGCGAGAAAAATAATATTGGTCGCGCCATCTCCACTTCGTTCTGGAAAGCAGCGCCCTCTCCGCCTTGGTCTGGAAAGTCGAACCGTATCCACCTCAGTCGCGATGTATATAATCTTGGTCGCACCGTCTCCACCTCGGTCTGGAAAGTCGCGCTGTATCCACCTCAGTCGCGAGGAACACAATCTTGGTCGCGCCGTCTCCACCTTGTTCTAGAAAGTAGCGCCCTCTCTGCCTTGGTCTGGAAAGTCGAACCGTATCCACCTCAGTCGCGAGGAACACAATCTTGGTCGCGCCGTCTCCACTTCCACCTCGGTCTGGAAAGTCGCGCTGTATCCACCTCAGTCGCGAGGAATACAATCTTGGTCGCGCCGTCTCCACCTCGGTCTGGAAAGTCGCGCCGTCTCCGCATTGGTCTGAAAAGTCGCCAGTCCCCGCATTGGTCTGGAAAGTTGCACCGTATCCACCTCAGTCGCGAGGAATATAATATTGGTCGCGCCGTCTCCGCCTCGGTCTGGAAAGTCGCGCCGTCTCCGTATTGGTCTGGAAAATCGAGCCGTCTCCGCCTTGGTCTGAAAAGTTGCACCGTATCCACCTCAGTCGCGAGGAATACAATCTTGGTCGCGCCGTCTCCACCTCTGTCTGGAAAGTTGCGCCGTATCCACCTCAGTCGCGAGGAATACAATATTGGTCGCGCCATCTCCACTTCGGTCTGGAAAGTAGCGCCCTCTCTGCCTTGGTCTGAAAAACTGCGCCGTCTCCACTTTGTTCTGGAAAGTAGAGCCCTCTCCGCCTTGGTCTGGAAAGTCGAACCGTATCCACCTCAGTCGCGATGAATATAATCTTGGTCGCGCCGTCTCCACCTCGGTCTGGAAAGTCGCGCTGTATCCACCTCAGTCGCGAGGAATATAATCTTGGTCGCGCCGTCTCCACCTCGATCTGGAAAGTCGCACTGCATCCACCTCAGTCGCGAGAAAAATAATATTGGTCGCGCCATCTCCACTTCGTTCTGGAAAGCAGCGCCCTCTTCGCCTTGGTCTGGAAAGTCGAACCGTATCCACCTCAGTCGCGATGAATATAATCTTGGTCGCACCGTCTCCACCTCGGTCTGGAAAGTCGCGCTGTATCCACCTCAGTCGCGAGGAACACAATCTTGGTCGCGCCGTCTCCACCTTGTTCTAGAAAGTAGCGCCCTCTCCGCCTTGGTCTGGAAAGTCGAATCGTATCCACCTCAGTCGCGAGGAACACAATCTTGGTCGCGCCGTCTCCACTTCCACCTCGGTCTGGAAAGTCGCGCTGTATCCACCTCAGTCGCGAGGAATACAATCTTGGTCGCGCCGTCTCCACCTCGGTCTGGAAAGTCGCGCTGTATCCACCTCAGTCGCGAGGAATATAATCTTGGTCGCGCCGTCTCCACCTCGGTCTGGAAAGTCGCACTGTATCCACCTCAGTCGCGAGAAAAATAATATTGGTCGCGCCATCTCCACTTCGGTCTGGAAAGTTGCGCCGTATCCACCTCAGTCGCGAGGAATACAATCTTGGTCGCGCCGTCTCCACCTCGGTCTGGAAAGTCGCACTGTATCCACCTCAGTCGCGAGGAATATAATCTTGGTCGCGCCGTCTCCACATCGGTCTGGAAAGTCGCACTGTATCCACCTCAGTCGCGAGAAAAATAATATTGGTCGCGCCATCTCCACTTCGGTCTGGAAAGTAGCGCCTTCTCTGCCTTGGTCTGAAAAACTGCGCCGTCTCCACCTTGTTCTGGAAAGTAGAGCCCTCTCCGCCTTGTTCTGAAAAGTCGCGCCGTCTCCACCTTGGTCTGGAAATTCGAACCGTATCCACCTCGGTCGCGATGAATACAATCTTGGTCGCGCCGTCTCCACCTCGGTCTGGAAAGTTGCGCCGTATCCACCTCAGTCGCGAGGAATACAATCTTGGTCGCGCCGTCTCCACCTCGGTCTGGAAAGTCGCGCTGTATCCACCTCAGTCGCGAGGAATATAATCTTGGTCGCGCCGTCTCCACCTCGGTCTGGAAAGTCGCACTGTATCCACCTCAGTCGCGAGAAAAATAATATTGGTCGCGCCATCTCCAATTCGGTCTGGAAAGTAGCGCCCTCTCTGACTTGGTCTGAAAAACTGCGCCGTCTCCACCTTGTTCTGGAAAGTAGAGCCCTCTCCGCCTTGGTCTGAAAAGTCGCGCCGTCAACACCTTGGTCTGGAAAGTCGAACCGTATCCACCTCAGTCGCGATGAATATAATCTTGAACGCGCCGTCTCCACCTCGGTCTGGAAAGTCGCGCTGTATCCACCTCAGTCGCGAGGAATATAATCTTGGTCGCGCCGTCTCCACCTCGATCTGGAAAGTCGCACTGCATCCACCTCAGTCGCGAGAAAAATAATATTGGTCGCGCCATCTCCACTTCGTTCTGGAAAGTAGCGCCCTCTCCGCCTTGGTCTGGAAAGTCGAACCGTATCCACCTTGTCGCGAGGAACACAATCTTGGTCGCGCCGTCTCCACCTTGTTCTGGAAAGTAGCGCCCTCTCCGCCTTGGTCTGGAAACGCGAACCGTATCCACCTCAGTCGCGAGGAACACAATCTTGGTCGCGCCGTCTCCACCTCGGTCTGGAAAGTCGCGCTGTATCCACCTCAGTCGCGAGGAATATAATCTTGGTCGCACCATCTCCACCTCTGTCTGGAAAGTCGCACTGTATCCACCTCAGTCGCGAGAAAAATATTATTGGTCGCGCCATCTCCACTTTGGTCTGAAAAGTCGCGCCGTCTCCACCTTGGTCTGGAAAGTCGCACCGTATTCACCTCATTCGCGAGGAACATAATCTTGGTTGCGCCGTGTCCACTTCGGTCTGAAAAGTCGCTCCGTCTCCGCATTGGTCTGAAAAGTCGCCCGTCCCCGCATTGGTCTGGAAAGTTGCACCGTATCCAGCTCAGTCGCGAGGAATATAATATTGGTCGCGCCGTCTCCACCTCGGTCTGGAAAGTCGCGCCGTCTCCGTATTGGTCTGGAAAATCGAGCCGTCTCCGCCTTGATCTGAAAAGTTGCACCGTATTCACCTCAGTCGCGAGGAATACAATCTTGGTCGCGCCGTCTCCACCTCGGTCTGGAAACTTGCGCCGTATCCACCTCAGTCGCGAGAAATACAATCTTGGTCGCGCCGTCTCCACCTCGGTCTGGAAAGTCGCGTTGTATCCACCTCAGTCGCGAGGAATATAATCTTGGTCGCGCCGTCTCCAACTCGGTCTGGAAAGTCGCACTGTATCCACCTCAGTCGCGAGAAAAATAATATTGGTCGCGCATCTCCACTTCGGTCTGGAAAGTAGCGCCCTCTCCGCCTTGGTCTAAAAAACTGCGCCGTCTCCACCTTGTTCTGGAAAGTAGAGCCCTCTCCGCCTTGTTCTGAAAAGTCGCGCCGTCTCCACCTTGGTCTGGAAAGTCGAACCGTATCCACCTCAGTCGCGATGAATATAATCTTGGTCGCGCCGTCTCCACCTCGGTCTGGAAAGTCGCGCTGTATCCACCTCAGTCGCGAGGAATACAATCTTGGTCGCGCCGTCTCCACCTCGATCTGGAAAGTCGCACTGTATCCCCCTCAGTCGCGAGAAAAAAAATATTGGTCGCGCCATCTCCACTTTGTTCTGGAAAGTAGCGCCATCTCCGCCTTGGTCTGAAAAGTCGCGCCGTCTCCACCTTGTTCTGGAAAGTAGCGCCCTCTCCGCCTTGGTCTGGAAAGTCGAACCGTATCCACCTCAGTTGCGAGGAACACAATCTTGGTCGCGCCGTCTCCACCTCGGTCTGGAAAGTCGCGCTGTATCCACCTCAGTCGCGAGGAATATAATCTTGGTCGCGCCGTCTCCACCTCGGTCTGGAAAGTCGCACTGTATCCACCTCAGTCGCGACAAAAATAATATTGGTCGCGCCATCTTCACTTCGTTCTGGAAAGTAGCGCCATCTCCGCCTTGGTCTGAAAAGTCGCGCCGTCTCCACTTCGGTCTGGAAAGTCGCACCGTATTCACCTCATTCGCGAGGAACATAATCTTGGTTGCGCCGTGTCCACCTCGGTCTGAAAAGTCGCACTGTATCCACCTCAGTCGCGAGAAAAATAATATTGGTCGCGCCATCTCCACTTCGGTCTGGAAAGTAGAGCCCTCTCCGCCTTGTTCTGAAAAGTCGCGCCGTCTCCACCTTGGTCTGGAAAGTCGAACCGCATCCACCTCAGTCGCGATGAATATAATCTTGGTCGCGCCGTCTCCACCTCGTTCTGCAAAGTCGCGCTGTATCCACCTCAGTCGCGAGGAATATAATCTTGGTCGCGCCGTCTCCACCTCGATCTGGAAAGTCGCACTGTATCCACCTCAGTCGCGAGAAAAATAATATTGGTCGCGCCATCTCCACTTTGTTCTGGAAAGTAGCGCCATCTCCGCCTTGGTCTGAAAAGTCGCGCCGTCTCCACCTTGTTCTGGAAAGTAGCGCCCTCTCCGCCTTGGTCTGGAAAGTCGAACCGTATCCACCTCAGTCGCGAGAAAAATAATATTGGTCGCGCCATCTCCTCTTCGGTCTGGAAAGTAGCGCCCTCTCTGCCTTGGTCTGAAAAACTGCGCCGTCTCCACCTTGTTCTGGAAAGTAGAGCCCTCTCCGCCTTGTTCTGAAAAGTCGCGCCGTCTCCACCTTGGTCTGGAAAGTCGAACCGTATCCACCTCAGTCGCGATGAATACAATCTTGGTCGCGCCGTCTCCACCTCGGTCTGGAAAGTTGCGCCGTATCCACCTCAGTCGCGAGGAATACAATCTTGGTCACGCCGTCTCCACCTCGGTCTGGAAAGTCGCACTGTATCCACCTCAGTCGCGAGAAAAATAATATTGGTCGCGCCATCTTCACTTCGTTCTGGAAAGTAGCGCCATCTCCGCCTTGGTCTGAAAAGTCGTGCCGTCTCCACCTTGTTCTGGAAAGTAGCGCCCTCTCCGCCTTGGTCTGGAAAGTCGAACCGTATCCACCTCAGTCGCGATGAATATAATCTTGGTCGCGCCGTCTCCACCTCGGTCTGGAAAGTCGCGCTGTATCCACCTCAGTCGCGAGGAATATAATCTCGGTCGCGCCGTCTCCACCTCGGTCTGGAAAGTCGCACTGTATCCACCTCAGTCGCGAGAAAAATAATATTAGTCGCGCCATCTTCACTTCGTTCTGGAAAGTAGCGCCATCTCCGCCTTGGTCTGAAAAGTCGCGCCGTCTCCACTTCGGTCTGGAAAGTAGCGCCCTCTCCGCCTTGGTCTGAAAAGTCGCGCCGTCTCCACCTTGTTCTGGAAAGTAGCGCCCTCTCCGCATTGGTCTGGAAAGTCTGGAAATAGCTCGGTTTGGTCGCGCCAGTCACGCCATTTCCTGACCAGCAGGGTCGCGCCATATACACCTAGGTCGCGAAAGTCGCGCCTTAGTTTTTCGGTCGCGAAAGTCTGGAAATGGCAACTCTTGGTCGCGAGAGTCTGGGCATACCAAATATGAGTCGCGATGATTTGGTCGCGCCACCTCTGCTTCGGTCGCGATAGTCGCAACGGATCATCATGATTGCAAAAGTCTGGAAATGCCATGTTTTTTGCCAAAGCCTGGCCATGCCTACTTTTGGTCTGAAAAGTCTGGACATGCCAAACTTTTGTCGCGAAAGTATGGACATAAATCTGGGACCTCGACTCGGGAAGACCGCTCAAAAACCGCTTAAAAACCGCTCAAATCTTGCTTGAAAAATCGTTCAAAAATCACCGCAAGAAATGAGTGGTTTTTGAGCCGTTTCCTAAGCTAGACTTGAGCGGTTTGAGCGGTTTTTCCAAAAAAAACCGCCCAAACCGCCCAAACCGCCCAAACCGCTCAAACCGCTCAAATTTTGCTGGAAAGCCGCTTAAACCGCTCAAATCTTGAGCGGTTTTTGAGCGGGATCTCGACCCGGGAATTACACAAAGAATAGGCTTCAAATATATGTTTATAGGGAATGGCATCCTCGCGGTGAGTTTAAGCACTGATAAATGAATTGATAATCAGCCTCCCTGAAGTCACTCAGCAGCAGATTGAATATTCCGAACTGTTAAATTTCTTCTTCCTCTTTGTCACTCTCTGAAATTTTTACCTAGAGATGAGATTTCAATTAAATTGATTGTTTCTCATCTTAATTCTGATCAGAAATTAGCTAAGTCTCTGCTATTTCTAGCTCGAAAAAAGTCCCCTGGTGGCGCTCGAAAGCTTGACCTTTAGACGGCTGTGCTAACCACTATGCTACAGTCCTTCATGGAGATTGATAGTTTTAGCAAAATAACAGTTGTTATAACAAGTGTTAGTTTGCATTGTATTGCTTCTGTTATAGTGTATACTCGAAGCATGTTGATCTCGTTGCGATTGAGCTGTGGACTGATTTCTGATTATTTCTTTCCAGAAACTGTTTATTTCTAAACTAGAAGAAAAATAGATATTTTCTGCACAGAAAGTAGGAGAAATCTAGGCTAGATAATCTAGATCAAATTTCTATCTAGAAAAACAGCCTTCGATGGATACGGGGCACAAAATTGACCGAACGCGTCTATTAGATTTTTTGTTCCAAACTCCGAATTGCTACAAACTTCGAATCTAATTGTGGAAAACTAATCATGTTTTAGTTTTAAGCTGGTATTCTGGGTTGACCTCAAAACACAAAACATGCTTGTCATGCAATTCTATGTACCCATGTACTGATTGTCCAGAAAAAAACGTATTAACACTTTTCCAATCGAAGAAATGAAAATTGTAAAAAAGCAGTTTTTGCTAGTAATTTTTCTTTCTAGTCGCAAAATGCACATACTCAAATACACAATTTTTGAAAAAATTTTGCATGCAAAAGTTTGTAGTTTTGTCCATAAGAAAGTCAAGGTTGAATATAAAGTAGTAAAGGTTGAACAGAAATTACTATGATTTTTTAGCAAATCCAAACTTGAAACGTTCATTGCTTTTTTTTATAAAGATATATTTTAGCCTTTCACAAAAATCACGCTACGATTATTGACTAGTAAAGTTTTTGAGTTTTAAAACACAAAAATCGGAACTTCTGATTGTGGAAAAAAATAGTTATACATTTTTCATATATAGAAAAATACTTATCACCGAGGTTTCAGATAACTTCTGTACGTTTGGATTTATATGGATATACATAAAGTTTTTATCGAAAATAGAAAAATGTATGATTAGGTGTTTTGGTCAATTCAGTATATTATTTAACGACGTTGAAAAGATTTGAAAGTGTTAGTTTGACAGAGTATTTTGGGCATGAAACCAACACCTCAAACCAAAGTACCCAATTAATTTTCATTTCTACAAATCTGTCCATTATCATGTTTGATTTTTTTTGACGAAATTCTTCAATAAAACATTAGTTTTGGTAGTCTTTGAATTTTTTGATTTACTGATCAGCTGGCTATAAAAACTTCACGGTAGCAGCGTATAAACTCATAAGTCATTTCACCAAAAATGTTCAAAACTTAAACTACTATAAATTAGCTACGCACAAAAAAGATTCACAGCCAATAAAACAATATTTTGTCGTCTATTCTAAACCATTACTTGCTACTGTTTAGCTGGTCATAAAGTTGGTTTAGTTTGCCTTTGCCGATTTAAAAGTTATACTGTTGCAAAGAAAATATTCTACAGAAAAAAAAAGTTTATACGCTTCATAGATCAACTGAACAATTTTCAAATAATTTTTTTGCTGATTGCTTACGTAGTAATTTAGATAATTAGATTTACGATTATCGCGCTTGCGTCCGATCCTTCAAAAATTTGAATTCCTGAAACTGACTGCTTACTACGTCGATCCTTTGATATACGTAAGTTAAACAAGTAAATTCCAAACAACAATTCTCCGTGGTAATTCTTAAATTCAAACAAGACAGCTCGTATATCAGGGCAAAGCCCTGAAAGTTCCAACTGTCCTTTAATTCATTTCAAATAGTCTTAGGAAAAAAGTTTAAAAACCTATTGATTTTTGACAATATCAAAGTCTGAAAAGTGGAGTCGTAAGAAAATAATACGACCGATCCCATTCGCTAGCCTCATTTCGTTTTGGAACGATGTTGTTGTGCGGGTTATTTTGCATTACGCGCTTAGCAATATGAACAAGACTGCTCGTATCAGGGCGAGAATTGAATTTAATTGAATGCTCCGACTGCCTATTAAACTCTTTCGAGCAGTAATAACATGAAAAAATTAAATGAAATAAAACAAAATGAACATTTTTGCTTTTAATTTGAAATTTTTTGGAGAAATATTTGAAGAAATCACCACACATGCCATATAAAACACAAAGTGATAATTTTCGCTCCTAGTACCACATCAATTAAGGCAAAGAAGCTTCGTTTAACCAACTTGGAATGCTTTCTAAGAAGGAATAAATCTTCGTTTACGCGTCAATAGTGCGAATTATATCGCGCGTTAAATGTCCCAATTGACAAAAATTGCTATCTTGAAAGCCCCATAATTTTACAAAAACAATCACAGGTGAAATATCCTTTCAAATATAAGCTCTTAGAGCAACAAGAAATCTTGAATGATTTTTTAAAATTTTGTCAAAATGGCTAGGTAAAAAGTCGAAATCTGTCTGAAGAAAAAAAACCCACCACGAGCACAAATATTCCGCTACTTTCTTTACAAAAAAAGGAACAATAAATTTGTTAAAGCGCGCATAATTTAGTCAAGATAATGGCCAATTTGGCAATTTTTAAATCTCCAGAGCTTTACAAAAATAATTGGAGTTAAAATATCTTTTCAAATTTGAACTCACGAAGTCAATAACTTCAATGGGGTATACAAAATTTTGTTGAACATCATTGTTTCAATCGTCAAAAATTGATTGAAAAAAATCCACACCGAGCATAATTATTTCGTTCTCTTCAAAAACCGGATTAATAATAGGGATTTTAAGGCTATGCGATGCTTTTTTTGTGTAAAAAATTGTTTGTTTGAACCATTAAAGACAATTTTTACTAATTGGAAATTGGAATCGCTTTCGATTATATTCTCCAAGAGTAACATTGGATTGCAAATTGCCGCTTTGAACATGTACGATAAATGAATCACGTGAAGTGGAGAGTTTTTCATTATAGTGCAAATTAACCAGACAGAAAGCATAAAATTTAAAATTTCATACGCTTTTTTCTTCAGATGCAATGACCGTAGACAAAAAAAGTGTTCATTTTTTTTTCGTTTTGTACAGCTAATTTACTTAAAACACTGTACAACGAAGTAACCCGTAGTTAGAAATTCAATCCTGATAGAGCTAAAGGAAATCTATTGAATCAGTCTTTGCGCTGCAAAGAGCAAATTAGTACGATATTGAAATTCACATTGCCTTGGGTGAAAGTTTTCGTGACATTTGAAATTAAGGCGTTCTTTTCATATCATGGAAAACTAGGTCAACAGGAGAACTGAAAAACATACGGGTTGAATATCAGGGGAAATGTTTTGCACAGTTGCGAGCAGTTTGATTGCATTTTCTAGAGGAGTCAGAACAGTTGTCGCTTCTGATAAGTTTTTTGATCAAAGCAGAGAAGAAATTCATCTCGCTGCAATTTTTTGTGCGGGCACAAACAGACTTTCCAACTACTTTTTGGTTGTTTTATTACTTTGAAAATTGTATGAAAAGCGTTTTCCTGAGAATATTATTTTTCTTGAAAAATTGGGCTTTTTTACTGATATAAAATTTGTAAGACAAGCGTTTTCCCTTATAAAGGTTAAAAACACGAGGGATTCTATTTCAAACTACTAGGTTAGTCGCTGAACTAACTTTATAATAAAATCACCACTTCACGAAAATAAAAATTTTGTCTGCGAAAGTAAATTCCTGACTTTAAGGTAGTGAAAGCAGCGTTTTTTCAGACGGAAGAATCAAGGTTTTCTATGGTAAATAGAACTTATTTTCTGATTTTCCGCTGAATTCTGCGTGCATATCCTACAATTCTGGGTGTTAGTTTTCTTAAGGTATCCCAATACCCAGTTTATTCTGCAATTTTTATGCCATTTTGTGTATTGGTTTTCCTATTAGTAGTTTCAGTGAAAATCCCAATTTTAAAGCAAAACAAACAAAATAATAATTCGATATTCGGAATATGCTTGTCATACTTTTAACTGGATAAAACTTGCAGTCATGCTATTTTTTCACAATTTTTCCTTCAGGGATTACAATGGGGTTACATGACAAGCATTTTTCTATAACTGCAAATCGTATGAATAGCGTTTTTTCTCAGCTTTGGTGTTTTGATAAACCTCGCTTTCGCAACGAAGTTTGTCTGTGAGAAAAGTTTGGTGTAAAATTTTTGCTGATAATTTAGTTAAATAGCTAGGAAGATAAGCGACACGCGATGAAAAAAAAACATTGTTAATTGGATCGAAAACTAGTTAACAAATTTCCTTGTTCAAACCAGGACGGACTTTTGAAAGCTATAATCCGGAATTATGAAGATTTAAAACTCCATCTGCTTCTAAAAGAAATTTGATCCATTGATGAAAATTTTGTTGACTACAACCGCTAAAGAAACAAATTTACATCCACAGTATGATTCATAATAGTATTTTTTTCATCAATCTAAATGCTTAGCAAATGTGTTGTAAAAAATTGCGTGAAAAACATAATTGAACATTTTGAATTTTTCACAATGAAACTTGCTAGTCGGTAAAAAGACGAAAAATGCAAAGATTAGAACCACTTTTGTTGGGACTTGGGCGAATGATGTTCTTCAGCAAAACAATTGGGGAATTTGTGTGTACCATGTTAACACACAACCTCCCCAATTGTTTTGCTGAAGAACACCATTCGCCTAACTTCAAACTGTCACTTTACTTGTTTTATTTCGTATTTGTCGTCTTAAAGTCATGTCGTTTTAATGTCAAGTCGCCTTATTGTCTTGTCCTTTTTTTTACTCAGCGCCCTGACTAGTTTATTCATTTTAATTGTTCACAAAAGTCCAAAGTTTTTCTTAATTTGATTTTTTTAGCACGTGTGCAAAGATTTATGAATAGAGCACATATTTTTTCGGGCTAAATACTTTGTAAAAAGCACTCTGCTCACAAAAAGCGAACTCTGTTGCCAAAAAGTAACAAGCAAATTCTGTGCTTACCAAGCTTTTGTACGCATTTTCAGGACCATTTTTTTTCAAATCAAAAACGCCGTTTCTTGTAGCGTGTTTATTAAATTGAGTAAATTTGGTAAAAAAGTTTTAGTGCCGAGCAACTGCAATTCAACCGTCTAAGGCCCTCTTTTCACTATTTTTATTTCTGGCGTTGATCTTTCTAGACCTCTGAACTTTTAACGACCTCGTTTATTATGATTATTATTTCTGCCATTGATTTTGCTAGAACTCTCAACTTTTCTTGATTTTGATACGATTTCTGATTTGATATATCTCAGTTTCGGGAGAAGCCAGTGTTGATTGTT
Source organism: Symsagittifera roscoffensis (assembly GCF_963678635.1). Taxonomy (NCBI): domain Eukaryota; kingdom Metazoa; phylum Xenacoelomorpha; order Acoela; family Convolutidae; genus Symsagittifera; species Symsagittifera roscoffensis. Next base: position 3,966,960 of record NC_087069.1, read on the forward strand.
TAGAGAATAAATTCAAATGGCGTAAAGGGAGCGTACACTTTAAGATAATTGAGGAAAATTACCTGAACTCACATCAAGTTTACCATAATTAAAACTTGTGGGGGAACTACCTTAAATTTGACCTCAACTCACCTCAATTTTACCTTCATTAAAACTTAGGGGGCAACTACTTTAAATTTTACCCTAACTCACCTCTAGGTTACCTTAAAAAATTAGCTTAACAATGTACTCACCTTAACAGTTAAGGTAAATATTTTCGTTGAGTGTAATTCTTTCACTTTTTAACTTATTTCTCTTTTTCTTTTTTGCGTCCTCTCAACTGGGCTGAACAAGGAGAGAAACACTTTGGCTCACAACAAAACTTCGCCAATTTTTCAAAGCATCTTTTTATTACAGATTTGCGATAACAGGTTTACGAACAAAGCATCTATGACTACGATAACGGGTAAAGCAAACCAAGTTTTTTTAGTAAAAGATATCATCTCTCTTTGTATCCACCTGGCTTCATGAAACAATTTATTCGAACGCAGTTTCCCCCAATCATCAGATATAACTCTTCTAAATTATGCTCTGAGTGTTTGCCCTATTCATAATTGAGTTGCAAAGAGTTAACAACATTTTCACTGAAACTCTCAGCAGATTGTTGAAAAAATATATATCGATTGACAGCCAATCATAGGTGAAAGATAAAAAAGACCAAATCCCATAATGTTAGAAAATGTTAGAGTAGAGCTACTATCTTCTGCATTTGTTTAGAGGTCAATGAAGTGTGAAGAGTTCTCTTTCATAAGCGATGCGTAAAGTTGCCACTGAGAAGCAGACCTTCTGCAGCTGTTGTTTCAAACCCTTCGAGAAACCCAAAAGGCTTCCATGTGGCCACTGTGTCTGTGCTCACAGAGACAACCAAAATTGTGCCGCAAAAATTTTATCCTCACAAGACCGGTATGATAACAATCAGGTGGAAAAGCTTGAAACTAAAAAACTTTAAGAAGTCAACAAAAGAAACATAAGAAATGAAACATAACTTTTCCTTAATAACCAGTTTGAGTTAATTTAGCATAAAGATAACTTTTTCAAAACCATCACCTGAAATATCATCTGAAGTTATCACTAAGAAATCAGGTGTTTAGACCACACTTTTCACACTCTTTTTCTATGCTTATTTTGGTGCGAGTTGTTATTTGAGCTGTTTTAAAAATAGAAATACAATGAGAGATTAATGGGATTGTTTTCGGAAAAAACAACGAAACGAACATTCTGTTCAAGCAGAAGGAAATGAAAAAATTTTTTTCTCGGTAAAGGGAAAAAATTCTGTCCAGAATATCCAGAAAATATGCCCAGGTTGATCTCCATAAACCGAAAATGCTTATCATACATTTCCATACACCATTTGTATGGAAAAATGCTACTCATACATTTTTCATACAAAAAAAAATCCATCGAAAAAAGATTAGAACTAGTTTCTGCGGCTATTTGATCCAAATAAAACAGTCTGGTGATGAAAAATGGACATATTCCTGGATACACAAAAGTTATTTTTTCACTGTTTTTTTAATGTTTTTTTTGGATAGTTTTACTGTTCTAACTTTGAAAGTATACATTTTTAAAAATCTTTGCCAAAATTTGAAAGTTTGATGCTTTCAGTATATGATTTGCGAGGAATACTATTACACAATTCAGGTGGTTTCCAATGCATTGTAAATGCCAGACGATCAACCCTTTGGTGACTCTAGTTTTGGGTGAACCATGGTTTTAGTCATTTGTGTTCGGTCACGAACACATCCCAAAAATTTTGAGAAATGAGGTTTCAAAAAAGTCAAGTTTTTGGTTTTAGAAAAGCTGCTTGTCTTACAATTTCAATCTATAAAACAGCGTATCTTGGAGTTTTCTTAACATTTTTTGTATCTATGAAATTGTACGATACGCATTTTTTCATAAAGATAAAGGAAATCGTATGATAATCCCTTTTGTTCAACTCGGTTGCAAAAATCAACAAACTAAGACCAACAATTGGTTTAAATTAAAATAGGAATAACTTAATTACTTGCCAGCATGAGAATAACATACAACTACAATCTCTACTAATCTTCACACCTGCAGGCTGTAAAACTCGCTGCAATCTGTCGACTGTCGAGCACTTAATACAGTTTGATTTTAAGACATATAACGCAAAAGCATAACAAAGGAAATCGAACAAATTCTCAAATTAAATTTTTAAATCGTGAATGGAACTACAAAGCAAATTCATCTAGTAGTCCGGTTGACCAAAAACGCTAGTCATACAATTTTCATATAAGGAAAATGCTGGTCCTACACTTTTCATGTAATTTTTTAAGTACACAAAATTTCATGAAAGGTCTTTGATTAGTGACTTTTCAATATGGAAAATATATGACTAGCAATTTCCCATGAACCAAAAACAAAGTTTTTTTTTAAAACTCATTTGCTCAAAACTTTTGTGATGTGTTTGTGATCAAGGCACACTCAAAAATACCATGCAAAAGAAAGAGGAGGTAGTAGCAATTTAAAAAAAAAAACGTTATAGAGAAAAGGAAAAAATCCCGTTATGGTGAATCCAGGACTACGTTATTTGCACAAAAAATTAAAGAGTTTGAGTAAAAAATTCAATTTGCGGTTGAAAAAAAAATTTTTAGGCAATTTCAAAAGTTTGGCGGTCGAAAAATTTGTTGTCATAATTTTCATTACGGATAGTCTTTATTTTTCATGGCCTTTTTTAACAAAAATTTAGCGCCAAAACAAGAAAAAAAGTTTAAAACTTCGATGACACCTTTTGAGCAAAATGTATGAAGTTTGTATGAACATTACTTTTCAAAGACATAGTTTGTGGAATTGCATGATTAGCATTTTTGGTCTATGAAGTTCAACCCGTGTGAAGACAATTTGGTGTCAACGTTTTTGCTTTCAGGCTAAATTGAACACAATAAAAAAGATTTACTGTTGTGCTGCCCTTAAAACGACGCAAATGTTCCATTTTGAATTTTTTTTCATAAAAATAACAACCTTGAAACTTCTGACTGCCCTTGAAGCCGACGAAAATGTTTTTGCTCGAAAGTTCAAGAAATCGAATGCAGTTTTGAATAGAATTGAATACAATTTTTCGCATTTTTTTCATCCATCCCTCTATGCGCTATATTGAAACAAGACTACTCGTGCCAGGGCAAGGCCATGAATGTTCCGAATGCCTTTTAAGGTCTATGGAGCAGTAAAAACATAAAAATGGTGTGAAAAAATTTTTTTTTGTGAAAATCATCTTCCACACGTCCAATAAAGTATAACTTGATAAGTTTTCCTCCTAGTAACCAATCAATAATGAAAAATCTGCTACTTTCAACCAATTTGGAAATATTTCTAAGATGTATTGAATCTCCGCTTAGGCGTTAAAAGCGCGAAATGTATCGCGCGTTAATTGTCCCTGATTAGCCAAAATTGCACTTTTCAAGCCTCCATAACTTTACAAAGAAGGCGCACGGGTAGAATATTTTTTATTTCAAGCTCACAAATTTTCCGTTACTTTCGTTTCAAAAGTCGTAACAAAAACAAACAGTTTTTAGTTTGCATGCCAGCGGTTTGAAGTTTTTTTTCTTAAATAAATATTTGTTTTTTTTTATAAACTTTTGTTTTTTTTGTATAAATATATAACACGAAGATAAATATTGTAAAACCCATTAATTTTAATTTCTTGTTCGAACTAAGTTTTATCCGGACAAAAAGGCAAGAAAAAATAATGATCCAAAGCTGTAATTTTTCAAAATTACTTGATCAGTAACTGCTTGTTTTTTCTTTGCACGGGTCTAGATTGACGTTTTATGATCAAACAGTCGCAACAATTTTTTGGTAATTTAAGTTATATCGCAACCAAAGTTGGGTATTTTCAAACCACTGCGACCAAAATTTGGTATTTCCCGACTCTGCAGACGAAAGGAATGTGTGCGTGACCGGCGCCACCGAAGAAAAAATAACCGCGACCAGTGTTTCCGACCTGTTTTCAGCAAAAATTGGTTTCTTTTGGCCGTCTCAAGTAAATATTTGAACTACCCTGCGAATCATGTGCGGATCTAAGATTTTCTCGAGACAGGACGTCGGATCTTCGAAGTTTTTCGAAAATTTTGTCGACCTGTTTCCAAGTTAGAACAAATTGATTTTCCGAGAACTCCTAGAACAGTATAAAGATCCTATTTTGATAAAAATTTTGCTGCACCGCAGCTAAAGTTTTTGATAAGGCCAGGTCAAAAATGCTGTTTTTGGGAACTTTTTAGAAACTTTTGACCAAAAAATTGCGCTTTTTGGCGCGCGATTGCCTTCAAAGTTAGCATATATTAGCGCCACAGCCACTTTCAGAAAAATTTAAGGGTTTTATTGGCCCAAAATGATTTTCAGAAATTAATAGAAAGGAGTACCCTTCGGTTAGTGTAGCCACTTCAAAAACAACTTACGGGTTTTTCGGCCCAACATGGATTTCATAATCAACATAATAGAAAGGAGTAACCTTTGGTTGGCGAGAAAGTCAAATCCCTGAGATGGGGGGTGGGCTAAATCCACCCCTGCTGCTAAATCCGCCCCTGCCCCGACTTATTTTTCGACCATAAGGCTAGCGTGGTAGGTTTGGAGGCCGTAGAAAAGAGTTCGACTCCCCGTAAGTGGTAATGCGGCTGAGTTTTTCGACATTGCCCCGACTTAATTTTCGACCATAATGGCTAGCGTGCTAGGTTTGGAGGTCGTAGATAAGAGTTCGACTCCCCGTAAGTGGTAATGCGGCTGATTTTTTTGACAATGACCAGACTTATCTTTCGACCATAATGGCTAGCGTCGTAGTTTTGGAGGTCGTAGATTAGTGTTCGACTCCCCGTAAATGGTAACGCGACTGAATTTTTTGACAATGACCCGACTTATTTTTCGACCATAATGGATAGCGTGGTAGGTTTGGAGTCGTAGACAAGTGTTCGACTCCCCGTAAAAGTTAATGCGGCTGAATTGTTTGACGATGCCCCGACTGGTTTTTCAATCATAATGGCTAGCGAGGTAGGTTTGGAGGTCGTAGATAAGTTTTCGACTCCAGTAAGTGGCAATGCAACTGAAATTTTTGGAATGCCCCGACCTATTTTTCGACCATAATGGCTAGCGTGGTAGGTTTAGGGGTCGTAGATAAGAGTTTGACTCCTCTAAGGGGTAATGAGGCTGAATTTTTCGACAATGCAACGACCTTTTTTTCGACCATAATGGCTAGCGTGGTAGGTTTGGAGGTCGTATATAAGAGTTCGGCTCCCCGTAAATGATACTCTGGTTGATTTTTTTGACAATGCCCCGAATTATTTTTCGAACATATTGGCTAGCATGGTAGTTTTGGAGGTCGTAGATAAGAGTTCGAATCCTGTAAGTGGTAATGCGGCTAAATTTTTTGACATTTCCCGACTTATTTTTCGACCATAATGGCTAGCGTGGTAGGTTAAGAGGTCGTAGATAAGAGTTCGACTCCCCGTAAGTGGTAACGCGGCTGAGTTTTTTGACAATGCCTCGACTTATTTTTCTATCATAATGGCTAGCATGGTAGTTTTGGAGGTCGTAGATAAGAGTTCGAATCCTGTAAGTGGTAATGCGGCTGAGTTTTTGACAATGCCCCGACTTCGTTTTCGACTATAATGGCTAGTGTGGTAGGTTTGGAGGTCGTAGATAAGAGTTCGACTCCCCGTGCCGTAAGTGGTAAAGCGGCTGATTTTTTTGACAATGCCCCGACATATTTTTCGACCATATTGGCTAGCGTGGTAGGTTTAGAGTCGCAGATAAGAGTCCGACTCCCCGTATGTGGCAAGGCGGCTGAGTTTTTTGACAATGCCTCGACTTATTTTTCGACCATATTGGCTAGCGTGGTAGGTTTAGCGGTCGTAGATAAGAGTTCGACTCGTGTAAGTGGTAATGCGGCTGAGTTTTTTGACGATGCCCGACTTCGTTTTCGACTATAATGGCTAGTGTGGTAGGTTTGGAGGTCGTAGATAAGAGTTCGACTGCCCGTAAGTGGTATTGCGGCTGAATTTTTTGACACTTCCCCGACTTGTTTTTCAACACTAATGGCTAGCGTGGTAGGTTTGGAGTCGTAGATAAGTGTTCGACTCCCCGTAAGTGGTATGCGGCTGAAATTTTTGACGATGTCCCGACTTATTTTTCAACCATAATGGCTAGCGAGGTAGGTTTGGAGGTCGTAGAAAAGACTTCGAATCCAGTAAGTGGTAATGCGACTGAATTTTTTGGAATGCCCCGACCTATTTTTCGACCATAATGGCTAGCGTGGTAGGTTTAGGGGTCGTAGATAAGAGTTCGACTCCTCTAAGTGGCAATGAGGCTGAATTTTTCGACAATGCAACGACCTTTTTTTCGACCATAATGGCTAGCGTGGTAGGTTTGGAGGTCGTATATAAGAGTTCGACTCCACGTAAATGATACTCTGGTTGATTTTTTTGACAATGCCCCGACATATTTTTCGACCATATTGGCTAGCGTGGTAGGTTTAGAGTCGTAGATAAGAGTCCGACTCCACGTATGTGGTAAGGCGGCTGAGTTTTTTGACAATGCCTCGACTTATTTTTCGACTATAATGGCTAGTGTGGTACGTTTGGAGGTCGTAGATAAGAGTTCGACTGCCCGTAAGTGGTATTGCGGCTGAATTTTTTGACACTTCCCCGACTTGTTTTTCAACCATAATGGCTAGCGTGGTAGGTTTGGAGTCGTAGATAAGTGTTCAACTCCCCGTAAGTGGTATGCGGCTGAATTGTTTGACGATGTCCCGACTTATTTTTCAACATAATGGCTAGCGAGGTAGGTTTGGAGGTCGTAGATAAGAGTTCGACTCCTGTAAGTGGTAATGGGGCTGAATTTTTTGGAATGCCCCGACCTATTTTTCGACCATAATGGCTAGCGTGGTAGGTTTGGGGATCGTAGATAAGAGTTTGACTCCTCTAAGTGGTAATGCGGCTGAATTTTTTGACAATGCAACGACCTTTTTTTCGGCCATAATGGCTAGCGTGGTAGGTTTGGAGGTCGTAGATAAGAGTTCGACTCCCCGTAAGTAATACTGCGGTTGATTTTTTTGACAATGCCCCGACTTATTTTTCGACCATATTGGCTAGCGTGGTAGGTTAAGATGTCATAGATAAGAGTTCGACTCCCCGTAAGTGGTTACGCGGCTGAGTTTTTTGACAATGCCTCGACTTATTTTTCGACCATAATGGCAAGCATGGTAGGTTTGGAGGTCGTAGATGAGAGTTCGACTCCCCGTGAGTGGTTACGCGGCTTAATTTTTTGACGATAAATCGACTTATTTTTCGACCATAATGGCTAGCATGGTAGGTTTGGAGGTCGTAGATAAGAGTTCGACTCCCCGTACCGTAAGTGGTAAAGCGGCTGAATTTTTTGACACTTCCCCGACTTATTTTTCGACCATATTGACTAGCGTGGTAGGTTTAGAGTCGTAGACAAGAGTCCGACTCCCCGTATGTGGTAAGGCAGCTGAGTTTTTTGACAATGCCTCGACTTATTTTTCGACCATATTGGCTAGCGTGGTAGGTTTAGCGGTCGTAGATAAGAGTTCGACTCCTGTAAGTGGTAAGGCGGCTGACTTTTTTGACGATGCCCCGACTTCATTTTCGACTATGATGGCTAGTGTGGTAGTTTTGGAGGTCGTAGAAAAGAGTTCGACCGCCCGTAAGTGGTATTGCGGCTGAAATTTTTGACACTTCCCCTACTTGTTTTTCAACCATAATGGCTAGCGTGGTAGGTTTGGAGTCGTAGATAAGTGTTCGACTCCCCGTAAGTGGTAGTGCGGTTGAATTGTTCGACGATGTCCCGACTAATTTTTCAACCATAATGGCTAGCGAGGTAGGTTTGGAGGTCGTAGATAAGAGTTCGACTCCTGTAAGTGGTAATGCGGCTGAATTTTTTGGAATGCTTCGACCTATTTTTCGATCATAATGGCTAGCGTGGTAGGTTTGGGGGTCGTAGATAGGAGTTCGACTCCTCTAAGTGGTTATGCGGCTGAACTTTTTGACAATGCAACGACCTTTTTTTTGACCATAATGGCTAGCGTGGTAGGTTTGGAGGTCGTAGATAAGAGTTCGACTCCCCGTAAATGATACTGCGGTTGATTTTTTTGACAATGCCCCGACTTTTTTTTCGACCATCTTGGCTAGCGTGGTAGGTTGAGATGTCATAGATAAGAGTTCGACTCCCCGTAAGTAGTAACGCGGCTGAATTTTTTGACAATGCCTCGACTTATTTTTCGACCATAATGGCTGGCATGGTAGGTTTGGAGGTCGTAGATAAGAGTTCGACTCCCCGTAAGTGGTTACGCGGCTGAATTTTTTGACGATAACTCGACTTATTTTTCGACCATAATGGCTAGCATGGTAGGTTTGGAGGTCGTAGATAAGAGTTTGACTCCTATAGGTGGTAATTCGGATGTAATTTTTGACAAGGCCCCGACTCAATTTTCGACCATATTGGCTAGCGTGGTAGGTTTAGCGGTCGTAGATAAGAGTTCGACTCCTGTAAGTGGTAAGGCGGTTGAGTTTTTTGACGATGACCCGACTTCGTTTTCGACTATAATGGCTAGTGTGGTAGTTTTGGAGGTCGTAGATAAGAGTTCGACCGCCCATAAGTGGTATTGCGGCTGATTTTTTTGACATTTCCCCGACTTGTTTTCCAACCATAATGGCTAGCGTGGTAGGTTTGGAGTCGTAGATAAGTGTTCGACTCCCCGTAAGTGGTAGTGCGGCTGAATTGTTTGACGATGTCCCGACTTATTTTTCAACCATAATGGCTAGCGAGGTAGGTTTGGAGGTCGTAGATAAGAGTTCGACTCCTGTAAGTGCTAATGCGGCTGAATTTTTTGGAATGCTTCGACCTATTTTTCGATCATAATGGCTAGCGTGGTAGGTTTGGGGGTCGTAGATAGGAGTTCGACTCCTCTAAGTGGTAATGCGGCTGAATTTTTTGACAATGCAACGACCTTTTTTTCGACCATAAGGGCTAGCGTGGTAGGTTTGGAGGTCGTAGATAAGAGTTCGACTCCCCGTAAATGATACTGCCGTTGATTTTTTTGACAATGCCCCGGCTTATTTTTCGACCATCTTGGCTAGCGTGGTAGGTTGAGATGTCATAGATAAGAGTTCGACTCCCCGTAAGTGGTAACGCGGCTGAATTTTTTGACAATGCCTCGACTTATTTTTCGACCATAATGGCTGGCATGGTAGGTTTGGAGGTCGTAGATAAGAGTTCGACTCCCCGTAAGTGGTTACGCGGCTGAATTTTTTGACAATAACTTGACTTATTTTTCGACCATAATGGCAAGCATGGTAGGTTTTGAGGTCGTAGATAAGAGTTCGACTCCTATAGGTGGTAATTCAGCTGTAATTTTTGACAAGGCCCGACTCAATTTTCGACCATAATGGCTATCGTGGTAGGTTTAGAGGTCGTAGATAAGAGTTCGACTCCTGTAAGTGGTAATGCGGCTGAGTTTTTGACGATGCCTTGACTTATTTTTCGACTATAATGGCTAGGGTGGTAGGTTTGGAGGTTTTAGATAAGAGTTCGACTGCCCGTAAGTGGTATTGCGGCTGAATTTTTTGACTCTTCCCGACTTATTTTTCGACCATAATGAATAGCGTGTTAGGTTTGGATTCGTAGATAAGTGTTCGACTCCTCGTAAGTGGTAATGCGGCTGAATTGTTTGACGATGCCCCGACCTATTTTTCAACCAAAATGGCTAGCGAGGTAGGTTTGGAGGTCGTAGATAAGAGTTCGACTACTGTAAGTGGTAATGCGGCTGAATTTTTTGGAATGCCCCGACCTATTTTTCGACCATAATGGCTAGCGTGGTAGGTTTAAGGGTCGTAGATAAGAGTTTGACTCCTCTAAGTGGTACTGCGGCTGAATTTTTCGACAATGCAACGACCTTTTTTTCGACCATAATGGCTAGCTTGGTAGGTTTGGAGGTCGTAGATAAGAGTTCGACTCCCCGTAAATGATACTGCGGTTGGTTTTTTTGACAAGACCCGACTCATTTTTCGACCATATTGGCTAGCGTGGTAGGCTAAGAGGTCGTAGATAAGAGTTCGACTTCCCGTAAATGGTAACGCGGCTGAATTTTTTGACAATGCCTCGACTTAATTTCGACCATAATGGCTAGCATGGTAGGTTTCGAGGTCGTAGATAAGAGTTCGACTCCTATAAGTGGTAATACGGCTGAAATTTTTGACAAAGCCCCGACTCTTTTTTCGACCATAATGGCTATCGTGGTAGGTTTGGAGGTCGTAGATAAGAGTTCGACTCCCCGTACCATAAGTGGTAAAGCGGCTAGATTTTTTGACATTGCCCGACATTTTTTTCGACCATATTGGCTAGCGTGGTAGGTTTAGAGTCGTAGATAAGAGTTCGACTCCCCGTAAGTGGTAATGCGGCTGAAAATTTTGACATTGCCCCGACTTATTTTTTGACCATAATGGCTAGCGTGGTAGCTTTAGACGTCGTAAATAAGAGTTCGACTCCCCGTAAGTGGTTACGCGGCTGAATTTTTTGACGATACCACGACCTATTTTTCGACCGTAATGGCTATCGTGGTAGGTTTGGAGGTTGTAGATAAGAGTTTGACTCTCCGTAAGTGGTAATGCGGTTGAAGTTTTTTGAGAATGCCTCGACTTATTACTCAACCATATTGGTTAGCGTGGTAGTTTTAGAGTCGTAGATAAGAGTTCGACTCCCCGTAAGAGCTAACGCGGCTGAGTTTTTTGACGATGCCTTGACTTATTTTTCTACCATAATGGCTAGCATGGTAGGTTTGGAGGTCGTAGATAAGAGTTCGACTCCTATAAGTGGTAATTCGGCTGAAATTTTGGACAATGCCTCGACTTATTTTTCGACCATAATGGCTAGCATGGTAGGTTTGGAGGTCTTAGATAAGAGTTCGACTCCTATAAGTGGTGATTCGGCTGAATTTTTTGACAACGCCCTGACTCATTTTTCGACCATTATGGCTAGCGTGGTAGGTTTGGAGGTCGTAGATAAGAGTTCGACTCCCCGTAAGTGGTACTGCGGCTGAAGGTTTTGACAATGCCTCGACTTATTTTTCGACCATAATGGCTAGCGTGGTAGGTTTGGAGTTCGTAGATAGAAGTTCGACTCCTGTAAGTGATAGTTCGGCTGAATTTTTTGACAACGCCCTGACTCATTTTTCGACCATTATGGCTAGCGTGGTAGGTTTGGAGGTCGTAGATAAGAGTTCGACCCCCCGTAAGTGGTACTGCGGCTGAAGGTTTTGACAATGCCTCGACTTATTTTTCTACCATAATGGCTAGCATGGTAGGTTTGGAGGTCGTAGATAAGAGTTCGACTCCTATAAGTGGTAATTCGGCTGAAATTTTGGACAATGCCTTGACTTATTTTTCGACCATAATGGCTAGCATGGTAGGTTTGGAGGTCTTAGATAAGAGTTCGACTCCTATAAGTGGTGATTCGGCTGAATTTTTTGACAACGCCCTGACTCATTTTTCGACCATTATGGCTAGCGTGGTAGGTTTGGAGGTCGTAGATAAGAGTTCGACCCCCCGTAAGTGGTACTGCGGCTGAAGGTTTTGACAATGCCTCGACTTATTTTTCGACCATAATGGCTAGAATGGTAGGTTTGGAGGTCGTAGATAAGAGTTCGATTCCTATAAGTGGTAATTCGGCTGAATTTTTGACAATGCCCCGACTCATTTTTCGACCATTATGGATATCGGGGTAGATTTATGAGGTTGTAGACAAGAGTTTAACTCCCCGTACCATAAGTGGTAATGCGGCTGAATTTTTTGACAATGCCCCGACTTTTTTTGACCATTATGGCTAGCGTGGTAGGTTTGAAGGTCGTAGATAAGAGTTCGATCCCCCGAAAGTGGTAATGCGGCTGAAGGTTTTGTCAAGGCTTCGACTTATTTTTCGACCAAAATGGATATCGTGGTAGATTTATGAGGTCGTAGACAAGAGTTCGACTCCCCGTAAGTGGTAACGCGGCTGAGTTTTTTGACAATGCCTCGGCTTATTTTTCGACCATAATGGCCAGCGTGGTAGGTTTGGAGGTCGTAGATAAGAGTTCGACCCCCCGTAAGTGGTACTGCGGCTGAAGGTTTTGACAATGCCTCGACTTATTTTTTGACCATAATGGCTAGCGTGGTAGGTTTGGAGTTCGTAGATAGAAGTTCGACTCCTGTAAGTGATAGTTCGGCTGAATTTTTTGACAACGCCCCGACTCATTTTTCGACCATTATGGCTAGCGTGGTAGGTTTGCAGGTCGTAGATAAGAGTTCGACCCCCCGTAAGTGGTACTGCGGCTGAAGGTTTTGACAATGCCTCGACTTATTTTTCTACCATAATGGCTAGCATGGTAGGTTTGGAGGTCGTAGATAAGAGTTCGACTCCTATAAGTGGTAATTCGGCTGAAATTTTGGACAATGCCTCGACTTATTTTTCGACCATAATGGCTAGCATGGTAGGTTTGGAGGTCTTAGATAAGAGTTCGACTCCTATAAGTGGTGATTCGGCTGAATTTTTTGACAACGCCCTGACTCATTTTTCGACCATTATGGCTAGCGTGGTAGGTTTGTAGGTGGTAGATAAGAGTTCGACCCCCCGTAAGTGGTACTGCGGCTGAAGGTTTTGACAATGCCTCGACTTATTTTTCGACCATAATGGCTAGAGTGGTAGGTTTGGAGGTCGTAGATAAGAGTTCGATTCCTATAAGTGGTAATTCGGCTGAATTTTTGACAATGCCCCGACTCATTTTTCGACCATTATGGATATCGGGGTAGATTTATGAGGTTGTAGACAAGAGTTTAACTCCCCGTACCATAAGTGGTAATGCGGCTGAATTTTTTGACAATGCCCCGACTTTTTTTGACCATTATGGCTAGCGTGGTAGGTTTGAAGGTCGTAGATAAGAGTTCGATCCCCCGAAAGTGGTAATGCGGCTGAAGGTTTTGTCAAGGCCTCGACTTATTTTTCGACCAAAATGGATATCGTGGTAGATTTATGAGGTCGTAGACAAGAGTTCGACTCCCCGTAAGTGGTAACGCGGCTGAGTTTTTTGACAATGCCTCGGCTTATTTTTCGACCATAATGGCCAGCGTGGTAGGTTTGGAGGTCGTAGATAAGAGTTCGACCCCCCGTAAGTGGTACTGCGGCTGAAGGTTTTGACAATGCCTCGACTTATTTTTTGACCATAATGGCTAGCGTGGTAGGTTTGGAGTTCGTAGATAGAAGTTCGACTCCTGTAAGTGATAGTTCGGCTGAATTTTTTGACAACGCCCCGACTCATTTTTCGACCATTATGGCTAGCGTGGTAGGTTTGCAGGTCGTAGATAAGAGTTCGACCCCCCGTAAGTGGTACTGCGGCTGAAGGTTTTGACAATGCCTCGACTTATTTTTCTACCATAATGGCTAGCATGGTAGGTTTGGAGGTCGTAGATAAGAGTTCGACTCCTATAAGTGGTAATTCGGCTGAAATTTTGGACAATGCCTCGACTTATTTTTCGACCATAATGGCTAGCATGGTAGGTTTGGAGGTCTTAGATAAGAGTTCGACTCCTATAAGTGGTGATTCGGCTGAATTTTTTGACAACGCCCTGACTCATTTTTCGACCATTATGGCTAGCGTGGTAGGTTTGTAGGTGGTAGATAAGAGTTCGACCCCCCGTAAGTGGTACTGCGGCTGAAGGTTTTGACAATGCCTCGACTTATTTTTCGACCATAATGGCTAGAGTGGTAGGTTTGGAGGTCGTAGATAAGAGTTCGATTCCTATAAGTGGTAATTCGGCTGAATTTTTGACAATGCCCCGACTCATTTTTCGACCATTATGGATATCGGGGTAGATTTATGAGGTTGTAGACAAGAGTTTAACTCCCCGTACCATAAGTGGTAATGCGGCTGAATTTTTTGACAATGCCCCGACTTTTTTTGACCATTATGGCTAGCGTGGTAGGTTTGGAGGTCGTAGATAAGAGTTCGATCCCCCGAAAGTGGTAATGCGGCTGAAGGTTTTGTCAAGGCCTCGACTTATTTTTCGACCAAAATGGATATCGTGGTAGATTTATGAGGTCGTAGACAAGAGTTCCACTCCCCGTAATTGGTAACGCGGCTGAGTTTTTTGACAATGCCTCGGCTTATTTTTCGACCATAATGGCTAGCATGGTAGTTTTGGAGGTAGTAGATAAGAGTTCGATCCCCCGTAAGTATCAATGCGGCTGAAGGATTTGACAAGGCCTCGACCTATTTTTCGACCATAAGGGATATCGTGGTAGATCTTTGAGGTCGTAGACAAGAGTTCGACTCCTATAAGTGGTAATTCGGCTGAATTTTTTGACAATGCCCCGACTTTTTTTGACCATTATGGGCTAGCGTGGTAGGTTCGGAGGTCGTAGATAAGAGTTCGATCCCCCTTAAGTGGTAATGCGGCTGAAGGTTTTGACAAGGCCTCGACTTATTTTTCGACCATAATGGCTGGCGTGGTAGGTTTGGAGGTCGTAGATAAGATTTCGATCCCCCGTAAGTGGTAATGCGGCTGAAGGTTTTGACAAGGCCTCGACTTATTTTTCGACCATAATGGCTAGCGTGGTAGGTTTGGAGGTCGTAGATAGAAGTTCGACTCCTGTAAGTGATAGTTCGGCTGAATCTTTTGACAACGCCCCGACTCATTTTTTCGACCATAATGGCTAGCGTGGTATGTTTGGAGGTCGTAGATAAGAGTTCGATTCCTATAAGTGGTAATTCGGCTGAATTTTCTGACAATGCCCCGACTCATTTTTCTACCATAATGGATATCATGGTAGATTTATGAGGTCGTAGACAGGATTTTGACTCCCCGTACCATAAGTGGTAATGCGGCTGAATTTTTTGACAATGCCCCGACTTTTTTTGACCATTATGGCTAGCGTGGTAGGTTTGGAGGTCGTAGATAAGAGTTTGAGCCCCCGTAAGTGGTAATGCGGCTGAAAGTTTTGACAAGGCCTCGACCTATTTTTCGACCATAATGGCTAGCGTGGTAGGTTTGGAGGTCGTAGATAGAAGTTCGACTCCTGTAAGTGATAATTCGGCTAAATCTTTTGACAACACCCCGACTCATTTTTTCGATCAAAATGGCTAGCGTGGTAGGTGCGGAGGTCGCAGATAAGAGTTCGATTCCTATAAGTGATAGTTCGGCTGAGTTTTTTGACAACACCCCGACTCATTTTTTTGAACATAATGGCTAGCGTGGTAGGTTTGGAGGTCGTAGATAAGAGTTTGAGCCCCCGTAAGTGATAATTCGGCTAAATCTTTTGACAACACCCCGACTCATTTTTTCGATCAAAATGGCTAGCGTGGTAGGTGCGGAGTTCGCAGATAAGAGTTCGATTCCTATAAGTGATAATTCGGCTAAATCTTTTGACAACACCCCGACTCATTTTTTCGATCAAAATGGCTAGCGTGGTAGGTGCGGAGTTCGCAGATAAGAGTTCGATTCCTATAAGTGATAGTTCGGCTGAGTTTTTTGACAACACCCCGACTCATTTTTTCGACCATAATGGCTAGCGTGGTAGGTTTGGAGGTCGTAGATAGAAGTTCGACTCCTGTAAGTGATAATTCGGCTAAATCTTTTGACAACACCCCGACTCATTTTTTCGATCAAAATGGCTAGCGTGGTAGGTGCGGAGGTCGCAGATAAGAGTTCGATTCCTATAAGTGATAGTTCGGCTGAGTTTTTTGACAACACCCCGACTCATTTTTTTGAACATAATGGCTAGCGTGGTAGGTTTGGAGGTCGTAGATAAGAGTTTGAGCCCCCGTAAGTGATAATTCGGCTAAATCTTTTGACAACACCCCGACTCATTTTTTCGATCAAAATGGCTAGCGTGGTAGGTGCGGAGTTCGCAGATAAGAGTTCGATTCCTATAAGTGATAATTCGGCTAAATCTTTTGACAACACCCCGACTCATTTTTTCGATCAAAATGGCTAGCGTGGTAGGTGCGGAGTTCGCAGATAAGAGTTCGATTCCTATAAGTGATAGTTCGGCTGAGTTTTTTGACAACACCCCGACTCATTTTTTCGAACATAATGGCTAGCGTGGTAGGTTTGGAGTTCGTAGATAGAAGTTCGACTCCTGTTAGTGATAGTTCGGCTGAATCTTTTGACAACGCCCCGACTCATTTTTTCGACCATATTGGCTAGCGTGGTAGGTTTGGAGGTCGTAGATAAGAGTTCGATTCCTATAAGTGGTAATTTGGCTGAATTTTCTGACAATGACCCGACTCATTTTTCGACCATAATGGATATCGTGGTAGATTTATGAGGTCGTAGACAGGAGTTTGACTACCCGTACCTTAAGTGGTAATGCGGATGAATTTTTTTGACAATGCCCCGACTTTTTTTGACCATTATGGCTAGCGTGGTAGGTTTGGAGGTCGTAGATAAGAGTTCGACTCCCCGTAAGTGGTTACGCGGCTCAATTGTTTGACGATAACACGACTTATTTTTCGACCGTAATGGCTATCGTGGTAGGTTTGGAGGTTGTAGATAAGAGTTTGACTCTCCGTAAGTGGTAATGCGGTTGAAGTTTTTTGACAATGCCTCGACTTATTACTGAACCATATTGGTTAGCGTGGTAGGTTTAGAGTCGTAGATAAGAGTTCGACTCCCCGTAAGTGCTAACGCGGCTGAGTTTTTTGACAATGCCTTGACTTATTTTTCTACCATAACGGCTAGCATGGTAGGTTGGGAGGTCGTAGATAAGAGTTCGACTCCTATAAGTGGTAATTCGGCTGAATTTTTGGACAATGCCTCGACCTATTTTTCGACCATAATGGCTAGCATGGTAGGTTTGGAGGTCCTAGATAAGAGTTCGACTCCTATAAATGGTGATTCGGCTGAATTATTTGACAACGCCCTGACTCATTTTTCGACCATTATGGCTAGCGTGGTAGGTTTGGAGGTCGTAGATAAGAGTTCGACCCCCCGTAAGTGGTACTGCGGCTGAAGGTTTTGACAATGCCTCGACTTATTTTTCGACCATAATGGCTAGCGTGGTAGGTTTGGAGTTCGTAGATAGAAGTTCGAATCCTGTAAGTGATAGTTCGGCTGAATCTTTTGACAACGCCCCGACTCATTTTTTCGACCATAATGGCTAGAGTGGTAGGTTTGGAGGTCGTAGATAAGAGTTCGATTCCTTTAAGTGGTAATTCGGCTGAGTTTTTTGACAATGCCCCGACTCATTTTTCGACCATAATGGATATCGTGGTAGATTTATGAGGTCGTAGACAAGAGTTTGACTCCCCGTACCATAAGTGGTAATGCGGCTGAATTTTTTGACAATGCCCCGACTTTTTTTGACCATTATGGCTAGCGTGGTAGGTTTGGAGGTCGTAGATAAGAGTTCGATCACCCGAAAGTGGTAATGCGGCTGAAGATTTTGACAAGGCCTCGACTTATTTTTCGACCATAATGGATATCGTGGTAGATTTATGAGGTCGTAGACAAGAGTTCGACTCCCCGTAAGTGGTAACGCGGCTGAGTTTTTTGACAATGCCTCAGCTTATTACTGAACCATATTGGTTAGCGTGGTAGGTTTAGAGTAGTAGATAAGAGTTCGACTCCCCGTAATTGCTAACGCGGCTGAGTTTTTTGACAATGCCTTGACTTATTTTCTACCATAATGGCTAGCATGGTAGGTTGGGTGGTCGTAGATAAGAGTTCGACTCCTATAAGTGGTAATTCGGCTGAATTTTTGGACAATGCCTCGACTTATTTTTCGACCATAATGGCTAGCATGGTAGGTTTGGAGGTCCTAGATAAGAGTTCGACTCCTATAAATGGTGATTCGGCTGAATTATTTGACAACGCCCTGACTCATTTTTCGACCATTATGGCTAGCGTGGTAGGTTTGGAGGTCGTAGATAAGAGTTCGACCCCCTGTAAGTGGTACTGCGGCTGAAGGTTTTGAAAATGCCTCGACTTATTTTTCGACCATAATGGCTAGCGTGGTAGGTTTGGAGTTCGTAGATAGAAGTTCGATTCCTTTAAGTGGTAATTCGGCTGAATTTTTTGACAATGCCCCGACTCATTTTTCGACCATAATGGATATCGTGGTAGATTTATGAGGTCGTAGACAAGAGTTTGACTCCCCGTACCATAAGTGGTAATGCGGCTGAATTTTTTGACAATGCCCCGACTTTTTTTGACCATTATGGCTAGCGTGGTAGGTTTGGAGGTCGTAGATAAGAGTTCGATCCCCCGAAAGTGGTAATGCGGCTGAAGGTTTTGACAAAGCCTCGACTTATTTTTCGACCATAATGGATATCGTGGTAGATTTATGAGGTCGTAGAAAAGAGTTCGACTCCCCGTAAGTGGTAATGCGGCTGAGTTTTTTGACAATGCCTCGGCTTATTTTTCGACCATAATGGCTAGCATGGTAGGTTTGGAGGTCGTAGATAAGAGTTCGATCCGCCGTAAGTGGTAATGCGGCTGAAGGTTTTGACAAGGCCTCGACCTATTTTTCGACCATAATGGATATCGTGGTAGATCTTTGAGGTCGTAGACAAGAGTTCGACTCCTATAAGTGGTAATTCGGCTGAATTTTTTTGACAATGCCCCGACTTTTTTTGATCATTATGGCTAGCGTGGTAGGTTTGGAGGTCGTAGATAAGAGTTCGATCCCCCGAAAGTGGTAATGCGGCTGAAGGTTTTGACAAGGCCTCGACTTATTTTTCGATCATGATGGATATCGTGGTAGATTTATGAGGTCGTAGACAAGAGTTCGACTCCCCGTAAGTGGTAACACGGCTGAGTTTTTTGACAATGCCTCGGCTTATTATTCGACCATAATGGCTAGCATGGTAGGTTTGGAGGTCGTAGATAAGAGTTCGAAAGTGGTAATGCGGCTGAAGGTTTTGACAAGGCCTCGACCTATTTTTCGACCATAATGGATATCGTGGTAGATCTTTGAGGTCGTAGACAAGAGTTCGACTCCTATGAGTGGTAATTCGGCTGAATTTTTTTGACAATGCCCCGACTTTTTTTTGACCATTATGGCTAGCGTGGTAGGTTTGGAGGTCGTAGATAAGAGTTCGATCCCCCGTAAGTGGTAATGCGGCTGAAGGTTTTGACAAGGCCTCGACTTATTTTTCGACCATAATGGCTAGCGTGGTAGGTTTGGAGGTCGTAGATAAGAGTTCGATCCCCCGTAAGTGGTAATGCGGCTGAAGGTTTTGACAAGGCCTCGACTTATTTTTCGACCATAATGGCTAGCGTGGTAGGTTTGGAGGTCGTAGATAGAAGTTCGACTCCTGTAAGTGATAGTTCGGCTGAATTTTTTGACAACGCCCCGACGCATTTTTTCGACCATAATGGCTAGCGTGGTAGGTTTGGAGGTCGTAGATAAGAGTTCGATTCCTATAAGTGGTATTTCGGCTGAATTTTCTGACAATGCCACGACTCATTTTTCGACCATAATGGATATCATGGTAGATTTATGAGGTCGTAGACAGGAGTTTGACTACCCGTACCATAAGTGGTAATGCGGCTGAATTTTTTGACAATGCCCCGGTTTTTTTTACTATTATGGCTAGCGTGGTAGGTTTGGAGGTCGTAGATAAGAGTTCGATCCCCCGAAAGTGATAGTTCGGCTGAAGGTTTTGACAACGCCCCGACGCATTTTTTCGACCATAATGGCTAGCGTGGTAGGTTTGGAGGTCGTAGATAAGAGTTCGATTCCTATAAGTGGTATTTCGGCTGAATTTTCTGACAATGCCACGACTTATTTTTCGACCATAATGGATATCGTGGTAGATTTATGAGGTCGTAGACAAGAGTTCGACTCCCCGTAAGATGTAACGCGGCTGAGTTTTTTGACAATGCCTCGGCTTATTTTTCGACCATAATGGCTAGCATGGTAGGTTTGGAGGTCGTAGATAAGAGTTCGATCCCCCGTAAGTGGTAATGCGGCTGAAGGTTTTGACAAGGCCTCGACCTATTTTTCGACCATAATGGATATCGTGGTAGATCTTTGAGGTCGTAGACAAGAGTTCGACTCCTATAAGTGGTAATTCGGCTGAGTTTTTTGACAATGCCTCGGCTTATTATTCGACCATAATGGCTAGCATGGTAGGTTTGGAGGTTGTAGATAAGAGTTCGAAAGTGGTAATGCGGCTGAAGGTTTTGACAAGGCCTCGACCTATTTTTCGACCATAATGGATATCGTGGTAGATCTTTGAGGTCGTAGACAAGAGTTCGACTCCTATGAGTGGTAATTCGGCTGAATTTTTTTGACAATGCCCCGACTTTTTTTTGACCATTATGGCTAGCGTGGTAGGTTTGGAGGTCGTAGATAAGAGTTCGATCCCCCGTAAGTGGTAATGCGGCTGAAGGTTTTGACAAGGCCTCGACTTATTTTTCGACCATAATGGCTAGCGTGGTAGGTTTGGAGGTCGTAGATAAGAGTTCGATCCCCCGTAAGTGGTAATGCGGCTGAAGGTTTTGACAAGGCCTCGACTTATTTTTCGACCATAATGGCTAGCGTGGTAGGTTTGGAGGTCGTAGATAGAAGTTCGACTCCTGTAAGTGATAGTTCGGCTGAATTTTTTGACAACGCCCCGACGCATTTTTTCGACCATAATGGCTAGCGTGGTAGGTTTGGAGGTCGTAGATAAGAGTTCGATTCCTATAAGTGGTATTTCGGCTGAATTTTCTGACAATGCCACGACTCATTTTTCGACCATAATGGATATCATGGTAGATTTATGAGGTCGTAGACAGGAGTTTGACTACCCGTACCATAAGTGGTAATGCGGCTGAATTTTTTGACAATGCCCCGGTTTTTTTTACTATTATGGCTAGCGTGGTAGGTTTGGAGGTCGTAGATAAGAGTTCGATCCCCCGAAAGTGGTAATGCGGCTGAAGGTTTTGACAAGGCCTCGACTTATTTTTCGACCATAATGGATATCGTGGTAGATTTATGAGGTCGTAGACAAGAGTTCGACTCCCCGTAAGATGTAACGCGGCTGAGTTTTTTGACAATGCCTCGGCTTATTTTTCGACCATAATGGCTAGCATGGTAGGTTTTGAGGTCGTAGATAAGAGTTCGATCCCCCGTAAGTGGTAATGCGGCTGAAGGTTTTGACAAGGCCTCGACCTATTTTTCGACCATAATGGATATCGTGGTAGATCTTTGAGGTCGTAGACAAGAGTTCGACTCCTATAAGTGGTAATTCGGCTGAATTTTTTTGACAATGCCCCGACTTTTTTTGACCATTATGGCTAGCACGGTAGGTTTGGAGGTCGTAGATAAGAGTTCGATCCCCCGTAAGTGGTAATGCGGCTGAAGGTTTTGACAAGGCCTCGACTTATTGTTCGACCATAATGGCTAGCGTGGTAGGTTTGGAGGTCGTAGATAAGAGTTCGATCCCCCGTAAGTGGTAATGCGGCTGAAGGTTTTGACAAAGCCTCGACTTATTTTTCGACCATAATGGCTAGCGTGGTAGGTTTGGAGGTCGTAGATAGAAGTTCGACTCCTGTAAGTGATACTTCGGCTGAATCTTTTGACAACGCCTCGACTCATTTTTTCGACCATAATGGCTAGCGTGGTAGGTTTGGAGGTCGTAGATAAGAGTTCGATTCCTATAAGTGGTATTTCGGCTAAATTTTCTGACAATGCCCCGACTCAATTTTCGACCATAATGGATATCATGGTAGATTTATGAGGTCGTAGACAGGAGTTCGACTCCCCGTACCATAAGTGGTAATGCGGCTGAATTTTTTGACAATGCCCCGACTTTTTTTGACCATTATGGCTAGCGTGGTAGGTTTGGAGGTCGTAAATAAGAGTTCGAGCCCCCGTAAGTGGTAATGCGGCTGAAGGTTTTGACAAGGCCTCGACTTATTTTTCGACCATAATGGCTAGCGTGGTAGGTTTGGAGGTCGTAGATAGAAGTTCGACTCCTGTAAGTGATAATTCGGCTAAATCTTTTGACAACACCCCGACTCATTTTTTCGATCATAATGGCTAGCGTGGTAGGTTTGGAGGTCGCAGATAAGAGTTCGATTCCTATAAGTGATAGTTCGGCTGAATCTTTTGACAACGCCCCGACTCATTTTTTTGACCATAATGGCTAGGGTGGTAGGTTTGGAGGTCGTAGATAAGAGTTCGATTCCTATAAGTGGTAATTCGGCTGAATTTTCTGACAATGCCCCGACTCATTTTTCGACCATAATGAATATCGTGGTAGATTTATGAGGTCGTAGATAGGAGTTTGACTCCCCGTACCTTAAGTGGTAATGCGGCTGAATTTTTTTGACAATGCCCCGACTTTTTTTGACCATTATGGCTAGCGTGGTAGGTTTGGAGGTCGTAGATAAGAGTTCGATCCCCCGTAAGTGGTAATGCGGCTGAAGGTTTTGACAAGGCCTCGAGTTATTTTTCGACCATAACGCCTAGCGTGGTAGGTTTGGAGGTCGTAGATAGAAGTTAGACTCCTGTATGTGATAATTCGGCTAAATCTTTTGACAACGCCCCGAATCATTTTTTCGATCATAATGGCTAGCGTGGTAGGTTTGGAGGTCGTAGATAGAAGTTCGACTCCTGTAAGTGATAGTTCGGCTGAATCTTTTGACAACGCCCCGACTCATTTTTTTGACCATAATGGCTAGCGTGGTAGGTTTGGAGGTCGTAGATAAGAGTTCGATTCCTATAAGTGGTAATTCGGCTGAATTTTCTGACAATGCCCCGACTCATTTTTCGACCATATTGGTTATCGTGGTAAATTTATGAGGTCGTAGACAGGAGTTTGACTCCCCGTACCATAAGTGGTAATGCGGCTGAATTTTTTTGACAATGCCCCGACTTTTGTGACCATTATGGCTAGCGTGGTAGGTTTGGAGGTCGTAGATAAGAGTTCGATCCCCCGTAAGTGGTAATGCGGCTGAAGGTTTTGACAAGGCCTCGACTTATTTTTCGACCATAATGGCTAGCGTGGTAGGTTTGGAGGTCGTAGATAGAAGTTCGACTCATGTAAGTGATAATTCGGCTAAACCTCTTGACAAAGCCCCGACTCATTTTTTCGATCATAATGGCTAGCGTGGTAGGTTTGGAGGTCGTAGATAAGAGTTCGATTCCTATAAGTGGTAATTCGGCTGAATTTTTTGACAATGCCCCGACACATTTTTCTATCATGATGGATATCGTGGTAGGTTTATGAGGTCGTAGATTAGAGTTTGACTCCCCGTAAGCGGTAAAGCGGCTGAATTTTTTGGGAATGCCCGACTTCTTTTTCGACCATAATGGCTAGCGTGGTAGGTTTGGAGCTCGTAGATAAGAGTTCGACTCCCCGTATGTGGTTACGCCGCTGCATTTTTTGACAATAACTCGACTTATTTTTCGACCATAATGGCTAGCATGGTAGGTTTGGAGGTCGTAGATAAAAGTTCGACTCCTATCAGTGGTAATTCGGCTGAAATTTTTGACCATAATGGCTATCGTGGTAGGTTTGGAGGTCGTAGATAAGAGTTCGACTCCTATAAGTGGTAATTAAGTTTATTTTTTTGACAATGCCCCAACTCATTTTTCGACCATAATTGATATCGTGGTAGTATGGAGGTCGTAGATTAGAGTTTGAGTCCCCATAAGTGGTAATGCGACTGAAGTTTTTGACATTGTCCCGACTTATTTTTTGACCATAATGGCTAGTGTAGTAGCTTTGGAGGTCGTAGATAGAATTTACGGTTGAAAATTTACGATCTTCGAAGCTACCACGATAGCCATTTATGGCTATCGTGGTAGGTTTGAAGGTCGTAATTAGAGTTCGAATCCCCGTAAGTGGTAATGCGGCTGAAATTTTGACAATGCCCCGACTTATTTTTTGACCATAATGGCTAGCGTGGTAGGTTTGGAGTCGTAGATAAGTGTTCGACTCCCCGTAAGTGGTAATGCGGCTGAATTGTTTGACGATGCCCCGACTTATTTTTCAATCATAATGGCTAGCGTGGTACGTTTGGAGGTTGTAGATACTAGTTCTACTCCCCGTAAGGGGTATTGCGGCTGGAATTTTTGACGATGCCCCGACTTATTTTTCAACCATAATAGCTAGCGTGGTCAAAAATGGCTAGCGTGGTTATTTTCCGTTTGGAGGTTGAAGATACTAGTTCTACTCCCCGTAAGGGGTATTGCGACTGAATTTTTTGACGATGCCCCGACTTATTTTTCGACCATAATAGCTAGCGGGGTACGTTTGGAGGTCGTAGATACTAGTTCGAATCCCCGTAAGTGACAATGCGGCTGGAGTTTTTGACGATGACCCGACCTATTTTTCGACCATAATGGCTAGCGTGGTAGGTTTGGAAATCCTAGACAAGAGTTCGACTCATATAAGTGGTAATTCGGCTGAATTTTTTGACAATACCCCGACTCATTTTTCGACCATAATGGATATCGTGGTAGGTTTGGAGGTCGTAGATAGAATTTACGGTCGAAAATTTACGATCTTCGAAGCTACCACGATAGCCATTTATGGCTATCGTGGTAGGTTTGAAGGTCGTAATTAGAGTTCGAATCCCCGTAAGTGGTAATGCGGCTGAAATTTTGACAATGCCCCGACTTATTTTTCGACCATAATGGCTAGCGTGGTAGGTTTGGAGTCGTAGATAAGTGTTCGACTCCCCGTAAGTGGTAATGCGGCTGGAGTTTTTGACAATAACTTGACCCATTTTTCGACCATAATGGCTAGCATGGTAGGTTTGGAGGTCGTAGATAAGAGCTCGACTCCTATAAGTGGTAATGCGGCTGAATTGTTTGACGATGCCCCGACTTATTTTTCAACCATAATGGCTAGCGTGGTACGTTTGGAGGTTGTAGATACTAGTTCTACTCCCCGTAAGGGGTATTGCGGCTGGAATTTTTGACGATGCCCCGACTTATTTTTCGACCATAATAGCTAGCGTGGTACGTTTGGAGGTCGTAGATACTAGTTCGAATCCCCGTAAGTGGTAATGCGGCTGGAGTTTTTGACGATGACCCGACTTATTTTTCGACCATATTGGCTAGCGTGGTAGGTTTGGAAATCCTAGACAAGAGTTCGACTCATATAAGTGGTAATTCGGCTGAATTTTTTAAAATACCCCAACTCATTTTTCGACCATAATGGATATCGTAGTAGGTTTGGAGGTCGTAAATTAGAGTTTGACTCACCGTAACTGGTAATGCGGTTGAAGTTTTTGACCTTGCCCCGACTTATTTTTCGACCATAATGGCTAGCGTGGTGGCTTTGGAGGTCGTAGATAGAAGCTCGACTCCTGTAAGTCATAATTCAGCTGAATCTTTTGACAACGCCCCGACTCATTTTTCGACCATAATGGTTTGCGTGGTAGGTTTGCAGGTCGTAGATAAGAGTTCAACTCCCCGTAAGTGATAATGCGGCTGAATTTTTTGACAATGCCCCGACTTATTTTTCGACCATAATGGCTAGCGTGGTAGGTTTGGAGGTCGTAGATAAGAGTTCGACTCCTATAAGTGGTAATTCGGCTGAGTTTTTTGACAGTTCCCCGACTCATTTTTCGACCATAATGGATAAAGTGGTAGGTTTGGAGATCGTAGATAAGAGTTTGACTTCCCGTTCCATAAGTGGTAATGCGGCTGAAATGTTTGACAAAGCCCCGACTTATTTTTGACCATAATGGCTAGCGTGGTAGGTTTGGAGGTCGTAGAAAAGAGTTCGACTCCTGAAAGTGGTATTTCGGCTGAATTTTTTGACAATGCCCCGACTCATTTTTCGACCGTAATGGCTATCGTGGTAGGTTTGGAGGTCGTAGATAAGAGTTTGACTTCCCGTATCATAAGTGGTAATGCGGCTGCTGAAGTTTTTGACAATGCCCCGACTTTTTTTTAAACCATAATGGATAGCGTGGTAGGCTTGGAGGTCGTAGATAGAAGTTCGACTCCTAAAAGTCATAACTCGGCTGAATCTTTTAACAACGCCCCGACTCATTTTTTGACCATAATGGCTAACGTGGTAGGTTTGGAGGTCGTAGATAAGAGTTCGACTCCCCGTAAGTGGTTACGCGGCTGACTTTTTTTACAGTAACTCGACTTATTTTTCAACCATAATGGCTAGCGTGGTAGATTTGGAGGTCGTAGATAAGAGTTCGACTCCTATAAGTGGTAATTCGGCTAAATATTTTGACAAGGCTCCGACTCAACTTTCGACCATAATGGCTATCTTAGTAGGTTTGGACGTCGTAGATAAGAGTTCGACTCCTTTAAGTGGTAATTCGGCTGAATTTTTTGACAATGCCCAGACTTATTTTTCGACCATAATGGCTAGCGTGGTGGCTTTGGAGGTCGTAGATAGAAGCTCGACTCCTGTAAGTCATAATTCTGCTGAATCTTTTGACAACGCCCCGACTCATTTTTCGACCATAATGGCTATCGTGGTAGATTTGGAGGTTGTAGATAAGAATTCGACTCCCCGTACCATAAGTGGTAATGCGGCTGATTTTTTTGACAATGCCCGACTTATTTTTCGACCATAATGGCTAGCGTGGTAGCTTTGGAGGTCGCAGAAAAGAGTTTGACTCCCAGTACCAAAAGTAGTAATGCGGCTGCTGAATTTTTTGACAATGCCCCGACTTAATTTTCGACCATATTGGCTAGCGTGGTAGGTTTAGAGGTCGTAGATAAGAGTTCGACTCCCCGTAAATGGGTAACGCGGCTGAGTTTTTTGACAATGCCTCGACTTATTTTTCGACCATAATGTCTAGCATGGTAGGTTTGTAGGTCGTAGGTAAGAGTTCGATTCCTTTAAGTGGTATTTCGGCTGAATTTTTTGACAATGCCCCGACTCATTTTTCGACCATAATGGCTATCGTGGTAGATTTGGAGGTTGTAGATTAAAGTTCGACTCCCCGTACCATAAGTGGTAAAGCGGCTGAATTTTTTGACAATGCCCCGACTTTTTTTTGGTCATAATGGCTAGCGTGGTAGCTTTGGAGGTCGTAGATAAGAGTTCGACTTCCCGTATCAAAAGTGGTAATGCGGCTGCTGAATTTTTTGACAACGCCCTGACTTCTTTTTCGACCATAATGGCTAGCGTGGTAGGTTAGGAGCTCGCAGATAAGAACTCGACTCCTATAAGTGGTAATTCGGCTGAATTTTTTGACAAGGCTCCGACTCAATTTTCGACCATAATGGCTATCGTGGTAGGTTTGGGGGGCGTAGACAAGAGTTCGACTTCCCGTACCATAAGTGGTAATGCGGCTGAATTTTTTTAACAACGCCCCGACTCATTTTTCGAACATAAGGGCTAGCGTAGTAGGTTTGGAGGTCGTAGATAAGAGTTCGACTCCCCGTAAGTGGTAATGCGTCTGAACTTTTTGATAATGCCCCGACTTCTTTTTCGACCATAATGGCTAGCGTGGTAGGTTTGGAGCTCATAGAAAAGAGTTCGACTCCCCGTAAGTGGTTGCGCGGCTGAATTTTTTGACAATAACTCGACCCATTTTTCGACCATAATGGCTAGCATGGTAGGTTTGGAGGTCGTAGATAAGAGCTCGGCTCCTATAAGTGGTAATTCGGCTGAATTTTTTGATAAGGCTTTTACTCAATTTTCGACCATAATGGCTATCGTGGTAGGTTTGGAGGTCGTAGAGAAGAGTTCGACGCCAATAAGTGGTAATTCGGCTGAATTTTTTGACAATGCCCCGACTCATTTTTCAACCATAATGGATATCTTGGTAGTTTGGAGGTCGTAGATTAGAGTTTGACTCCCCGTAAGTGGTAATGCGACTGAAATTTTTGACATTGTCCCGACTTATTTTTCGACCATAATGGCTAGCGTGGTAGCTTTGGAGGTCGTAGATAGAATATACGCTCGAAAATTTACGACCTTCAAACCTACCACGATAGCCTTTTCTGGCTATCGTGGTAGGTTTGAAAATCGTAATTAGAGTTCGAATCCCCATAAGTGGTAATGCGGCTGAAATTTTGACAATGTCCCGACTTATTTTTCGACCATAATGGCTAGCGTGGTATGTTTGGAGGTCGTAGATAATAGTTCGACTCCCCGTAAGTGGTTGCGCGGCTGAATTTTTTGACAATAACTCGACCCATTTTTCGACCATAATGGCTAGCGTGGTAGGTTTGGAGGTCGTAGATAATAGTTCGACTCCCCGTAAGTGGTAATGCGGCTGAATTTTGATGATGCCCCGACTTATTTGTCGACCATAATGGATATCTTGGTAGTTTGGAGGTCGTAGATTAGAGTTTGACTCCCCGTAAGTGGTAATGCGACTGAAGTTTTTGACATTGTCCCGACTTATTTTTCGACCATAATGGCTAGCGTGGTAGCTTTGGAGGTCATAGATAGAATTTACGCTCGAAAATTTACGACCTTCAAACATACCACGATAGCCATTTCTGGCTATCGTGGTAGGTTTGAAAATCGTAATTAGAGTTCGAATCCCCATAAGTGGTAATGCGGCTGAAATTTTGACAATGTCCCGACTTATTTTTCGACCATAATGGCTAGCGTGGTATGTTTGGAGGTCGTAGATAATAGTTCGACTCCCCGTAAGTGGTAATGCGACTGAAGTTTTTGACATTGTCCCGACTTATTTTTCGACCATAATGGCTAGCGTGGTAGCATTGGAGGTCGTAGATAGAATTTACGCTCGAAAATTTACGACCTTCAAACCTACCACGATAGCCATTTCTGGCTATCGTGGTAGGTTTGAAAATCGTAATTAGAGTTCGAATCCCCATAAATGGTAATGCGGCTGAAATTTTGACAATGTCCCGACTTATTTTTCGACCATAATGGCTAGCGTGGTAGGTTTGTAGGTCATTGATAATAGATCGTCTCCCTGTAAGTGGTTACGCGGCTGAATTTTTTGACAATAACTTGACCCATTTTTCGACCATAATGGCTAGCATGGTAGGTTTGGAGGTCGTAGATAAGAGCTCGACTCCTATAAGTGGTAATTCGGCTGAATTTTTTGGCAAGGCTTTTACTCA
Source organism: Symsagittifera roscoffensis (assembly GCF_963678635.1). NCBI lineage: Eukaryota > Metazoa > Xenacoelomorpha > Acoela > Convolutidae > Symsagittifera > Symsagittifera roscoffensis. Next base: position 3,996,021 of record NC_087069.1, read on the forward strand.
ATTTTCCACCATAATGGCTATCGTGGTAGGTTTGTAGGGCGTAGAGAAGAGTTCGACGCCAATAAGTGGTAATTCGACTGAATTTTTTGACAATGCCCCGACTCATTTTTCGACTATAATGGATATCTTGGTAGTCTGGAGGTCGTAGATAAGAGTTCGACTCCTATAGGTGGTAATTCGGCTGAAACTTTTGACAAGGCCCCGACTCATTTTTCGACCATAATGGATATCATGGTAGGTTTGGAGGTCGTAGATTAGAGTTTGACTCCCCGTAAGTAGTTATGCGACTGAAGTTTTTGACAATGTCCCGACTTATTTTTCGACCCTAATGGCTAGCGTGGTAGATTTTGAGGTCGTAGATAGAATTTACGGTCGAAAATTTACGACCTTCAAACCTACCACGATAGCCATTTATGGCTATCGTGTTAGGTTTGAAGGTCGTAATTAGAGTACGAATCCCCGTAGGTGGTAATGCGATTGAAATTTTGACAATGCCCCGACTTATTTTTCGACCATAATGGCTAGCGTGAAAGGAGGTTTGGAGGTCGTAGAGAAGAGTTCGACTCCTGTAAGTGGTAATTCGGCTGAATTTTTTGACAAGGCCCCGACTCATTTTTCGACCATAATGGCTAGCGTGGTAGATTTGGAGGTCGTAGATAGAATTTACGGTCGAAAATTTACGACCTTCAAACCTACCACGATAGCCATTTATGGCTATCGTGCCAGGTTTGAAGGTCGTAATTAGAGTTCCTATCCCCGTAAGTGGTAATGCGGCTGAAGTTTTGACAATGCCGCGATTTATTTTCGACCATAATGGCTAGCCTGCTAGGTTTGGAGGTGGTAGATAATAGTTCGACTCCCCGTAAGTGGTAATGCGGCTGAAACTTTTGACAGTGCCCCGACTTATTTTTCGACCATTATGGCTAGCGTGGTAGATTTGGACGTCGTAGATAAGAGTTCGATTCCCCGTAAGTGAATACGCGGCTGATTTTTTTGACAATAACTCGACTTATTTTTCAACCATAATGGCTAGCATGGTAGGTCTGGAGGTCGTAGATAAGAGTTCGACTCCTATAGGTGGTAATTCGGCTGAAACTTTTGACAAGGCCCCGACTCATTTTTCGACCATAATGGATATCATGGTAGGTTTGGAATTCGTAGATTAGGATTTGACTCCCCGTAACTGGTAATGCGATTGAAGTTTTTGACATTGTCCCGACTTATTTTTCGACCATAATGGCTAGCGTGGTAGCTTTGGAGGTCGTAGATAGAGTTTACGGTAGAAAATTTACGACCTTCAAACTTACCACGATAGCTATTTATGGCTATCGTGGTAGGTTTGAAGGTCGTAATTAGAGTTCGAATCCCCGTAAGTGGTAATGCGGCTGAAATTTTGACAATGCCGCGACTTATTTTCGACCATAATGGGTAGCGTGCTAGGTTTGGACGTCGTAGATAAGAGTTCGACTCCCCGTAAGTGGTTACGCGGCTGAATTTTTTGACAATAACTCGACTTATTTTTCGACCATAATGGCTAGCGTGCTAGGTTTGGACGTCGTAGATAAGAGTTCGACTCCCCGTAAGTGGTTACGCGGCTGAATTTTTTGACACTAACTCGACTTATTTTTCGACCATAATGGCTAGCATGGTAGGTTTGGAGGTCGAAGATAAGAGTGCGACTCCTATAGGTGGTATTTCGGCTGAAATTGTTCAGACTCATTTTTCGACCATAATGGATATCGTGGTAGGTTTGGAGGTCGTAGACTAGAAATTGACCCCTGTAACTGGTAATGCGACTGAAGTTTCGGACATTGCCCCGACTTATTTTTCGACCATAATGGCTAGCGTGGTAGCTTTGGAGGTCGTAGATAAGAGTTTGAATCCCCGTAAGTGGTAATGACGCTGAATTTTTGACAATTCCCCGACTTATTTTTCGACCATAATGGCTAGCGTGGTATGTCTGGAGGTCGTAGACAAGAGTTCGACTCCAGTAAGTGCTATTGCGGCTGAACTTTTTGACGATGCCCCGACTTATTTTACGACCATAATGGCTAACGTGGTAGGTTTGGAGGTCGTAGATAGAGTTCGACTCCTATAAAAGGTAATTCGGCTGAATTTTTTGACAGTGCCCCGACTAATTTTTTGACCAAAATAGATATAGTGGTAGGTTTGGAGGTCGTAGAAAAGAGTTTGACTCCCAGTACCAAAAGTGTTATTGCGGCTGAATTTTTTGACAGTGCTCCGACCTATTTTTTGACCATATTGGCTAGCGTGGTATGTTTAGAGGTCGTAGATAAGAGTTCGACTCCCCGTAAGTGGTAACGCGGCTGCTGAAGGTTTTGACAATGCCCCGACTTATTTTTCGACCATAATGGCTAGCGTGGTAGGTTTGGAGGTCGTAGATAGAAGTTCCACTCCTATAAGTCATAATTCGGCTGAATCTTTTAGCAACGACCGACTCATTTTTTGACCATAATGGCTATCGTGGTAGATTTGGACGTCGTAGATAAGAGTTTGACTCCCCGTAAGTGGTTACGCAGCTGTTTTTTTTGACGATAACTCGACTTATTTTTCGACTATAATGGCTAGCATGGTAGGTTTGGAGGTCGTAGATAAGAGTTCGACTCCTATAGGTGGTAATTCGGCTGAAATTTTTGACAAGGCCCCGACTCATTTTTCAACCATAATGGATTTCGTGGTAGGTTTGGAATTCGTAGATTAGAATTTGACTCCCCGTAACTGGTAATGCGACTGAAGTTTTTGACATGGTCCCGACTTATTTTTCGACCATAATGGCTAGCGTGGTAGCTTTGGAGGTCGTAGATAGAGTTTACGGTAGAAAATTTACGACCTTCAAACTTACCACGATAGCCATTTATGGCTATCGTGGTAGGTTTGAAGGTCGTAATTAGAGTTCGAATCCCCGTAAGTGGTAATGCGGCTGAAAGTTTGACAATGCCGCGACTTATTTTCGACCATAATGGCTAGCGTGCTAGGTTTGGAGGTCGTAGATAATAGTTCGACTCCCCGTAAGTGGTAATGCGGCTGAAACTTTTGACAGTGCCCCGACTTATTTTTCGATCATAATGGCTAGCGTGGTAGATTTAGACGTCGTAGATAAGAGTTCGACTCCCCGTAAATGGTTACGCGGCTGAATTTTTTGACAATAACTCGACTTATTTTTCGACCATAATGGCTAGCATGGTAAGTTTGGAGGTCGTAGATAAGAGTTCGACTCTTATAGGTGGTATTTCGGCTGAAATTTTTGACAAGGCCCAGACTCATTTTTCGACCATAATGGATATCGTGGTAGGTTTGGAGGTCGTAGACTAGCAATTGACTCCCCGTAACTGGTGAGGCGGCTGAAATTTGTGACATTGCCCCGACTTATTTTTCGACCATAATGGCTAGCGTGGTAGCTTTGGAGGTCTTAGATAAGAGTTTGAATCCCCGTAAGTGGTAATGACGTTGAATTTTTGACATTGCCCCGACTTATTTTTCGACCATAATGGCTAGCGTGGTATGTCTGGGGGTCGTAGACAAGAGTTCGACTCCTGTAAGTGCTATTGCGGCTGAACTTTTTGACGATACCCCGACTTATTTTACGACCATAATGGCTAACGTGGTAGGTTTGGAGGTCGTAGATAGAGTTCGACTCCTATAAAATGTAATTCGGCTGAATTTTTTGACAGTGCCCTGAGTCATTTTTGACCAAAATAGATACAGTGGTAGGTTTGGAGGTCGTAGAATAGAGTTTGACTCCCAGTACCAAAAGTGTAAATGCGGCTGAATTTTTTTGACCATATTGGCTAGCGTGGTAGGTTTAGAGGTCGTAGATAAGAGTTCGACTCCCCGTAAGTGGTAACGCGGCCGAGTTTTTTGACAATGCACCGACTCATTTTTCGACCATAATGGCTATCGTGGTAGGTTTGGAGGTCGTAGATAAGAGTTCGACCCCCCGTAAGTGGTAATGCGGCTGCTGAAGGTTTTGACAATGCCACGACTCATTTTTCGACCATAATGGTAGGTTTGGAGGTCGTAGATAGAAGTTCCACTCCTATAAGTCATAATTCGGCTGAATCTTTTAACAACGCCCCGACTCATTTTTCGACCATAATGGCTAGCGTGGTAGGTTTGGAGGTCGTAGACAAGAGTTCGACTCCTGTAAGTGGTAATGCGGCTGATTTTTTGACAATGCCCTCACTCATTTTTCGACCATAATGGATATCGTGGTAGGTTTGGAGTCGTAGATTAGAGTTTGACTTCCCGTAAGTGGTAATGCGGCTGAGTTTTTTGACATGCACCGACTTATTTTTCGACCATAATGGCTAGCGTGGTAGATTTGAAGGTCATAGATAAAAGTTCGACTCCTATAAATGGCTGATTTTTTTGACAATACTTCGACTTATTTTTCGACGATAATGGGTAGCATGGTAGGTTTGGAGGTCGTAGATAAGAGTTTGACTCCCCGTAAAAGGTAACGCGGCTGATTTTTTTGACATTGCCCCGACCTATTTTTCGACCATAATGGCTATCGTGGTAGGTTTGGAGGTCGTAGATAAGGGTTCGAGTCCCCATAATTGGTAATGCGGCTGAAGTTTTTGACTTTGCCCCGACTTATTTTTCGACCAAAATGGCTAGCATGGTAGCTTTGGACGTCGTAGATAAGAGTTCGACTCCCCGTATTAGGTTACGCGGCTGAATTTTTTGACGATACCTCGACTTACTTTTCGACCATAATGGCTAGCATGGCGCGTTTGGAAGTCGTAGATAACAGTTCGACTCCTATAATTGGTAATTCGGCTAACTACTTTGACAAGGCCCCGACTCAATTTTCGACCATATTGGCTAGCGTGGTAGGCTTGGAAGTCATAGATAATAGTTCGACTCCCCGTAAGTGGTAACGATGCTGATATTTTTGACATTGCCCGACTTATTTCTCGACTCTAATGGCTAGCGTGGTAGCTTTGAACGTCGTAGATAAGCGTTCGACTCCGCGTAAATGGTTACGCGGCTGAGTTTTTTGATGATACCTCGATTTATTATTCGACCATAATGGCTTGCATGGTAGGTTTGGAGGTCATAGATACGAGTTCGACTCCTATAAGTGGTGATTCGGCTGGATTGTTTGACAAGGCTCGACTCAATTTTCGACCATAATGGCTACCGCGGTAGTTTTGGAGGTCGTAAAATGTAGTTCGACTTCCCGTAATTGGTTACGCGGCTGAATTTTTTGACGATACGCCGACTTAATTTTCGAATAAAATAGATATTGTGGTAGGTTTGGATGTCGTAAATTAGAGTTTGACTCCCCGTAAGTGGTAATGTGGCTGACTTTTTTGACAATGCCCCGACTTATTTTTCGACCGTAATGGCTAGCGTGGTAGCTTTGGACGTCGTAGATAAGAGTTCGACTCCCCATAATTGGTTACGCGGCTGAATTTTTTGACGATACCCCGACTTAATTTTCGACCACAAGGGCTAGCGTGGTAGCTTTGGACGTCGTAGATAAGAGTTCGACTCCCCGTAATTGGTTACGCGGCTGAATTTTTTGACGATACACCGACTTAATTTTCGAATATAAGGGATATCGTGGTAGGTTTGGAGGTCGTAAAATATAGTTCGACTTCCCGTAATTGGTTACGCGGCTGAATTTTTTGACGATACCCCGACTTAATTTTCGAATAAAATGGATATTGTGGTAGGTTTGGATGTCGTAAATTAGAGTTTGACTCCCTGTAAGTGGCAATGCGGCTGACTTTTTTGACAATGCCCCGACTTAATTTTCGACCATAAGGGCTAGCGTGGTAGCTTTGGACGTCGTAGATAAGAGTTCGACTCCCCGTAATTGGTTACGCGGCTGAATTTTTTGACAATACCCCGACTTAATTTTCGACCATAATGGCTAGCGTGGTAGCTTTGGACGTCGTAGATAAGAGTTCGACTCCCCGTAATTGGTTACGCGGCTGACTTTTTTGACAATGCCCCGACTTATTTTTCGACCATAATGGCTAGCGTGGTAGCTTTGGACGTCGTAGATAAGAGTTCGACTCCCCGTAATTGGTTACGCGGCTGAATTTTTTGACAATACCCCGACTTAATTTTCGACCATAAGGGCTAGCGTGGTAGCTTTGGACGTCGTAGATAAGAGTTCGACTCCCCGTAATTGGTTACGCGGCTGAATTTTTTGACGATACCCCGACTTAATTTTCGAATATAATGGATATCGTGGTTGGTTTGGAGGTCGTAAATTAGAGTTCGACTCCCCGTAAGTGGTAATGCGGCTGAGTTTTTTGACAATGCCCCGACTTTTTTTTCGACCATAATGGCTAGCGTGGTAGTTTTGGACCTCGTAGATAATAGTTCGACTCCCCGTAAGTGGTAATGCGGCCTAAGTTTATGACAATGCACCGACTTATTTTTCGATCATAATGGCTAGCGTGGTAGGTTTGACGGTCGTAAATTAGAGTTCGACTCCCCATAAGTGGTTATGCGGCTGAAAATTTGACGATCCCCGACTTATTTTTCGACCATAAAGGATATCGTGGTAGGTTTGGACGTCGTAGATAAGAGTTCGATTCCTATAAATGGTAACTCGGCTGAATTTTTTGACAAGGCCCTGACTCATTTTTCGACCATAATGGCTATCGTGGTAGGTTTGACGGTCGTAAATTAGAGTTCGACTCCCCGTAATTGGTTACGCGGCTGAATTTTTTGACGATACCCCGACTTAATTTTCGACCATAAGGGCTAGCGTGGTAGCTTTGGACGTCGTAAATTAGAGTTCGACTCCCCGTAAGTGGTAATGCGGCTGAGTTTTTTGACAATGCCCCGACTTATTATTCGACCATAATGGCTAGCGTGGTAGGTTTGGACCTCGTAGATAAGAGTTCGACTCCCCGTAAGTGGTAATGCGGCCTAAGTTTATGACAATGCACAGACTTATTTTTCGATCATAATGACTAGCGTGGTAGGTTTGACGGTCGTAAATTAGAGTTCGACTCCCCATAAGTGGTTATGCGGCTGAAAATTTGACGATACCCCGACTTATTTTTCGACCATAAAGGATATCGTGGTAGATTTGGACGTCGTAGATAAGCGTTCGACTCCCCGTAAATGGTTACGCGGCTGAGTTTTTTGATGATACCTCGATTTATTATTCGACCATAATGGCTTGCATGGTAGGTTTGGAGGTCATAGATACGAGTTCGACTCCTATAAGTGGTGATTCGGCTGGATTGTTTGACAAGGCTCGACTCAATTTTCGACCATAATGGCTACCGCGGTAGTTTTGGAGGTCGTAAAATGTAGTTCGACTTCCCGTAATTGGTTACGCGGCTGAATTTTTTGACGATACGCCGACTTAATTTTCGAATAAAATAGATATTGTGGTAGGTTTGGATGTCGTAAATTAGAGTTTGACTCCCCGTAAGTGGTAATGTGGCTGACTTTTTTGACAATGCCCCGACTTATTTTTCGACCATAATGGCTAGCGTGGTAGCTTTGGACGTCGTAGATAAGAGTTCGACTCCCCGTAATTGGTTACGCGGCTGAATTTTTTGACGATACCCCGACTTAATTTTCGACCATAAGGGCTAGCGTGGTAGCTTTGGACGTCGTAGATAAGAGTTTGACTCCCCGTAATTGGTTACGCGGCTGAATTTTTTGACGATACCCCGACTTACTTTTCGAATATAAGGGATATCGTGGTAGGTTTGGAGGTCGTAAAATATAGTTCGACTTCCCGTAATTGGTTACGCGGCTGAATTTTTTGACGATACCCCGACTTAATTTTCGAATAAAATGGATATTTTGGTAGGTTTGGATGTCGTAAATTAGAGTTTGACTCCCTGTAAGTTGCAATGTGGCTGACTTTTTTGACAATTCCCCGACTTAATTTTCGACCATAAGGGCTAGCGTGGTAGCTTTGGACGTCGTAGATAAGAGTTCGACTCCCCGTAATTGGTTACGCGGCTGAATTTTTTGACGATACCCCGACTTAATTTTCGACCATAATGGCTAGCGTGGTAGCTTTGGACGTAGTAGATAAGAGTTCGACTCCCCGTAATTGGTTACGCGACTGACTTTTTTGACAATTCCCCGACTTATTTTTCTACCATAATGGCTAGCGTGGTAGCTTTGGACGTCGTAGATAAGAGTTCGACTCCCCGTAATTGGTTACGCGGCTGAATTTTTTGACGATACCCCGACTTAATTTTCGACCATAAGGGCTAGCGTGGTAGCTTTGGACGTCGCAGATAAAAGTTCGACTCCCCGTAATTGGTTACGCGGCTGAATTTTTTGACGATACCCCGACTTAATTTTCGAATATAAGGGATATCGTGGTAGGTTTGGAGGTCGTAAAATATAGTTCGACTTCCCGTAATTGGTTACGCGGCTGAATTTTTTGACGATACCCCGACTTAATTTTCGAATAAAATGGATATTTTGGTAGGTTTGGATGTCGTAAATTAGAGTTTGACTCCCTGTAAGTTGCAATGCGGCTGACTTTTTTGACAATGCCCCGACTTAATTTTCGACCATAAGGGCTAGCGTGGTAGCTTTGGACGTCGTAGATAAGAGTTCGACTCCCCGTAATTGGTTACGCGGCTGAATTTTTTGACGATACCCCGACTTAATTTTCGACCATAATGGCTAGCGTGGTAGCTTTGGACGTAGTAGATAAGAGTTCGACTCCCCGTAATTGGTTACGCGACTGACTTTTTTGACAATTCCCCGACTTATTTTTCGACCATAATGGCTAGCGTGGTAGCTTTGGACGTCGTAGATAAGAGTTCGACTCCCCGTAATTGGTTACGCGGCTGAATTTTTTGACGATACCCCGACTTTATTTTCGAATATAATGGATATCGTGGTAGGTTTGGAGGTCGTAAATTAGAGTTCGACTCCCCGTAAGTGGTAATGCGGCTGAGTTTTTTGACAATGCCCCGACTTATTTTTCGACCATATTGGCTAGCGTGGTAGTTTTGGACCTCGTAGATAATAGTTTGACTCCCCGTAATTGGTTACGCGGCTGAATTTTTTGACGATACCCCGACTTAATTTTCGACCATAATGGCTAGCGTGGTAGCTTTGGACGTCGTAGATAAGAGTTCGACTCCCCGTAATTGGTTACGCGGCTGACTTTTCTGACAATGCCCCGACATATTTTTCGACCATAATGGCTAGCGTGGTAGCTTTGGACGTCGTAGATAAGAGTTCGACTCCCCGTAATTGGTTACGCGGCTGAATTTTTTGACGATACCCCGACTTAATTTTCGACCATAAGGGCTAGCGTGGTAGCTTTGGACGTCGTAGATAAGAGTTCGACTCCCCGTAATTGGTTACGCGGCTGAATTTTTTGACGATACCCCGACTTAATTTTCGAATATAATGGATATCGTGGTAGGTTTGGAGGTCGTAAATTAGAGTTCGACTCCCCGTAAGTGGTAATGCGGCTGAGTTTTTTGACAATGCCCCGACTTATTTTTCGACCATAATGGCTAGCGTGGTAGTTTTGGACCTCGTAGATAATAGTTCGACTCCCCGTAAGTGGTAATGCGGCCTAAGTTTATGACAATGCACCGACTTATTTTTCGATCATAATGGCTAGCGTGGTAGGTTTGACGGTAGTAAATTAGAGTTCGACTCCCCATAAGTGGTTATGCGGCTGAAAATTTGACGATACCCCAACTTAATTTTCGACTATAAAGGATATCGTGGTAGGTTTGGACGTCGTAGATAAGAGTTCGATTCCTATAAATGGTAACTCAGCTGAATTTTTTGACAATGCCCTGACTCATTTTTCGACCATAATGGCTATCGTGGTAGGTTTGACGGTCGGAAATTAGAGTTCGACTCCCCGTAATTGGTTACGCGGCTGAATTTTTTGACGATACCCCGACTTAATTTTCGACCATAAGGGCTAGCGTGGTAGCTTTGGACGTCGTAGATAAGAGTTCGACTCCCCGTAATTGGTTACGCGGCTGAATTTTTTGACGATACCCCGACTTAATTTTCGAATATAATGGATATCGTGGTAGGTTTGGAGGTCGTAAATTAGAGTTCAACTCCCCGTAAGTGGTAATGCGGCTGAGTTTTTTGACAATGCCCCGACTTATTTCTCGACCATAATGGCTAGCGTGGTAGGTTTGGACCTCGTAGATAAGAGTCTGACTCCCCGTAAGTGGTTACGCGGCTGAATTTTTTGACGATACCCCGACTTATTTTTCCACCATAATGATTATCGTGGTAGGTTTGGAGGTCGTAGATTAGAGTTGGACTCCCCGTAAGTGGTAATGCGGCTGATTTTTTTGACAATGCCCGACTTATTTTTCGACAATAATGGCTAGCGTGGTAGGTTTGGAGCTCGTAGATAAGAGTTCGACTCCCCGTAAGTGGTAATGCGCCCTAAGTTTTTGATTATGCACCGACTTATTTTTCGACCATAATGGCTAGCGTGGTAGGTTTGGAGGTCATAGATAAGAGTTCGACTCCTACAAATGGTAACTCGGCGTAATTTTTTTTGCTAATGCCCTGACTCATTTTTCGACTATAATGGCTATCGTGATAGGTTTGATGGTCGTAAATTAGAGTTCGAATCCCCGTAAGTGGTTACGCGGCTGAATTTTTTGACGATACACCGACTTGTTTTTCGAACATAATGGATATCGTGGTAGTTTTGGACGTCCTAGATAAAAGTTCGACTCCCCGCAAGTGGTAATGTGGCTGAAGTTTTGACAGTGCCCCGACCTATTTTTCGACCATAATGGCTAGCGTGATAGGTTTAGAGGTCGTAGATAATAGTTCGACTCCCAGTAAGTGGTTACGCGACTGAATTTTTTGACGATACCCCGACTTACTTTTCGACCATAATGGATATCGTGGTAGGTTTGGAGGTCGTAGATTAGAGTTTGACTCCCAGTAAGTGGTAATGCGGCTGATTTTTTTGACAATGCCCTGACTTATTTTTCGACCATAATGGCTAGCGTGGTTGGTTTGGAGCTCGTAGAAAAGAGTTCGACTCCCCGTAAGTGGTAATGCGGCCTAAACTTTTGATTATGAACCGACTTATTTTTCGACCATAATGGCTAGCGTGGTAGTTTTGGAGGTCAAAGATAAGAGTTCGACTCCTATAAATGTAACTCAGCTGAATTTTTTTGACAATGCCCTGACTCATTTTTCGACTATAATGGCTATCGTGGTAGGTTTGATGGTCGTAAATTAGAGTTCGAATCCCCTTAAGTGGTTACGCGGCTGAATTTTTGACAATACCCCGATTTATTTTTCGACCACAATGGATATCGTGGTAGGTTTGGAGGTCGTAGATAAGAGTTCGACTCCCCGGAAGTGGTTACGCGGCTGAATTTTTTGACGATACCCCGACTTGTTTTTCGAAAATAATGGATATCGTGGTAGGTTTGGAGGTCCTAGATAATAGTTCGACTCCCCGTAAGTGGTAATGTGGCTGAAGTTTTGACAGTGCCCCGACCTATTTTTCGACCATAATGGCTAGCGTGGTAGGTTTGGAGGTCGTAGATAATAGTTCGACTCCCAGTAAGTGGTTACGCGACTGAATTTTTTGACTATACCCCGACTTATTTTTCGACCATAATGGATATCGTGGTAGGTTTGGAGGTCGTAGATTAGAGTTTGACTCCCAGTAAGTGGTAATGCGGCTGATTTTTTTGACAATGCCCTGACTTATTTTTCGACCATAATGGCTATTGTCGTAGGTTTGGAGCTCGTAGATAAGAGTTCGACTCCCCGTAAGTGGTAATGCGACCTAAATTTTTGACAATGCACCGACTTTTTGTTCGACCATAATGGCTAGCGTGGTAGGTTTGGAGGTCATAGATAAGAGTTCGAATCCTATAAATGGTAAATCGGCTGAGTTTTTTGACAATGCCCTGACTCATTTTTCGACCATAGTGGCTATCGTGGTAGGTTTGAAGGTCGTAAATTAGAGATCAGCTCCCCGTGTGAATACGCAGCTGAATTTTTTGACAATAACTCGATTGACTTTTCGACCATAATGGATATCGTGGTAGGTTTGGAGGTCGTAGATAAGAGTTCGACTCACCGTAAGTGGTTACGCGGCTGAATTTTTTGACGATACCGCGAATTATTTTTCGAACACAATGGATATCGTCGTAGGTTTGTAGGTCGTAGATTAGAGTTTGACTCCCCGAAAGTGGTAATGCAGCTGATTTTTTTGACAATGCCCCGACTTATTTTTCGACCATAATGGTTAGCGTGGTAGGTTTGGAGCTCGAAGATAAGAGTTCGACTCCCCGTAAGTGGTAATGCGGCCTAAGTTTTTGACAATACCCCGGTTGATTTTTCGAACATAATGGCTAGCGTCGTCGGTTTGTAGGTCATAAATAAGAGTTCGACTCCTATAAATGGTAATTCGGCTGAATTTTTTGACAATGCACTGACTCATTTTTCGACCATAATGGCTATCGTGGTAGGTTTGAAGGTCGTAAATTAGAGTTCAACTCCCCGTATGTGGTTACGCGGATGAATTTTTTGACAATACCCCGACTTATTTTTCGACCATAATGGTTAGCGTGGTAGGTTTGGAGCTCGTAGATAAGAGTTCGACTCCCCGTAAGTGGTAATGCGGCCTAAGTTTTTGACAATGCACCGACCTATTTTTCGAACATAATGGCTAGCGTGGTCGGATTGTAGGTCATAAATAAGAGTTCGACTCCTATAAATGGTAATTCGGCTGAATTTTTTGACAATGCACTGACTCATTTCTCGACCATAATGGCTAGCGTGGTAGGTTTGGAGGTCGTAGATAATAGTTCGACTCCCAGTAAGTGGTTACGCGACTGAATTTTTTGACGATACCCCGACTTACTTTTCGACCATAATGGATATCGTGGTAGGTTTGGAGGTCGTAGATTAGAGTTTGACTCCCAGTAAGTGGTAATGCGGCTGATTTTTTTGACAATGCCCTGACTTATTTTTCGACCATAATGGCTAGTGTGGTAGGTTTGGAGCTCGTAGATAAGAGTTCGACTCCCCGTAAGTGGTAATGCGGCCTAAGTTTTTGACAATGCACCGACTTATTGTTCGACCATACTGGCTAGCGTTGTAGGTTTGGAGGTCATAAATAAGAGTTCGACTCCTATAAATGGTAATTCGGCTGATTTTTTTGACAATGCACTGACTCATTTTTCGACCATAATGGCTATCGTGGTAGGTTTGAAGGTCGTAAATTTGAGTTCAACTCCCCGTAAGTGGTTACGCGGCTGAATTTTTTGACAATACCCCGATTGATTTTTCGATCATAACGGATATCGTGGTAGGTTTGGAGGTCGTAGATAAGAGTTCGACTCACCGTAAGTGGTTACGCGGCTGAATTTTCTGACGATACCCCGACTTATTTTTCGAACATAATGGATATCGTGGTAGGTTTGGAGGTCGTAGATAAGAATTCGACTCACCGTAAGTGGTTACGCGGCTGATTTTTTTGACAATGCCCCGACTTATTTTTCGACCATAATGGTTAGCGTGGTAGGTTTGGAGCTCGTAGATAAGAGTTCGACTCCCCGTAAGTGGTAATGCGGCCTAAGTTTTTGACAATGCACCGACTTATTTTTCGACCATACTGGCTAGCGTGGTAGGTTTGAAGGTCGTAAATTAGAGTTCAACTCCCCGTAAGTGGTTACGCGGCTGAATTTTTTGACAATACCCCGATTGATTTTTCGAACATAATGGCTAGCGTGGTCGGTTTGTAGGTCATAAATAAGAGTTCGACTCCTATAAATGGTAATTCGGCTGAATTTTTGACAATGCACTGACTCATTTTTCGACCATAATGGCTATCGTGGTAGGTTTGAAGGTCGTAAATTAGAGTTCAACTCCCCGTATGTGGTTACGCGGATGAATTTTTTGACAATACCCCGACTTATTTTTCGACCATAATGGTTAGCGTGGTAGGTTTGGAGCTCGTAGATAAGAGTTCGACTCCCCGTAAGTGGTAATGCGGCCTAAGTTTTTGACAATGCACCGACCTATTTTTCGACCATAATGGCTAGCGTGGTAGGTTTGGAGGTCATAAATAAGAGTTCGACTCCTATAAATGGTAATTCGGCTGAATTTTTTGACAATGCACTGACTCATTTTTCGACCATAATGGCTATCGTGGTAGGTTTGAAGGTCGTAAATTAGAGTTCAACTCCCCGTATGTGGTTACGCGGATGAATATTTTGACAATACCCCGACTTATTTTTCGAACATAATGGATATCGTTGTAGGTTTGGAGATCCTAGATAATAGTTCGACTCCCCGTAAGTGGTAATGCGGCCTAAGTTTTTGACAATGCACCGACTTTTTTTTCGACCATACTGGCTAGCGTGGTAGGTTTGGAATTCATAAATAAGAGATCGACTCCTATAAATGGTAATTCGGCTGAATTTTTTGACAATGCACTGACTCATTTTTCGACCATAATGGCTATCGTGATAGGTTTGATGGTCGTAAATTAGAGTTCAACTCCCCGTAAGTGGTTACGCGGCTGAATTTTTGGACAATACCCCGACTTAATTTTCGACCATAATGGTTAGCGTGGTAGGTTTGGAGCTCGTAGATAAGAGTACGACTCCCCGTAAGTGGTAATGCGGCCTAAGTTTTTGACAATGCACCGACTTTTTTTTCGACCATAATGGCTAGCGTGGTAGGTTTGGAGGTCATAAATAAGAGTTCGACTCCTATAAATGGTAATTCGGCTGAATTTTTTGACAATGCACTGACTCATTTTTCGACCATAATGGCTATCGTGGTAGGTTTGAAGGTCATAAATCAGAGTTCAACTCCCCGTAAGTGGTTACGCGGCTGAATTTTTTGACAATACCCCGATTGATTTTTCGAACATAATGGATATCGTGGTAGGTTTGGAGGTCCTAGATAATAGTTCGACTCCCCGTAAGTGGTAATGCGGCCTATGTTTTTGACAATGCACCGACCTATTTTTCGACCATAATGGCTAGCGTGGTAGGTTTGGAGGTCATAAATCAGAGTTCAACTCTCCGTAAGTGGTTACGCGGCTGAATTTTTTGACAATACCCCGATTGATTTTTCGAACATAATGGATATCGTGGTAGGTTTGGAGGTCCTAGATAATAGTTCGACTCCCCGTAAGTGATAATGCGGCTGAAGTTTTGACAATTCCCCGAGTTATTTATCGACCATAATGGCTAGCGTGGTAGGTTTGGAGGTCGAAGATAATAGTTCGACTCCCCGTAAGTGGTAATGCGGCTGAAGTTTTGACAATGCCCCGACTTATTTTTCGACCATAATGGCTAGCGTGGTAGGTTTGGAGCTCGTAGATAAGAGTTCGACTCCCCGTAAGTGGTAATGCGGCCTAAGTTTTTGACAATGCACCGACCTATTTTTCAACCATACTGGCTAGCGTGGTAGGTTTGGAGGTCATAAATAAAAGATCGACTCCTATAAATGGTAATTCGGCTGAATTTTTTGACAATGCACTGACTCATTTTTCGACCATAATGGCTATCGTGGTAGGTTTGAAGGTCATAAATCAGAGTTCAACTCTCCGTAAGTGGTTACGCGGCTGAATTTTTTGACAATACCCCGATTGATTTTTCGAACATAATGGATATCGTGGTAGGTTTGGAGGTCCTAGATAATAGTTCGACTCCCCGTAAGTGATAATGCGGCTGAAGTTTTGACAATTCCCCGAGTTATTTATCGACCATAATGGCTAGCGTGGTAGGTTTGGAGGTCGAAGATAATAGTTCGACTCCCCGTAAGTAGTAATGCGGCTGAAGTTTTGACAATGCCCCGACTTATTTTTCGACCATAATGGCTAGCGTGGTAGGTTTGGAGCTCGTAGATAAGAGTTCGACTCCCCGTAAGTGGTAATGCGGCCTAAGTTTTTGACAATGCACCGACCTATTTTTCAACCATACTGGCTAGCGTGGTAGGTTTGGAGGTCATAAATAAAAGATCGACTCCTATAAATGGTAATTCGGCTGAATTTTTTGACAATGCACTGACTCATTTTTCGACCATAATGGCTATCGTGGTAGGTTTGAAGGTCATAAATCAGAGTTCAACTCCCCGTAAGTGGTTACGCGGCTGAATTTTTTGACAATACCCCGATTGATTTTTCGAACATAATGGACATCGTGGTAGGTTTGGAGGTCCTAGATAATAGTTCGACTCCCCGTAAGTGATAATGCGGCTGAAGTTTTGACAATTCCCCGAGTTATTTATCGACCATAATGGCTAGCGTGGTAGGTTTGGAGGTCGTAGATAATAGTTCGACTCCCCGTAAGTGGTAATGCGGCCTAAGTTTTTGACAATGCACCGACTTATTTTTCGACCATACTGGCTAGCGTGGTAGGTTTGGAGGTCATAAATAAGAGATCGATTCCTATAAATGGTAATTCGGCTGAATTTTTTGACAATGCACTGACTCATTTTTCGACCATAATGGCTATCGTGGTAGGTTTGAAGGTCATAAATCAGAGTTCAACTCCCCGTAAGTGGTTACGCGGCTGAATTTTTTGACAATACCCCGATTGATTTTTCGAACATAATGGATATCGTGGTAGGTTTGGAGGTCCTAGATAATAGTTCGACTCCCCGTAAGTGATAATGCGGCTGAAGTTTTGACAATTCCCCGAGTTATTTATCGACCATAATGGCTAGCGTGGTAGGTTTGGAGGTCGTAGATAATAGTTCGACTCCCCGTAAGTGGTAATGCGGCTGAAGTTTTGACAATGCCCCGACTTATTTTTCGACCATAATGGCTATCGTGATAGGTTTGAAGGTCGTAAATTAGAGTTCAACTCCCCGTAAGTGGTTACGCGGCTGAATTTTTTGACAAAACCTCGATTGATTTTTCGAACATAATGGCTAGCGTGGTAGGTTTGGAGGTCATAAATAAGAGTTCGACTCCTATAAATCGTAATTCGGCTGAATGTTTTGACAATTCACTGACTCATTTTTCGACCATAATGGCTATCGTGGTAGGTTTGAAGGTCGTAAATTAGAGTTCAACTCCCCGTAAGTGGTTACGCGGCTGAATTTTTTGACAATCCCCGACTTATTTTTCGACCATTATGGTTAGCGTGGTAGGTTTGGAGCTCGTAGATAATAGTTCGACTCCCCGTAAGTGGTAATGCGGCCTAAGTTTTTGACAATGCACCGATTGATTTTTCGAACATAATGGCTAGCGTGGTCGGTTTGTAGGTCATAAACAAGAGTTCGACTTCTATAAATGGTAATTCGGCTGAATTTTTTGACAATGCACTGACTCATTTTTCGACCATAATGGCTATCGTGGTAGGTTTGAAGGTCATAAATTAGAGTTCAACTCCCCGTAAGTGGTTACGCGGCTGAATTTTTTGACAATACCCCGATTGATTTTTCGAACATAATGGCTAGCGTGGTCGGTTTGTAGGTCATAAACAAGAGTTCGACTCCTATAAATGGTAATTCGGCTGAATTTTTTGACAATGCACTGACTCATTTTTCGACCATAATGGCTATCGTGGTAGGTTTGAAGGTCATAAATCAGAGTTCAACTCCCCGTAAGTGGTTACGCGGCTGAATTTTTTGACAATACCCCGATTGATGTTTCGAAATTATGGATATCGTGGTAGGTTTGGAGGTCCTAGATAATAGTTCGACTCCCCGTAAGTGGTAATGCGGCTGAAGTTTTGACAATTCCCCGAGTTATTTATCGACCATAATGGTTAGCGTGGTAGGTTTGGAGGTCCTAGATAATAGTTCGAATCCCCGTAAGTGGTAATGCGGCTGAAGTTTTGACAATGCCCCGACTTATTTTTCGACCATAATGGCTATCGTGATAGGTTTGAAGGTCGTAAATTAGAGTTCAACTCCCCGTAAGTGGTTACGCGGCTGAATTTTTTGACAAAACCTCGATTGATTTTTCGAACATAATGGCTAGCGTGGTAGGTTTGGAGGTCATAAATAAGAGTTCGACTCCTATAAATCGTAATTCGGCTGAATGTTTTGACAATTCACTGACTCATTTTTCGACCATAATGGCTATCGTGGTAGGTTTGAAGGTCGTAAATTAGAGTTCAACACCCCGTAAGTGGTTACGCGGCTGAATTTTTTGACAATCCCCGACTTATTTTTCGAACATTATGGTTAGCGTGGTAGGTTTGGAGCTCGTAGATAATAGTTCGACTCCCCGTAAGTGGTAATGCGGCCTAAGTTTTTGACAATGCACCGATTGATTTTTCGAACATAATGGCTAGCGTGGTCGGTTTGTAGGTCATAAACAAGAGTTCGACTTCTATAAATGGTAATTCGGCTGAATTTTTTGACAATGCACTGACTCATTTTTCGACCATAATGGCTATCGTGGTAGGTTTGAAGGTCATAAATTAGAGTTCAACTCCCCGTAAGTGGTTACGCGGCTGAATTTTTTGACAATACCCCGACTTATTTTTCGACCATAATGGTTAGCGTGGTAGGTTTGGAGCTCGTAGATAAGAGTTCGACTCCCCGTAAGTGGTAATGCGGCCTAAGTTTTTGACAATGCACCGACTTATTTTTTGACCATAATGGCTAGCGTGGTAGGTTTGGAGGTCATAAATAAGAGTTCGACTCCTATAAATGGTAATTCGGCTGAATTTTTTGACAATGCACTGACTCATTTTTCGACCATAATGGCTATCGTGGTAGGTTTGAAGGTCATAAATCAGAGTTCAACTCCCCGTAAGTGGTTACGCGGCTGAATTTTTTGACAATACCCCGATTGATGTTTCGAAATTATGGATATCGTGGTAGGTTTGGAGGTCCTAGATAATAGTTCGACTCCCCGTAAGTGGTAATGCGGCTGAAGTTTTGACAATTCCCCGAGTTATTTATCGACCATAATGGTTAGCGTGGTAGGTTTGGAGGTCCTAGATAATAGTTCGACTCCCCGTAAGTGGTAATGCGGCTGAAGTTTTGACAATTCCCCGAGTTATTTATCGACCATAATGGTTAGCGTGGTAGGTTTGGAGGTCATAGATATTAGTTCGACTCCCCGTAAGTGGTAATGCGGCTGAAGTTTTGACAATGCACCGACTTATTTTTCGACCATACTGGCTAGCTTGGTAGGTTTGGAGGTCATAAATAGGAGATCGACTCCTATAAATGGTAATTCGGCTGAATTTTTTGACAATGCACTGACTCATTTCTCGACCATAATGGCTATCGTGATAGGTTTGAAGGTCGTAAATTAGAGTTCAACTCCCCGTAAGTGGTTACGCGGCTGTATTTTTTGACAATACCCCGATTGAGTTTTCGAACATAATGGCTAGCGTGGTAGGTTTGGAGGTCATAAATAAGAGTTCGACTCCTATAAATCGTAATTCGGCTGAAAGTTTTGACAATGCACTGACTCATTTTTCGACCATAATGGCTATCGTCGTAGGTTTGAAGGTCGTAAATTAGAGTTCAACTCCCCGTAAGTGGTTACGCGGCTGAATTTTTTGACAATACCCCGACTTATTTTTCGACCATTATGGTTGGCGTGGTAGGTTTGGAGCTCGTAGATAAGAGTTCGACTCCTCGTAAGTGGTAATGCGGCCTAAGTTTTTGACAATGCACCGACTTCTTTTTCGACCATAATGGCTAGCGTGGTAGGTTTGGAGGTCATAAAGAAGAGTTCCACTCCTATAAATGGTAATTCGGCTGAACTTTTTGACAATGCACCGACTCATTTTTCGACCATAATGGCTATCGTGGTAGGTTTGAAGGTCATAAATTAGAGTTCAACTCCCCGTAAGTGGTTACGCGGCTGAATTTTTTGACAATACCCCGATTGATTTTTCGAACATAATGGATATCGTGGTAGGTTTGGAGGTCCTAGATAATAGTTCGACTCCCCGTAAGTGGTAAAGCGGCTGAAGTTTTGTAAATGCCCCGAGTTATTTTTCGACCATAATGGCTAGCGTGGTAGGTTTGGAGGTCGTAGATAATAGTTCGACTCCCCGTAAGTGGTAATGCGGCTGAAGTTTTGACAATGCCCCGAATTATTTTTCGACCATAATGGCTAGCGTGGTAGGTTTGGAGCTCGTAGATAAGAGTTCGATTCCCCGTAAGTGGTAATGCGGCCTAAGTTTTTGACAATGCACCGACTTATCTTTCGATCATAATGGATATCGTGGTAGATTTAGAGGTCCTAGATAATAGTTCGACTCCCCGTAAATGGTAATGCGGCTGAAGTTTTGACAATGCCCCGACTTATTTTTTGGCCATAATGGCTAGCGTGGTAGCTTTGGACGTCGTAGATTAGAGTTCGACTCCCAGTAAGGGCTTACGCGACTGAATTTTTTGACGATAACCCGACTTATTTTCGACCATAATAGCTATCGTGATAGGTTTGAAGGTCGTAAACTAGAGTTCGACTCCCCGTAAATGGTTACGCGGCTGAAAAATTTGTCAATACCCCGATTTATTTTTCGACCATAATGGATATCGTGGTAGATTTCGAGGTCGTAGATAATAGTTCGACTCCCCGTAAGTGGTAATGCCGCTGAAGTTTTGACAATTCCCTGACTTATTTTTCGACCATAATGGCTAGCGTGGTAGGTTTAGAGGTCCTAAATAATAGTTCGACTCCCCGTAAGTGGTAATGCGGCTGAAGTTTTTGACAATGCCCCGAATATTTTTTCGACCATATTGGCTAGCGTGGTAGCTTTGGACGTCGTAGATAAGAGTTCGACTCCCCGTAAGTGGTTGCGCGGCTGAATTTTTTGACGTTACCCCGACTTTTTTTTCGACCATAATGGCTATCGTGGTAGGTTTGGAGGTCGTAGATAAGAGTTCAACTCCCCGTAAGTGGTTACGCGGCTGATTTTTTTCACAATACCTCGACTTATTTTTCGACCATAGTGCCTAGCATGGTAGCTTTGGACGTCGTAGATAAGAGTTCGACTCCTCGTAAGTGGTTACGCGGCTGAGTTTTTTTTACGATACCCCGACTTATTTTTCGACCATAATGGCTATCGTGGTAGGTTTGGAGGTCGTAGATAAGAGTTCGACTCCCCGTAAGTGGTAATGTGGCTGAAGTTTTTGACATTGCCCCGACTTATTTTTGGACCATAATGGATAGCGTGGTAGCTTTGGACGTCGTAGATAAGAGTTCAACTCCCCGTAGGTGGTTACGCAGCTGATTTTTTTGACAATACCTTGACTTAATTTTCGACCATAATGGCTAGCGTGGTAGGTTTAGAGGTCGTAAATAATAAATCGACTCCCCGTAAGTGGTAATGCGGCTGAAGTTTTTGACAATGCACCGACTTATCTTTCGATCATAATGGATATCGTGGTAGATTTAGAGGTCCTAGATAATAGTTCGACTCCCCGTAAATGGTAATGCGGCTGAAGTTTTGACAATGCCCCGACTTATTTTTTGGCCAAAATGGCTAGCGTGGTAGCTTTGGACGTCGTAGATTAGAGTTCGACTCCCAGTAAGGGCTTACGCGACTGAATTTTTTGACGATAACCCGACTTATTTTCGACCATAATGGCTATCGTGATAGGTTTGAAGGTCGTAAACTAGAGTTCGACTCCCCGTAAATGGTTACGCGGCTGAAAAAGTTGTCAATACCCCGATTTATTTTTCGACCATAATGGATATCGTGGTAGATTTCGAGGTCGTAGATAATAGTTCGACTCCCCGTAAGTGGTAATGCCGCTGAAGTTTTGACAATTCACCGACTTATTTTTCGACCATAATGGCTAGCGTGGTAGGTTTAGAGGTCGTAAATAATAGTTCGACTCCCCGTAAGTGGTAATGCGGCTGAAGTTTTTGACAATGCCCCGAATATTTTTTCGACCATATTGGCTAGCGTGGTAGCTTTGGACGTCGTAGATAAGAGTTCGACTCCCCGTAAGTGGTTGCGCGGCTGAATTTTTTGACGTTACCCCGACTTTTTTTTCGACCGTAATGGCTATCGTGGTAGGTTTGGAGGTCGTAGATAAGAGTTCAACTCCCCGTAAGTGGTTACCCGGCTGATTTTTTTCACAATACCTCGACTTATTTTTCGACCATAGTGCCTAGCATGGTAGCTTTGGACGTCGTAGATAAGAGTTCGACTCCTCGTAAGTGGTTACGCGGCTGAGTTTTTTTTACGATACCCCGACTTATTTTTCGACCATAATGGCTATCGTGGTAGGTTTGGAGGTCGTAGATAAGAGTTCGACTCCCCGTAAGTGGTAATGTGGCTGAAGTTTTTGACATTGCCCCGACTTATTTTTCGACCATAATGGATAGCGTGGTAGCTTTGGACGTCGTAGATAAGAGTTCAACTCCCCGTAGGTGGTTACGCAGCTGATTTTTTTGACAATACCTTGACTTAATTTTCGACCATAATGGCTAGCGTGGTAGGTTTAGAGGTCGTAAATAATAAATCGACTCCCCGTAAGTGGTAATGCGGCTGAAGTTTTTGACAATGCACCGACTTATCTTTCGATCATAATGGATATCGTGGTAGATTTAGAGGTCCTAGATAATAGTTCGACTCCCCGTAAATGGTAATGCGGATGAAGTTTTGACAATGCCCCGACTTATTTTTTGGCCATAATGGCT
Organism: Symsagittifera roscoffensis; assembly: GCF_963678635.1. Taxonomy (NCBI): domain Eukaryota; kingdom Metazoa; phylum Xenacoelomorpha; order Acoela; family Convolutidae; genus Symsagittifera; species Symsagittifera roscoffensis. The sequence continues at coordinate 4,018,618 of NC_087069.1, forward strand.
AGCGTGGTAGCTTTGGACGTCGTAGATTAGAGTTCGACTCCCAGTAAGGGCTTACGCGACTGAATTTTTTGACGATAACCCGACTTATTTTCGACCATAATGGCTATCGTGATAGGTTTGAAGGTCGTAAACTAGAGTTCGACTCCCCGTAAATGGTTACGCGGCTGAAAAATTTGTCAATACCCCGATTTATTTTTCGACCATAATGGATATCGTGGTAGATTTCGAGGTCGTAGATAATAGTTCGACTCCCCGTAAGTGGTAATGCCGCTGAAGTTTTGACAATTCACCGACTTATTTTTCGACCATAATGGCTAGCGTGGTAGGTTTAGAGGTCCTAAATAATAGTTCGACTCCCCGTAAGTGGTAATGCGGCTGAAGTTTTTGACAATGCCCCGAATATTTTTTCGACCATATTGGCTAGCGTGGTAGCTTTGGACGTCGTAGATAAGAGTTCGACTCCCCGTAAGTGGTTGCGCGGCTGAATTTTTTGACGATACCCCGACTTTTTTTTCGACCATAATGGCTATCGTGGTAGGTTTGGAGGTCGTAGATAAGAGTTCAACTCCCAGTAAGTGGTTACGCGGCTGATTTTTTTCACAATACCTCGACTTATTTTTCGACCATAGTGCCTAGCATGGTAGCTTTGGACGTCGTAGATAAGAGTTCGACTCCTCGTAAGTGGTTACGCGGCTGAGTTTTTTTTACGATACCCCGACTTATTTTTCGACCATAATGGCTATCGTGGTAGGTTTGGAGGTCGTAGATAAGAGTTCGACTCCCCGTAAGTGGTAATGTGGCTGAAGTTTTTGACATTGCCCCGACTTATTTTTCGACCATAATGGATAGCGTGGTAGCTTTGGACGTCGTAGATAAGAGTTCAACTCCCCGTAGGTGGTTACGCAGCTGATTTTTTTGACAATACCTTGACTTAATTTTCGACCATAATGGCTAGCGTGGTAGGTTTAGAGGTCGTAAATAATAAATCGACTCCCCGTAAGTGGTAATGCGGCTGAAGTTTTCGACAATGCCCCGACTAATTTTTCGACCATATTGGCTAGCGTGGTAGCTTTGGACGTCGTAGATAAGAGTTCGACTCCCTGTAAGTGGTTACGCGGCTGAATTTTTTGACGATACCCCGACTTATTTTTCGACCATAATGGCTATCGTGGAGGTTTCGAGGTCGTAGATAAGAGTTCGACTCCCCGTAAATGGTAATGCGGCTGAAGTTTTTGACATTGCCCCGACCTATTTTTCGACCATAATGGCTAGCGTGGTAGCTTTTACGTCGTAGATAAGAGTTCAAGTCCCCGTAAGTGGTTACGCAGCTGAATTTTTTGACCATACCTCGACTTATTTTTCGACCATAATGGGGCTATCGTGGTAGGTTTGGAGGTCGTAGATAAGAAATCGACTCCTGTAAGTGGTAATGCGGCCTAAGTTTTTGACAATGCACCGATTTATTTTTCGACCATACTGGCTAGCTTGGTAAGTTTGGAGGTCATAAATAGGAGATCGACTCCTATAAATGGTAATTCGGCTGAATTTTTTGACAATGCACTGACTCATTTCTCGACCATAATGGCTATCGTGATAGGTTTGAAGGTCGTAAATTAGAGTTCAACTCCCCGTAAGTGGTTACGCGGCTGTATTTTTTGACAATACCCCGATTGATTTTTCGAACATAATGGCTAGCGTGGTAGGTTTGGAGGTCATAAATAAGAGTTCGACTCCTATAAATCGTAATTCGGCTGAATGTTTTGACAATGCACTGACTCATTTTTCGACCATAATGGCTATCGTCGTAGGTTTGAAGGTCGTAAATTAGAGTTCAACTCCCCGTAACTGGTTACGTGGCTGAATTTTTTGACAATACCCGACTTATTTTTCGACCATTATGGTTGGCGTGGTAGGTTTGGAGCTCGTAGATAAGAGTTCGACTCCTCGTAAGTGGTAATGCGGCCTAAGTTTTTGACAATGCACCGACTTCTTTTTCGACCATAATGGCTAGCGTGGTAGGTTTGGAGGTCATAAAGAAGAGTTCCACTCCTATAAATGGTAATTCGGCTGAACTTTTTGACAATGCACCGACTCATTTTTCGACCATAATGGCTATCGTGGTAGGTTTGAAGGTCATAAATTAGAGTTCAACTCCCCGTAAGTGGTTACGCGGCTGAATTTTTTGACAATACCCCGATTGATTTTTCGAACATAATGGATATCGTGGTAGGTTTGGAGGTCCTAGATAATAGTTCGACTCCCCGTAAGTGGTAAAGCGGCTGAAGTTTTGTAAATGCCCCGAGTTATTTTTCGACCATAATGGCTAGCGTGGTAGGTTTGGAGGTCGTAGATAATAGTTCGACTCCCCGTAAGTGGTAATGCGGCTGAAGTTTTGACAATGCCCCGAATTATTTTTCGAACATAATGGCTAGCGTGGTAGGTTTGGAGCTCGTAGATAAGAGTTCGACTCCCCGTAAGTGGTATTGCGGCCTAAGTTTTTGACAATGCACCGACTTATCTTTCGATCATAATGGATATCGTGGTAGATTTAGAGGTCCTAGATAATAGTTCGACTCCCCGTTAATGGTAATGCGGCTGAAGTTTTGACAAGGCCCCGACTTATTTTTTGGCCATAATGGCTAGCGTGGTAGCTTTGGACGTCGTAGATTAGAGTTCGACTCCCAGTAAGGGCTTACGCGACTGAATTTTTTGACGATAACCCGACTTATTTTCGACCATAATGGCTATCGTGATAGGTTTGAAGGTCGTAAACTAGAGTTCGACTCCCCGTAAATGGTTACGCGGCTGAAAAATTTGTCAATACCCCGATTTATTTTTCGACCATAATGGATATCGTGGTAGATTTCGGGGTCGTAGATAATAGTTCGACTCCCCGTAAGTGGTAATGCCGCTGAAGTTTTGACAATTCCCCGACTTATTTTTTGACCATAATGGCTAGCGTGGTAGGTTTAGAGGTCCTAAATAATAGTTCGACTCCCCGTAAGTGGTAATGCGGCTGAAGTTTTTGACAATGCCCCGAGTATTTTTTCGACCATACTGGCTAGCGTGGTAGCTTTGGACGTCGTAGATAAGAGTTCGACTCCCCTAAGTGGTTGCGCGGCTGAATTTTTTGACGTTACCCCGACTTTTTTTTCGACCATAATGGCTATCGTGGTAGGTTTGGAGGTCGTAGATAAGAGTTCAACTCCCCGTAAGTGGTTACGCGGCTGATTTTTTTCACAATACCTCGACTTATTTTTCGACCATAGTGCCTAGCATGGTAGCTTTGGACGTCGTAGATAAGAGTTCGACTCCTCGTAAGTGGTTACGCGGCTGAGTTTTTTTTACGATACCCCGACTTATTTTTCGACCATAATGGCTATCGTGGTAGGTTTGGAGGTCGTAGATAAGAGTTCGACTCCCCGTAAGTGGTAATGTGGCTGAAGTTTTTGACATTGCCCCGACTTATTTTTCGACCATAATGGATAGCGTGGTAGCTTTGGACGTCGTAGATAAGAGTTCAACTCCCCGTAGGTGGTTACGCAGCTGATTTTTTTGACAATACCTTGACTTAATTTTCGACCATAATGGCTAGCGTGGTAGGTTTAGAGGTCGTAAATAATAAATCGACTCCCCGTAAGTGGTAATGCGGCTGAAGTTTTTGACAATGCACCGACTTATCTTTCGATCATAATGGATATCGTGGTAGATTTAGAGGTCCTAGATAATAGTTCGACTCCCCGTAAATGGTAATGCGGCTGAAGTTTTGACAATGCCCCGACTTATTTTTTGGCCATAATGGCTAGCGTGGTAGCTTTGGACGTCGTAGATTAGAGTTCGACTCCCAGTAAGGGCTTACGCGACTGAATTTTTTGACGATAACCCGACTTATTTTCGACCATAATGGCTATCGTGATAGGTTTGAAGGTCGTAAACTAGAGTTCGACTCCCCGTAAATGGTTACGCGGCTGAAAAATTTGTCAATACCCCGATTTATTTTTCGACCATAATGGATATCGTGGTAGATTTCGAGGTCGTAGATAATAGTTCGACTCCCCGTAAGTGGTAATGCCGCTGAAGTTTTGACAATTCCCCGACTTATTTTTCGACCATAATGGCTAGCGTGGTAGGTTTAGAGGTCCTAAATAATAGTTCGACTCCCCGTAAGTGGTAATGCGGCTGAAGTTTTTGACAATGCCCCGAATATTTTTTCGACCATATTGGCTAGCGTGGTAGCTTTGGACGTCGTAGATAAGAGTTCGACTCCCCGTAAGTGGTTGCGCGGCTGAATTTTTTGACGATACCCCGACTTTTTTTTCGACCATAATGGCTATCGTGGTAGGTTTGGAGGTCGTATATAAGAGTTCAACTCCCCGTAAGTGGTTACGCGGCTGATTTTTTTCACAATACCTCGACTTATTTTTCGACCATAGTGCCTAGCATGGTAGCTTTGGACGTCGTAGATAAGAGTTCGACTCCTCGTAAGTGGTTACGCGGCTGAGTTTTTTTTACGATACCCCGACTTATTTTTGGACCATAATGGCTATCGTGGTAGGTTTGGAGGTCGTAGATAAGAGTTCGACTCCCCGTAAGTGGTAATGTGGCTGAAGTTTTTGACATTGCCCCGACTTATTTTTCGACCATAATGGATAGCGTGGCAGCTTTGGACGTCGTAGATAAGAGTTCAACTCCCCGTAGGTGGTTACGCAGCTGATTTTTTTGACAATACCTTGACTTAATTTTCGACCATAATGGCTAGCGTGGTAGGTTTAGAGGTCGTAAATAATAAATCGACTCCCCGTAAGTGGTAATGCGGCTGAAGTTTTCGACAATGCCCCGCCTAATTTTTCGACCATATTGGCTAGCGTGGTAGCTTTGGACGTCGTAGATAAGAGTTCGACTCCCTGTAAGTGGTTACGCGGCTGAATTTTTTGACGATACCCCGACTTATTTTTCGACCATAATGGCTATCGTGGAGGTTTCGAGGTCGTAGATAAGAGTTCGACTCCCCGTAAATGGTAATGCGGCTGAAGTTTTTGACATTGCCCCGACCTATTTTTCGACCATAATGGCTAGCGTGGTAGCTTTTACGTCGTAGATAAGAGTTCAAGTCCCCGTAAGTGGTTACGCAGCTGAATTTTTTGACCATACCTCGAATTATTTTTCGACCATAATGGGGCTATCGTGGTAGGTTTGGAGGTCGTAGAAAAGAAATCGACTCCTGTAAGTGCTAGTGCGGCTGAACTTTTTGACGATGCCCCGACTTATTTTACGACCATAATGGCTAAAAAGGTAGGTTTGGAGGTCGTAGATAGAGTTCGACTCCTTTAAAAGGTAATTCGGCTGAATTTTTTGACATTGCCCCGACCTATTTTTTGACCATAATGGCTAGCGTGGTAGGTTTTACGTCGTAGATAAGAGTTCAACTCCCCGTAAGTGGTTACGCGGCTGATTTTTTTGACAATACCTCGACTTATTTTTCGACCATAATGGGTATCGTGGTAGGTTTGAAGGTCGTAAATTAGAGTTCGACTCCCCGTAAGTGGTTACGCGGCTGAATTTTTTGTCAATACCCCGATTTATTTTTCGACCATAATGGATATCGTGGTAGATTTTGAGGTCGTAGATAATAGTTCGACTCCCCGTAAGTGGTAATGCGGCTGAAGTTTTCGACATTGCCCCGACCTATTTTTCGACCATAATGGCTGGCGTGCTAGCTTTGGACGTCGTAGATAATAGTTCGACTCCCCGTAAGTGGTAATGCGGCTGAGGTTTTGACATGCACCGACTTATTTTTCGACCATAATGGCTAGCGTGGTAGGTTTAGAGGTCGTAGATAAGAGTTCGACTCCCCGTAATTGGTAATGCGGCTGAAGTTTTTGACATTGCCCCGACCTATTTTTCGACCATAATGGCTGGCGTGCTAGCTTTGGACGTCGTAGATAATAGTTCGACTCCCCGTAAGTGGTAATGCGGCTGAGGTTTTGACATGCACCGACTTATTTTTCGACCATAATGGCTAGCGTGGTAGCTTTGGACGTCCTAGATAAGAGTTCGACTCCCCGTAAGTGGTTACGCGGCTGAATTTTTTGACGATACCTCGACTTATTTTTCGACCATAATGGCTAGCATGGCGTGTTTGGAGGGCGTAGATAAGAGTTCGACTCCTTTATGTGGTAGTTCGGCTGAGTTTTATGACAAGGCCCCGACTCATTTCTCGACCATAATGGCTATCGTGGTAGTTTTGGAGGTCGTAAATTTATTTTTCGACCATAATGGATATCGTGGTAGATTTGGAGGTCGTAGATAATAGTTCGACTCCCCGTAAGTGGTAATGCGGCTGAAGTTTTCGACATTGCCCCGACCTATTTTTCGACCATAATGGCTGGCGTGCTAGCTTTGGACGTCGTAGATAATAGTTCGACTCCCCGTAAATGGTAATGCGGCTGAAGTTTTGACATGCCCCGACTTATTTTTCGACCATAATGGCTAGCGTGGTAGGTTTAGAGGTCGTACATAATAGTTCGACTCCCCGTAATTGGTAATGCGACTGAAGTTTTTGACAATGCACGACTTATATTTCGACCATAATGGCTAGACTGGTAGGTTTGGAGATCGTAGATAAGATTTCGACTCCTATAAGTGGTAGTTCGGCTGAATTTTTGACAATGCCTCGACTCAATTTTTGACCATAATGGCTATCGTGGTAGATTTGGAGGTCGTAGATAAGAGTTCGACTCCCCGTAATTGGTAATGCGGCTGAAGTTTTTGACATTGCCCCGACTTATTTTTCGACCATAATGGCTAGCGTGGTAGCTTTGGACGTCCTAGATAAGAGTTCGACTCCCCGTAAGTGGTTACGCGGCTGAATTTTTTGACGATACCTCGACTTATTTTTCGACCATAATGGCTAGCATGGCGGGTTTGGAGGGCGTAGATAAGAGTTCGACTCCTATATGTGGTAGTTCGGCTGAGTTTTTTGACAAGGCCCCGACTCATTTCTCGACCATAATGGCTATCGTGGTAGGTTTGGTGGTCGTAAATAAGAGTTCAACTCCCCGTAATTAGTAACGCGGCTGAATTTTTTGACAATGTCCCGACTTATTTTTGGACCATATTGGCTAGCGTGGTAGGTTTGGAGGTCGTAGATAAGAATTCGATTCCCAGTAATTGGTAATGCGGCTGAAGTTTTTCACATTGCCCCGACTTATTTTTCGACCATAATGGATAGCGTGGTAGCTTTGGACGTCGTTGATAAGAGTTCGACTCCCCGTAAGTGGTTACGCGGCTGAATTTTTGACGATACCTCGACTTATTTTTCGACCATAATGGCTAGCATGGCGGGTTTGGAGGGCGTAGATAAGAGTTCGACTCCTATAAGTGATAATTCGGCTGAGTTTTTTGACAAGGCCCCGACTCATTTTTCGACCATACTGGCTATCGTGGTAGGTTTGGAGATCGTAAATAAGAGTTCAACTCCCCGTAATTAGTAACGCGGCTGAATTTTTTGACAATGTCCCGACTTATTTTTGGACCATATTGGCTAGCGTGGTAGGTTTGGAGGTCGTAGATAAGAATTCGATTCCCCGTAATTGGTAATGCGGCTGAAGTTTTTCACGTTGCCCCGACTTATTTTTCGACCATAATGGCTAGCGTGGTAGCTTTGGACGTCGTTGATAAGAGTTCGACTCCCCGTAAGTGGTTACGCGGCTGAATTTTTGACGATACCTCGACTTATTTTTCGACCATAATGGCTAGCATGGCGGGTTTGGAGGGCGTAGATAAGAGTTCGACTCATATAAGTGGTAATTCGGCTGAGTTTTTTGACAAGGCCCCGACTCATTTTTCGACTATAATGGCTATCGTGGTAGGTTTGGAGGTCGTAGATAAGAGTTCAACTCCCCGTAATTGGTAATGCGGCTGAACTTTTTGATAAAGTCCCGACTTATTTTTCGACCATAATGGCTATCGTGGTAGGTTTGGAGGTCGTAGATAAGAGTTCGACTCCCCGTAAGTAGAAATGCGGCTGAAGTTTTTGACATTGCCCCGACCTATTTTTCGACCATAATGGCTAGCGTGCTAGCTTTGGACGTCGTAGATAATAGTTCGACTCCCCGTAAGTGGTAATGCGGCTGAAGTTTTGACATGCCCCGACTTATTTTTCGATCATAATGGCTAGCGTGGTAGGTTTAGAGGTCGTAACTAAGAGTTCGACTCCCCGTAATTGGTAATGCGGCTGAAGTTTTTGACAATGCACGACTTATTTTTCGACAATAATGGCTAGACTGGTAGGTTTGGAGATCGTAGATAAGATTTCGACTCCTATAAGTTGTAGTTCGGCTGATTTTTTGACAATGCCTAGACTCAATTTTCGACCATAATGGGTATCGTGGTAGACTTGGAGGTCGTAGATAAGAGTTTGACTCCCCGTAAGTGGTTACGCGGCCGAATTTTTTGACGATACCTCGACTTATTTTTCGACCATAAAGGCTAGCATGGCGGGTTTGGAGGGCGTAGATAAGAGTTCGACTCCTATATGTGGTAGTTCGGCTGAGTTTTTTGACAAGGCCCCGACTCATTTCTCGACCATAATGGCTATCGTGGTAGGTTTGGAGGTCGTAGATAAGAGTTCAACTCCCCGTAATTGGTAATGCGGCTGAATTTTTTTGACAATGTCACGACTTATTTTTCGACCATATTGGCTAGCGTGGTAGGTTTGGAGGTCGTAGATAAGAGTTCGACTCCCCGTAATTGGTAATGCGGCTGAAGTTTTTGACATTGCCCCGACTTATTTTTCGACCATAATGGCTAGCGTGGTAGCTTTGGACGTCGTTGATAAGAGTTCGACTCCCCGTAAATGGTTACGCGGCTGAATTTTTGACGATACCTCGATTTATTTTTCGACCATAATGGCTGGCATGGCGGGTTTGGAGGGCGTAGATAAGAGTTCGACTCCTTTAGGTGGTAATTTGGCTGAGTTTTTTGACAAGGCCCCGACTCATTTTTCGACCAAAATGGCTATCGTGGTAGGTTTGGAGGTCGTAGATAAGAGTTCAACTCCCCGTAATTGGTAATGCGGCTGAATTTTTTGACAATGTCCCGACTTATTTTTCGACCATATTGGCTAGCGTGGTAGGTTTGAAGGTCGTAGATAAGAGTTCGACTCCCCGTAAGTGGTTACGCGGCTGAATTTTTTGACGATACCTCGACTTATTTTTCGACCATAATGGGTAGCATGGCCGGTTTGGAGGGCGTAGATAAGAGTTCGACTCCTATATGTGGTAGTTCGGCTGAGTTTTTTGACAAGGCCCCGACTCAGTTCTCCACCATAATGGCTATCGTGGTAGGTTTGGAGGTCGTAAATAAGAGTTCAACTCCCCGTAATTAGTAATGCGGCTGAATTTTTTGACAAGGTCCCGGTTTATTTTTCGACCATATTGGCTAGCGTGGTAGGTTTGGAGGTCGTAGATAAGAGTACGACACCCCGTAAGGGTGATGCGGCTGAATTTTTTGACAATGCCCCGACTTATTTTTCGACCATGATGGCTGGAGTGGTAGGCTTGGAGGTCGTAGATAAGAGTTCGACTCCCGTAATTGGTAATGCGGCTGAATTTTTTGACAATGTCCCGACTTATTTTTCGACCATATTGGCTAGCGTGGTAGGTTTGGAGGTCGTAGATAAGAGTTCGACTCCCCGTAAGTGGTTACGCGGCTAAATTTTTTGACGATACCTCGACTTATTTTTCGACCATATTGGCTAGCATGGCGGGTTTGGAGGGCGTAGATAAGAGTTCGACTCCTACATGTGGTAGTTCGGCTGAGTTTTTTGACAAGGCCCCGACTCATTTCTCGACCATTATGGCTATCGTGGTAGGTTTGGAGGTCGTAAATAAGAGTTCAACTCCCCGTAATTAGTAATGCGGCTGAATTTTTTGACAATGTCCTGACTTATTTTTCGACCATATTGGCTAGCGTGGTAGGTTTGGAAGTCGTAGATAAGAATTCGATTGCCCGTAATTGGTAATGCGGCTGAAGTTTTTCACATTGCCCCGACTTATTTTTCGACCATAATGGCTAGCGTGGTAGCTTTGGACGTCGTTGATAAGAGTTCGACTCCCCGTAAGTGGTTACGCGGCTGAATTTTTGACGATACATCGACTCATTTTTCGACCATAATGGCTAGCATGGCGGGTTTGGAGGGCGTAGATAAGAGTTCGACTCCTATAAGTGGTAATTCGGCTGAGTTTTTTGACAAGGCCCCGACTCATTTTTCGACCATAATGGCTATCATGGTAGGTTTGGAGGTCGTAGATAAGAGTTCAACTCCCCGTAATTGGTAATGCGGCTGAACTTTTTGATAAAGTCCCGACTTATTTTTCGACCATAATGGCTATCGTGGTAGGTTTGGAGGTCGTAGATAAGAGTTCGACGCCCCGTAAGTGGTAATGCGGCTGAAGTTTTTGACATTGCCCCGACCTATTTTTCGACCATAATGGCTAGCGTGCTAGCTTTGGACGTCGTAGATAATAGTTCGACTCCCCGTAAGTGGTAATGCGGCTAAAGTTTTGACATGCCCCGACTTATTTTTCGACCATAATGGCTAGCGTGGTATGTTTAGAGGTCGTAGATAAGAGTTCGACTCCCCGTGAGTGGTAATGCGGCTGAAGTTTTTGACATTGCCCCGACCTATTTTTCGACCATAATGGCTAGCGTGCTAGCTTTGGACGTCGTAGATAATTGTTCGACTCCCCGTAAGTGGTAATGCGGCTGAAGTTATGACATGCCCCGACTTATTTTTCGACCATAATGGCTATCGTGGTAGGTTTGGAGGTCGTAGATAAGAGTTCAACTCCCCGTAATTGGTAATGCGGCTGAACTTTTTGATAAAGTCCCGACTTATTTTTCGACCATAATGGCTATCGTGGTAGGTTTGGAGGTCGTAGATAAGAGTTCGACTCCCCGTAAGTGGTAATGCGGCTGAAGTTTTTGACATTGCCCGACTTTTTTTCGACCATAATGGCTAGCGTGCTAGCTTTGGACGTCGTAGATAATAGTAGGACTCCCCGTAAGTAGTTACGCGGCTGAATTTTTTGACGATACCTCGACTTATTTTTCGACCATAATGGCTATCGTGGTAGGTTTGGAGGTCGTAGATAAGAGTTCAACTCCCCGTAATTGGTAATGCGGCCGAACTTTTTGATAAAGTCCCGACTTATTTTTCGACCATAAAGTCTATCGTGGTAGGTTTGGAGGTCGTAGATAAGAGTTCGACTCCCCGTAAGTGGTAATGCGGCTGAAGTTTTTGACATTGCCCCGACCTATTTTTCGACCATAATGGCTAGCGTGCTAGCTTTGGACGTCGTAGATAATAGTTCGACTCCCCGTAAAGGGTTACGCGGCTGAATTTTTTGACGATACCTCGACTTTTTTTCGACCATAATGGCTAGCATGGCGGGTTTGGAGGGCGTAGATAAGAGTTCGACTCCTATATGTGGTAGTTCGGCTGAGTTTTTTGACAAGGCCCCGACTCATTTCTCGACCATAATGGCTATCGTGGTAGGTTTGGAGGTCGTAAATAAGAGTTCAACTCCCCGTAATTAGTAATGCGGCTGAATTTTTTGACAGTGTCCCGACTTATTTTTCGACCATATTGGCTAGCGTGGTAGGTTTGGAAGTCGTAGATAAGAATTCAATTCCCCGTAATTGGTAATGCGGCTGAAGTTTTTCACATTGCCCCTACTTATTTTTCGACCATAATGGCTAGCGTGGTAGCTTTGGAGGTCGTTGATAAGAGTTCGACTCCCCGTAAGTGGTTACGCGGCTGAATTTTTGACGATACATCGACTCATTTTTCGACCATAATGGCTAGCATGGCGGGTTTGGAGGGCGTAGATAAGAGTTCGACTCCTATAAGTGGTAATTCGGCTGAGTTTTTTGACAAGGCCCCGACTCATTTTTCGACCATAATGGCTATCGTGGTAGGTTTGGAGGTCGTAGATAAGAGTTCAACTCCCCGTAATTGGTAATGCGGCTGAACTTTTTGATAAAGTCCCGACTTATTTTTCGACCTTATTGGCTAGCGTGGTAGGTTTGGAGGTCGTAGATAAGAGTTCGACTCCCCGTAATTGGTAATGCGGCTGAAGTTTTTGACATTGCCCCGACTTATTTTTCGACCATAATGGCTAGCGTGGTAGCTTTAGACGTCGTTGATAAGAGTTCGACTCCCCGTAAGTGGTTACGCGGCTAAATTTTTGACGATACCTCGATTTATTTTTCGACCATAATGGCTGGCATGGCGGGTTTGGAGGGCGTAGATAAGAGTTCGACTCCTATAAGTGGTAATTTGGCTGAGTTTTTTGACAAGGCCCCGACTCATTTTTCGACCAAAATGGCTATCGTGGTAGGTTTGGAGGTCGTAGATAAGAGTTCAACTCCCCGTAATTGGTAATGCGGCTGAATTTTTTGACAATGTCCCGACTTATTCTTCGACCATATTGGCTAGCGTGGTAGGTTTGGAGGTCGTAGATAAGAGATCGACTCCCCGTAATTGGTAATGCGGCTGAAGTTTTTGACATTGCCCCGACTTATTTTTCGACCATAATGGCTAGCGTGGTAGCTTTGGACGTCGTTGATAAGAGTTCGACTCCCCGTAAGTGGTTACGGGGCTGAATTTTTGACGATACCTCGACTTATTTTTCGACCATAATGGCTAGCATGGCGGGTTTGGAGGGCGTAGATAAGAGTTCGACTCCTATAAGTGGTATTTCGGCTGAGTTTTTTGACAAGGCCCCGACCCATTTTTCGACCATAATGGCTATCGTGGTAGGTTTGGAGGTTGTAGATAAGAGTTCAACTCCATGTAATTGGTAATGCGGCTGATCTTTTTATAATGTCTCGACTTATTTTTCGACCATATTGGCTAGCGTGGTAGGTTTGGAGGTCGTAGAGTGGTAGGTTTGGAGGTCGTAGATAAGAGTTCGACTCCTGTAAGTGGTAATGAGGCTAAATTTTTTGACGAAGCACCGACCCTTTTTTTCGACCATAATGGCTAGCATGGTAGGTTTGAAGGTTGTAGATTAGAGTTCGACTCCTGTAGGTGCTAATGCGGCTGAATTTTTTGACAATGTCCCGACTTATTTTTCTTTTCGACCATAATGGCTAGTGTGGTAGGTTTGGAGGCCGTAGATAAGAGTTCGAATCCTGTTAGTGGTAATGCGGCTGAACATTTTGACTGTGCCCCGACTCAATTTTTCATCATAAAGGCCATCGTGGTAGGTTTGGGAGTTGTAAATAAGAGTTCGACTCCCCGTAAGTGGTAATGCGGCTGAAATTTTCGACAAAGCCCCGTTTAATTTTTCGACATTAAGGGTAGCGTGGTAGGTTTGGAGGTCGTAGACAAGAGTTTGACTCCTGTAAGTGGTAATGCGGGCGGCTGAGTTTTTTGATGATGCCCAGACTTATTTTTCGATTTAATGGCTAGTATGGTAGGTTTGTAGGTTGTAGAATAGAGTTTGAATCATGTAAGTGGTAATGCCGCTGAACATTTTGACCCGACTGAATTTTTGACCATAAAGTCTAGCGTGGTAAGTAAAGGCTAGCGTGGTAAGTCGTAAGTAAGAGTTCGACTCCCCGTAAGTGGTAATGCGGTTGAAATTTTCGACAATGCCCCAACTTAAGTTTCGACCATAATGGCTAGCGTGGTAGGTTTGGATGTCGTAGACTAGAGTTCGACTCCTGTAGGTGGTAATGCGGCTGAATTTCTTGGCGATGCCCCGACGTATTTTTCGACCATAATGGCTAGCGTGGTAGGTTTGGAGGTCAAAGATAAGAGCTCGACTCCCCGTAAGTTGTAATGCGGTTGAAATTTTGACAATGCCCCGATTTATTTTTCGATCGTAATGGCTAGCGTGGTAGGTTTGGAGGTCGTAGATCAGAGTTCGACTCCTGTAGGTGGTAATGCGGCTGAATTTTTGGACAAGGTCCCGACTTATTTTTCGACAATAATGGCTAGCGTGGTAGGTTTGGAGGTCGTAAATAAGAGTTCGACTCCCCCTAAGTGGTAATGCGGCTGAATTTTTTGACGATGCTCCGACTGATTTTTCGACCATAATGGCTAGCATCGTATGTTTGGATGTCATAGATAAGACTTCGACTCCCCGTAAGTGGTAAAGCGGCTGAAATTTTCGACAATGCCCCGACATATTTTTCGACCATGATGGCTAGCATGGTAGCTTTGGAGTTCATAGATGAGAATTCGACTCCCCGTAAGTGGTAATGCGGCTGAATTTTTTGACAATGCCTCGTCTGATTTTTCGACCATTGGGGCTTGCGTGGTAGGGTTGGAGGTCATAAATGAGAGTTCGACTCTTGTAGGTGGTAATGCGGCTGATTTTTGTGACGATTCCCCGACTTATTTTTCGACCCTAATGGCTAGCGTGGTAGGTTTGGAGGTGGTAGATGACAGTTCGACTCCTCTAAGTGGTAATGCGGCTGAATTTTTTGACAATGCCCCGAATTTTTTTCGACAATAATGGCTAGCATGGTAGGTTTGGAGGTCCTAAATAAGAATTTGGCTACCCGTAAGGTGTAATGCGGCAAAAATTATTGACAATGCCCCGATTTATTTTTCGACCGTAATGTCTAGAGTGGTAGGTTTGGAGGTCGTAGATATGAGTTCGACTCCTCTAAGTGGTAAAGCGGCTGAAATTTTTGACTTGCCCCGACTTATCTTTCGACCATAATGGCTAGCGTGCTAGGTTTGGAGGTCGTAGAAAAAAGTTCGACTCCCCGTAAGTGGTAGTGCGGCTGAATTTTTTGACAATACCCCGACTTATTTTTCGACCATAATGGCTAGCGTGGTAGGTTTGGAGGTCATATAATTAAGTTAAACTGCCCGTAAGTGGTAGTGCTGCTGAATTTTGTGACAACGCCTCGACTTCTTTTTCGACCATAAAGGCTAGCATGGTTGCTTTGGAGGTCGTAGATGAAAGTTCGACTCCTGTATATGGCAATGCAGCTGAAGTTTTTGACAGTGCCCCGAATTATTTTTCGACCATAATGGCTAGAGTGGTAGGTTTGGAGGTCGTAGATAAGATTTCGACTCCTGTAAGTGGTACTGCGGCTGATTTTTTTGACAATGCCCCGACATATTTTTCGACTATAATGGCTAGCGTGGTAGGTTTGGAGGTCCTAAATAAGAGTTTGTCTCCCCGTAAGGTGTAATGCGGCTGAATTTTTGACAATGCCCCGATTTATTTTTCGACCATAATGGCTAGCGTGTTAGGTTTGGAGGTCGTAGAATTAAGTTAAGCTGCCCGTAAGTGGTAGTGCTGCTGACGTTTTTGACAATGCCCCGACTTATTTTTCGACCATAATGGCTAGCGTGGTAGGTTTGGAGGTCGTAGATGAAAGTTCGACTACCCGTAAATGGTAATCGGCTGAATTGTTTGACCACACCCCGACTCATTTTTCGACCATAATGGCTAGCGTGGTAGGTTTTGAGGTCGTCGTTAAGAGTTCAACACCCCGTAAGTGGTAATGCGGCTGACTTTTTTGACAATGAACCGACTTGTTTTTCGACCATAATAGCTAGAGTGGTAGGTTTGGAGGTCGCAGCGAAGAATTCGACTCCTGTAATTTGTAATGTGGCTGAACTTTTTGACAATGCCCCGACCTATTTTTCGACCATTATGGCTAGCGTGGTAGGCTTGGAGGTCGTAGCTAAGAAATCGACTACTGTAGGTGGTAATGCGCCTGAATTTTTGAAAATGTCCCGAAAATTTTTCGACTATAATGGCTAGAGTGGTAGGTTTGGAGGTCGTAGATAAGAGTTCGACATCCGTAAGTGGTAATGCGGCTGATTTTTATGACAATGCCCCGACTTGTTTTTCGACCAAAATGGCTAGAGTGGTAGGTTTGGAAGTCGTAGCTAAGAGTTCGACTCCTGTAATTGGTAATGCAGCTGAATTTTGTGACAATGCCCCGACTATTTTTCGACCATCATGGCTAGCGTGGTAGGTTTGGAGGTCGTAGCTAAGAAATCGACTACTGTAAGTGCTAATGTGCCTGAACTTTTGAAAATTTCGCGAAACATTTTTCGACCATAATGGCTAGAGTGGTAGGCTTGGAGGTCGTAAATAAGAATTTGGCTCGCCGTAGGGTGTAATGCGGCTGAATTTTTGACAATTCCACAATTTATTTTTCGACCATAATGGCTAGAGTGGTAGGTTTGGAGGTCGTAGCTAAGAAATCGACTCCTGTAATTGGTAATGCAGCTGAGTTTTTTGACAATGCCCCGACTATTTTTCGACCATCATGGCTAGCGTGGTAGGTTTGGAGGTCGTAGCTAAGAAATCGACTACTGTAGGTGCTAATGTGCCTGAATTTTTGAAAATGTCCCGAAAATTTTTCGACTATAATGGCTAGAGTGGTAGGTTTGGAGGTCGTAGATAAGAGTTCGACATCCGTAAGTGGTAATGCGGCTGATTTTTTTGACAATGCCCCGACTTGTTTTTCGACCAAAATTGCTAGAGTGATAAGTTTGGAGGTCGTAGCTAAGAAATCGATTACTGTAGGTGGTAATGCGCCTGAATTTCTTGACAATGTCCCGACTTATTTTTCGATCGGAATGGCAAGCGTGGTAGGTTTGGGGGTCGTAGATAAGAGTTCGACTGCCCGTAAGTAGTATTGCGGCTGAATTTTTGGACACTTCCCCGACTTAATTTTAGACCATAATGGCTAGCGTGATAGGTTTGGAGGTCGTAGATATGAGTTCGACTCCTGTAAGTGATAATGCGGCTGAATTTTTTTGATAATGCCCCGACTTGTTTTTTCGACCATAATAGCTAGAGTGGTAGGTTTGGAGGTCGTAGCTAAGAAATCGACTACCGTAGGTATTAATGCGCCTGAATTTTTGAATTTTTCCCGAAACATTTTTCGACCATAATGGCTAGAGTGGTAGGTTTGGAGGTCGTAAATAAAAATTTGGCTCCCCGTAGGTTGTAATGCGGCTGAATTTTTGACAATGCCCCGATTTAATTTTCGACCATAATGGCTAGAGTGGTAGGTTTGGAGGTCGTAGATATGAGTTCGACTCCTGTAAGTGGTAATGCGGCTGAATTTTTTGATAATGCCCCGACTTGTTTTTTCGACCATAATAGCTAGAGTGGTAGGTTTGGAGGTAGTAGCTAAGAAATCGACTACCGTAGGTATTAATGCGCCTGAATTTTTGAATTTTTCCGAAACATTTTTCGACCATAATGGCTAGAGTGGTAGGTTTGGAGGTCGTAAATAAGAAATTGGCTCCCCGTAAGGGGTAATGCGGCTGAATTTTTGACAATTCCCCGATTTAATTTTCGACCATAATGGCTAGAGTGGTAGGTTTGGAGGTCGTAGCTAAGAAATCGACTACCGTAGGTGGTAATGCGCCTGAATTTTTGACATTGCCCCGACATTTTTTTCGACCATAATGGCTAGCATGGTAGGTTTGGAGGTCGCAGAAAACAGTTAAGCTGCCCGTAACTGGTAGTGCTGCTGAATTTTTTGAAAATGCCCCGACTTATTTTTCGACCATAATGTCTAGCGTGGTAGGTTTGGAGGTCGTAGCTAAGAAATCGACTACTGTAGGTTGTAATGGGCCTGAATTTATGAAAAGTTTTGAAACATTTTTCGACCATAATGGTTAGAGTGTTAGGTTTGGAGGTCGTAAATAAGAAATTGCCTCCCCGTATGGTGTAATGCGGTTGAAATTTTGACAATGTCCCGATTTATTTTTCGACCATAATGGCTAGAGTGGTAGGTTTGGAGGTCGTAGATATGAGTTTGACTCCTGTAAGTGGTAATGCGGCTGAAATTTTTGACATTGCTCCGACATATTTTTCGACCATAATGGCTAGCGTGATAGGTTTGGAGGTCGTAGAAAAAAGTTAAACTGCCCGTAAGTGGTAGCGCTGCTGAATTTTTTGACGAGGCTCCGACCTATTTTTCGACCATAATGGCTAGCGTGATAGGTTTTGAGGTCGTCGATAAGAGTTCGACACCCCGCAAGTGGTAATGCGGCTGAATTTTTTGACATTGCACCGACTTGTTTTTCGACCACAATGGCTAGCGTGGTAGGTTTGGAGGTCGTAGTTAAGAAATCGACTCCTGTAGGTGGTAATGCGGCTGAAATTTTTGACAATGTCCCGACTTATTTTTCGATCATGATGGCAAGCGTGTTAGGTTTTGAGGTCGTAGATATGAGTTCGACACCCCGTATGTGGTAATGCGGCTGAATTTTTTGACAATGCCCAAAATATTTTTCGACCATAATGGCTAGAGTGGTAGGTTTGGAGGTCGAGGCTAAGAAATCGACTACTGTAGGTTGTAATGGGCCTGAATTTATGAAAATTTCCGAAATATTTTTTGACCATAATGGCTAGAGTGGTAGGTTTGGAGGTCGTAAATAAGAAATTGCCTCCCCGTATGGTGTAATGCGGTTGAAATGTTGACAATGCCCCGATTTATTTTTCGACCAAAATGGCTAGAGTGGTAGAATTGGAGGTCGTAGATATGAGTTCGACTCCTGTAAGTGGTAATGCGGCTGAAATTTTTGACATTGCTCCGACATATTTTTCGACCATAATGGCTAGCGTGATAGGTTTGCAGGTCGTAGAAAAAAGTTAAACTGCCCGTAAGTGGTAGCGCTGCTGAACTTTTTGACGAGGCACCGACCTATTTTTCGACCATAATGGCTAGCGTGATAGGTTTTGAGGTCGTCGATAAGAGTTCGACAACCCGTAAGTGGTAATGCGGCTGAATTTTTTGACAATGCACCGACTTGTTTTTCGTCCATAATGGCTAGCGTGGTAGGTTTGGAGGTCGTAGCTAAGAAATCGACTACTGTAGGTTGTAATGGGCCTGAATTTATGAAAAGTTTTGAAACATTTTTCGACCATAATGGTTAGAGTGTTAGGTTTGGAGGTCGTAAATAAGAAATTGCCTCCCCGTATGGTGTAATGCGGTTGAAATTTTGACAATGCCCCGATTTATTTTTCGACCATAATGGCTAGAGTGGTAGGTTTGGAGGTCGTAGATATGAGTTTGACTCCTGTAAGTGGTAATGCGGCTGAAATTTTTGACATTGCTCCGACATATTTTTCGACCATAATGGCTAGCGTGATAGGTTTGGAGGTCGTAGAAAAAAGTTAAACTGCCCGTAAGTGGTAGCGCTGCTGATTTTTTTGACGAGGCTCCGACCTATTTTTCGACCATAATGGCTAGCGTGATAGGTTTTGAGGTCGTCGATAAGAGTTCGACACCCGCAAGTGGTAATGCGGCTGAATTTTTTGACAATGCACCGACTTGTTTTTCGACCACTATGGCTAGCGTGGTAGGTTTGGAGGTCGTAGTTAAGAAATCGACTCCTGTAGGTGGTAATGCGGCTGAAATTTTTGACAATGTCCCGACTTATTTTTCGATCATGATGGCAAGCGTGTTAGGTTTTGAGGTCGTAGATATGAGTTCGACACCCCGTATGTGGTAATGCGGCTGAATTTTTTGACAATGCCCCAAATTATTTTTCGACCATAATGGCTAGAGTGGTAGGTTTGGAGGTCGAGGCTAAGAAATCGACTACTGTAGGTTGTAATGGGCCTGAATTTATGAAAATTTCCGAAATATTTTTTGACCATAATGGCTAGAGTGGTAGGTTTGGAGGTCGTAAATAAGAAATTGCCTCCCCGTATGGTGTAATGCGGTTGAAATGTTGACAATGCCCCGATTTATTTTTCAACCAAAATGGCTAGAGTGGTAGAATTGGAGGTCGTAGATATGAGTTCGACTCCTGTAAGTGGTAATGCGGCTGAAATTTTTGACATTGCTCCGACATATTTTTCGACCATAATGGCTAGCGTGATAGGTTTGCAGGTCGTAGAAAAAAGTTAAACTGCCCGTAAGTGGTAGCGCTGCTGAATTTTTTGACGAGGCCCCGACCTATTTTTCGACCATAATGGCTAGCGTGGTAGGTTTTGAGGTCGTCGATAAGAGTTCGACAACCCGTAAGTGGTAATGCGGCTGAATTTTTTGACAATGCACCGACTTGTTTTTCGTCCATAATGGCTAGCGTGGTAGGTTTGGAGGTCGTAGAAAAAAGTTAAGCTGCCCGTAACTGGTAGTGCTGCTGAATTTTTTGAAAATGCCCCGATTTATTTTTCGACCATAATGTCTAGCGTGGTAGGTTTGGAGGTCGTAGCTAAGAAAACGACTACCGTAGGTGGTAATGCGCCTGAGTTTTTGAATTTTTCCCGAAACTTTTTTCGACCATAATGGCTAGAGTGGTAGGTTTGGAGGTCGTAGAAAAAAGTTAATCTGCCCGTAACTGGTAGTGCTGCTGAATTTTTCGAAAATGCACCGACTTGTTTTTCGACCGTAATGGCTAGCGTGGTAGGTTTGGAGGTCGTAGAAAAAAGTTAAGCTGCCCGTAACTGGTAGTGCTGCTGAATTTTTTGAAAATGCCCCGACTGCTTTTTCGACCATAATGTCTAGCGTGGTAGGTTTGGAGGTCGTAGATAAGAGTTCGACACCCCGTAAGTGGTAATGCTGCTGAATTTTTGAACAATGCCCCGACTTGTTTTTCGACCATAATGGCTAGAGTGGTAGGTTTGGAGGTCGTAGCTAAGAAATCGGCTACCGTAGGTGGTAATGCGCCTGAATTTTTGACATTGCCCCGACATTTTTTTCGACCATAATGGCTAGCGTGGTAGGTTTGGAGGTCGTAGAAAAAAGTTAAGCTGCCCGTAACTGGTAGTGCTGCTGAATTTTTTGAAAATGCCCCGACTTGTTTTTCGACCATAATGGCTAGAGTGGTAGGTTTGGAGGTCGTAGCTAAGAAATCGACTACCGTAGGTGGTTATGCGCCTGAATTTTTGAATTTTTCCCGAAACATTTTTCGACCATAATGGCTAGAGTGGTAGGTTTGGAGGTCGTAAATTAGAAATTGGCTCCCCGTAAGGGGTAATGCGGCTGAATTTTTGACAATGCCCCGATTTATTTTTCGACCATAAGGGCTAGAGTGGTAGGTTTGGAGGTCGTAGCTAAGAAATCTAATACCGTAGGTGGTAATGCGCCTGAATTTTTGACATTGCCCCGACATTTTTTTCGAGCATAATGGCTAGCGTGATAGGTTTGGAGGTCGTAGAAAAAAGTTAAGCTGCCCGTAACTGGTAGTGCTGCTGAATTTTTCGAAAATGCACCGACTTGTTTTTCGACCGTAATGGCTAGCGTGGTAGGTTTGGAGGTCGTAGAAAAAAGTTAAGCTGCCCGTAACTGGTAGTGCTGCTGAATTTTTTGAAAATGCCCCGACTTCTTTTTCGACCATAATGTCTAGCGTGGTAGGTTTCGAGGTCGTAGATAAGAGTTCGACACCCCGTAAGTGGTAATGCGGCTGAATTTTTGAACAATGCCCCGACTTGTTTTTCGACCATAATGGCTAGAGTGGTAGGTTTGGAGGTCGTAGCTAAGAAATCGGCTACCGTAGGTGGTAATGCGCCTGAATTTTTGACATTGCCCCGACATTTTTTTCGACCATAATGGCTAGCGTGGTAGGTTTGGAGGTCGTAGAAAAAAGTTAAGCTGCCCGTAACTGGTAGTACTGCTGAATTTTTTGAAAATGCCCCGACTTGTTTTTCGACCATAATGGCTAGAGTGGTAGGTTTGGAGGTCGTAGCTAAGAAATCGACTACCGTAGGTGGTTATGCGCCTGAATTTTTGAATTTTTCCCGAAACATTTTTCGACCATAATGGCTAGAGTGGTAGGTTTGGAGGTCGTAAATAAGAAATTGGCTCCCCGTAAGGGGTAATGCGGCTGAATTTTTGACAATGCCCCGATTTATTTTTCGACCATAAGGGCTAGAGTGGTAGGTTTGGAGGTCGTAGCTAAGCAATCGACTACCGTAGGTGGTAATGCGCCTGAATTTTTGACATTGCCCCGACATTTTTTTCGAGCATAACGGCTAGCATGATAGGTTTGGAGGTCGTAGAAAAAAGTTAAGCTGCCCCTAACTGGTAGTGCTGCTGAATTTTTTGAAAATGCCCCGACTTATTTTTCGACCATAATGTCTAGCGTGGTAGGTTTGGAGGTCGTAGATAACAGTTCGACACCCCGTAAGTGGTAATGCGTCTAAATTTTTGAACAATGCCCCGACTTGTTTTTCGACCATAATGGCTAGAGTGGTAGGTTTGGAGGTCGTAGCTAAGAAATCGACTACCGTAGGTGGTAATGCGCCTGAATTTTTTGACAATGCCCCGACAAGTTTTTCGACCATAATGGTTAGAGTGGTAGGTTTGGAGGTCGTAGCTAAGAGTTCGACTCCTGTAAGTGGTAATGCGGCTGAATTTTTTGACAATGCCCCTACTTAATTTTTGACCATAATGGCTAGCGTGTTAGGTTTTGAGGTCGTAGATAAGAGTTCGATTCCCCGTATGTGGTAATGCGGCTGAATTTTTGAACAATGCCCCGACTTGTTTTTCGACCATAATGGCTAGAGTGGTAGGTTTGGAGGTCGTAGCTAAGAGTTCGACTCCTGTAAGTGGTAATGCGGCTGAATTTTTTGACAATGCCCCTACTTAATTTTTGACCATAATGGCTAGCGTGTTAGGTTTTGAGGTCGTAGATAAGAGTTCGACTCCCCGTATGTGGTAATGCGGCTGAATTTTTGAACAATGCCCCGACTTGTTTTTCGACCATAATGGCTAGAGTGGTAGGTTTGGAGGTCGTAGCTAAGAAATCGACTACCGTTAGGTGGTAATGCGCCTGAATTTTTGACATTGCCCTGACATTTTTTTCGACCATAATGGCTAGCGTGGTAGGTTTGGAGGTCGTAGAAAAAATTTAAGCTGCCCGTAACTGGTAGTGCTGCTGAATTTGTTGAAAATGCCCCGACTTCTTTTTCGACCATAATGTCTAGCGTGGTAGGATTGGAGGTCGTAGATAAGAGATCGACACCCCGTAAGTGGTAATGCGTCTAAATTTTTGAACAATGCCCCGACTTGTTTTTCGACCATAATGGCTAGAGTGGTAGGTTTGGAGGTCGTAGCTAAGAAATCGACTACTGTAGGTTGTAATGGGCCTGAATTTTTGAAAGTTTCCGAAACATTTTTCGACCATAATGGCTAGAGTGGTAGGTTTGGAGGTCGTAAATAAGAAATTGCCTCCCCGTATGGTGTAATGCGGTTGAAATTTTGACAATGCCCCGACTCATTTTTCGACCATAATGGCTAGAGTGGTAGGTTTGGAGGTCGTAGATATGAGTTCGACTCCTGTAAGTGGTAAGGCGGCTGAAATTTTTGACATTGCTCCAACATATTTTTCGACCATAATGGCTAGCGTGATAGGTTTGGACGTCGTAGAAAAAAGTTAAACTGCCCGTAAGTGGTAGCGCTGCAGAATTTTTTGACGAGGACCCGACCTATTTTTTGACCACAATGGCTAGCGTGATAGGTTTTGAGGTCGTCGATAAGAGTTCGACACCCCGTAAGTGGTAACGCGGCTGAATTTTTTGACAATGCACCGACTTGTTTTTCGACCGTAAGGGCTAGAGTGGTAGGTTTGGAGGTCGTAGGTAAGAGTTCGACTCCTGTAAGTGGTAATGCGCCTGAATTTTTGAAAATATCCCGGAACATTTTCGACCATAGTGGCTAGCGTGGTAGGTTTGGAGGCCGCAGATAAGAAATCTACTACTGTACGTGGTAATGCAACTGATTTTTTGAAAAATTCCCGAAAAATTTTTCGACCATAATGGCTAGAGTGGTAGGTTTGGAGGACGTAGATACGAGTTCGACACCCCGTAAGTGGTAATGCGGCTGACTTTTTTGACAATGCCCCGACATGTTTTTCGACCATAATGGTTAGAGTGGTAGGTTTGAAGGTCGTAGCTAAGAGTTCGACTCCTGTAAGTGGTAATGCGGCTGAATTTTTAGACAATGCCCGGACCTTTTTTTCGACTATTATGGCTAGTGTCGTAGGTTTGGAGGCCGTAGATAAGAAATTGACTACTGTAGGTGGTGGTATGCCTGAATTTTTGAAAATGTCCCGAAATACTTTTCGACCATAATGGCTAGAGTGGTAGGTTTGAAGTTCGTAGATAAAAGTTCGACTCCTGTAATTGATAATGCGGCTGAATTTCTTGACAATGCCCCGACATATTTTTCGACCATAATGGCTAGCGTGGTAGGTTTAGAGGTCTTAGTTACAAGGTCGACTCACCGTAAGTGGTAATGCGGTTGAATTTTGACAATTACCCAACTTATTTTTCGACCATAGTGGCTAGCGTGGTAGGTTTGGAGGCCTTAGATAAGAGTTCGGCTCCCCGTGAGTGGTAATGCGGCTGAGTTTTTTGACAATGCCCCAACTTATTTTTCGACCATAATGGCTAGCGTGGTAAGTTTGGAGGTCGTTGATAAGATTTCGACGTCCCGTAAGTAGTGATGCGGCTGAATTTTTTGACAATGCCCCGACTTTTTTTCGATCATATTGGCTAGCGTCGTAGGTTTGGAGGCCGTAGATAAGAGTTCGACTCCTGTAAGTGGTAATGCGCCTGAATTTTTGAAAATTTCCCGAAAATTTTTTCGACCATAATGGCTAGCGTGGTAGGTCTGGAGGCCGCAGATAAGAAATCGACTACTGTAGGTGGTAATGCAACTGATTTTTTGAAGAGTTCCCGAACATTTTTCGACCATAATGGCTAGAGTGGTAGGTTTGGAGGACGTAGATAAGAGTTCGACACCCCGTAAGTGGTAATGCGGCTGAATTTTTTGACAATGCCCCGACATGTTTTTCGACCATAATGGTTAGAGTGGTAGGTTTGGAGGTCGTAGCTAAGAGTTCGACTCCTGTAAGTGGTAATGCGGCTGAATTTTTTGACAATGCCCCGACCTTTTTTTCGACTATAATGGCTAGCGTGGTAGGTTTGGAGGCCGTAGATAAGAAATCGACTACTGTAGGTGGTGATATGCCTGATTTTTTGAAAATGTCCCGAAATACTTTTCGACCATAATGGCTAGAGTGGTAGGTTTGAAGGTCGTAGATAAAAGTTCGACTCCTGTAATTGATAATGCGGCTGAATTTCTTGACAATGCCCAGACATATTTTTTGACCATAATGGCTAGCGTGGTAGGTTTAGAGGTCTTAGTTACAAGGTCGACTCACCGTAAGTGGTAATGCGGTTGAATTTTGACAATTACCCGACTTATTTTTCGACCATAATGGCTAGCGTGGTAGGTTTGGTGGCCTAAGATAAGAGTTCGGCTCCCCGTGAGTGGTAATGCGGCTGAGTTTTTTGACAATGCCCCAACTTATTTTTCGACCATAATGGCTAGCGTGGTAAGTTTGGAGGTCGTTGATAAGATTTCGACGTCCCGTAAGTAGTGATGCGGCTGAATTTTTTGACAATGCCCCGACTTATTTTTCTTCCATAATGGCTAGAGTGGTAGGTCTGGAGGTCGTAGATAAGAGTTCGGCTCCCCGTAAGTGGTAATGCAGTTGAGTTTTTTGACAATGCCCCGACTTTTTTCGACCATATTGGCTAGCGTCGTAGGTTTGGAGGCCGTAGATAAGAGTTCGACTCCTGTAAGTGGTAATGCGCCTGAATTTTTGAAAATTTTCCGAAAATTTTTTCGACCATAATGGCTAGCGTGGTAGGTTTGGAGGCCGCAGATAAGAAATCGACTACTGTAGGTGGTAATGCAACTGATTTTTTGAAAAGTTACCGAAAAATTTTTCGGCCATAATGGCTAGAGTGGTAGGTTTGGAGGACGTAGACAAGAGTTCGACACCCCGTAAGTGGTAATGCGGCTGAATTTTTGGACAATGCCCCGACATGTTTTTCGACCATAATGGTTAGAGTGGTAGGTTTGGAGGTCGTAGCTAAGAATTCGACTCCTGTAAGTGGTAATGCGGCTGAATTTTTTGACAATGCCCCGACCTTTTTTTTCGACTATAATGGCTAGCGTGGTAGGTTTGGAGGCCGTAGATAAGAAATCGACTACTGTAGGTGGTGATATGCCAGATTTTTTGAAAATGTCCCGAAATACTTTTCGACCATAATGGCTAGAGTGGTAGGTTTGAAGGTCGTAGATAAAAGTTCGACTCCTGTAATTGATAATGCGACTGAATTTCTTGACAATGCCCCGACATATTTTTCGACCATAATGGCTAGCGTGGTAGGTTTAGAGGTCTTAGTTACAAGGTCGACTCACCGTAAGTAGTAATGCGGTTGAATTTTGACAATTACCCGACTTATTTTTCGACCATAATGGCTAGCGTGGTAGGTTTGGAGGCCTTAGATAAGAGTTCGGCTCGCCGTAAGTGGTAATGCGGCTGAGTTTTTTGACAATGCCCCAATTTATTTTTCGACCATAGTGGCTAGCGTGGTAAATTTGGAGGTCGTCGACAAGATTTCGACCCCCCGTAAGTAGTGATGCGGCTGAATTTTTTGACGATGCCCCGACTTATTTTTCTTCCATAATGGCTAGAGTGGTAGGTCTGGAGGTCGTAGATAAGAGTTCGGCTCCCCGTAAAAGGTAATGCGGTTGAGTTTTTTGACAATGCCCCGACTTTTTTTCGACCATAATGGCTAGCGTGGTAGGTTTAGAGGTCTTAGTTACAAGGTCGACTCACCGTAAGTGGTAATGCGGTTGAATTTTGACAATTAATCGACTTATTTTTCGACCATAGTGGCTAGCGTGGTAAATTTGGAGGTCGTCGATAAGATTTCGACACCCCGTAAGTAGTGATGCGGCTGAATTTTTTGACAATGCCCCGACTTATTTTTCTTCCATAATGGCTAGAGTGGTAGGTCTGGAGGTCGTAGATAAGAGTTCGGCTCCCCGTAAGTGGTAATGCGGTTGAGTTTTTTGACAATGCCCCGACTTTTTTTCGACCATATTGGCTAGCGTCGTAGGTTTGGAGGCCGTAGATAAGAGTTCGACTCCTGTAAGTGGTAATGCGGATGAGTTTTTTGACGATGCCCCGATCTATTTTTCAACTATAATGGCTAGCGTGGTAGGTTTGGAGGTCGTAGATAAGAGTTCGACTTGCCGTAAGTGGTTTTGCGGCTGAATTTTTTGACACTCCCCCGACTTAATTTTCGACCATAATGGCTAGCGTGTTAGGTTTTGAGGTCGTAGTTAACAGTTCGACTCCCCGTATGTGGTAGTGCGGCTGAATTTTTTGACAATGCCCCGACTTATTTTTCAACCATAAAGGCTAGCGTGGTAAGTTTGAAGACCGTAGAAAAGAATTCGACTCCTGTAGGTGTGAATGCGGCTGAATTTCTTGACAATGTCCCGAATTTTTTTTCGATCATAATGGCAAGCGTGGTAGGTTTGGAGGTCGTAGATAAGAGTTCGACTCCTGTAAGTGGTAATGCGGCTGAGTTTTTTGACGATGCCCCGACTTATTTTTCGACTATAATGGCTAGCGTGGTAGGTTTGGAGGTCGTAGATAAGAGTTCGACTTGCCGTAAGTGGTTTTGCGGCTGAATTTTTTGACACTCCCCCGACTTAATTTTCGACCATAATGGCTAGCGTGTTAGGTTTTGAGGTCAGAGTTAACAGTTCGACTCCCCGTATGTGGTAATGCGGCTGAGTTTTTTGACAATGCCCCAATTTATTTTTCGACCATAGTGGCTAGCGTGGTAAATTTGGAGGTCGTCGATAAGATTTCGACACCCCATAAGTAGTGATGCGGCTGAATTTTTTGACGATGCCCCGACTTATTTTTCTTCCATAATGGCTAGAGTGGTAGGTCTGGAGGTCGTAGATAAGAGTTCGGCTCCCCGTAAAAGGTAATGCGGTTGAGTTTTTTGACAATGCCCCGACTTTTTTTCGACCATAATGGCTAGCGTGGTAGGTTTAGAGGTCTTAGTTACAAGGTCGACTCACCGTAAGTGGTAATGCGGTTGAATTTTGACAATTAATCGACTTATTTTTCGACCATAGTGGCTAGCGTGGTAAATTTGGAGGTGGTCGATAAGATTTCGACACCCCGTAAGTAGTGATGCGGCTGAATTTTTTGACAATGCCCCGACTTATTTTTCTTCCATAATGGCTAGAGTGGTAGGTCTGGAGGTCGTAGATAAGAGTTCGGCTCCCCGTAAGTGGTAATGCGGTTGAGTTTTTTGACAATGCCCCGACTTTTTTTCGACCATATTGTCTAGCGTCGTAGGTTTGGAGGCCGTAGATAAGAGTTCGACTCCTGTAAGTGGTAATGCGGATGAGTTTTTTGACGATGCCCCGATCTATTTTTCAACTATAATGGCTAGCGTGGTAGGTTTGGAGGTCGTAGATAAGAGTTCGACTTGCCGTAAGTGGTTTTGCGGCTGAACTTTTTGACACTCCCCCGACTTAATTTTCGACCATAATGGCTAGCGTGTTAGGTTTTGAGGTCGTAGTTAACAGTTCGACTCCCCGTATGTGGTAGTGCGGCTGAATTTTTTGACAATGCCCCGACTTATTTTTCAACCATAAAGGCTAGCGTGGTAAGTTTGAAGACCGTAGAAAAGAATTCGACTCCTGTAGGTGTGAATGCGGCTGAATTTCTTGACAATGTCCCGACTTTTTTTTCGATCATAATGGCAAGCGTGGTAGGTTTGGAGGTCGTAGATAAGAGTTCGACTCCTGTAAGTGGTAATGCGGCTGAGTTTTTTGACGATGCCCCGACTTATTTTTCGACTATAATGGCTAGCGTGGTAGGTTTGGAGGTCGTAGATAAGAGTTCGACTTGCCGTAAGTGGTTTTGCGGCTGAATTTTTTGACACTCCCCCGACTTAATTTTCGACCATAATGGCTAGCGTGTTAGGTTTTGAGGTCAGAGTTAACAGTTCGACTCCCCGTATGTGGTAGTGCGGCTGAATTTTTTGACAATGCCCCGACTTATTTTTCAACCATAAAGGCTAGCGTGGTAAGTTTGAAGACCGTAGATAAGAATTCTACTCCTGTAGGTGGTGATGCGGCTGAATTTCTTGACAATGTCCCGACTTTTTTTTCGATCATAATGGCAAGCGTGGTAGGTTTGGAGGTCGTAGATAAGAGTTCGACTGCCCGTAAGTAGTATTGCGGCTGAATTTTTTGACACTTCCCCGACATAATTTTCGACCATAATGGCTAGAGTGGTAGGTTTGAAGGTCGTAGATAAAAGTTCGACTCCTGTAATTGATAATGCGGCTGAATTTCTTGACAATGCCCCGACATATTTTTCGACCATAATGGCTAGCGTGGTAGGTTTAGAGGTCTTAGTTACAAGGTCGACTCACCGTAAGTGGTAATGCGGTTGAATTTTGACAATTACCCGACTTATTTTTCGACCATAATGGCTAGCGTGGTAGGTTTGGAGGCCTTAGATAAGAGTTCGGCTCGCCGTAAGTGGTAATGCGGCTGAGTTTTTTGACAATGCCCCAATTTATTTTTCGACCATAGTGGCTAGCGTGGTAAATTTGGAGGTCGTCGATAAGATTTCGACACCCCGTAAGTAGTGATGCGGCTGAATTTTTTGACGATGCCCCGACTTATTATTCTTCCATAATGGCTAGAGTGGTAGGTCTGGAGGTCGTAGATAAGAGTTCGGCTCCCCGTAAGTGGTAATGCGGTTGAGTTTTTTGACAATGCCCCGACTTTTTTTCGACCATATTGGCTAGCGTCGTAGGTTTGGAGGCCGTAGATAAGAGTTCGACTCCTGTAAGTGGTAAAGCGGCTGAGTTTTTTGACGATGCCCCGACATATTTTTCGACTATAATGGCTAGCGTGGTAGGTTTGGAGGTCGTAGATAAGAGTTCGACTTGCCGTAAGTGGTTTAGCGGCTGAATTTTTTGACACTCCCCGACTTAATTTTCGACCATAATGGCTAGCGTGTTAGGTTTTGAGGTCGTAGTTAACAGTTCGACTCCCCGTATGTGGTAGTGCGGCTGAATTTTTTGACAATGCCCCGACTTATTTTTCAACCATAAAGGCTAGCGTGGTAAGTTTGAAGACCGTAGATAAGAATTCGACTCCTGTAGGTGGTGATGCGGCTGAATTTCTTGACAATGTCCCGACTTTTTTTTGATCATAATGGCAAGCGTGGTAGGTTTGGAGGTCGTAGATAAGAGTTCGACTGCCCGTAAGTAGTATTGCGGCTGAATTTTTTGACACTTCCCCGACATAATTTTAAACCATAATGGCTAGCGTGATAGGTTTTGAGGTCGTAGATAAGAGTTCGACTCCCCGTATGTCGTAATGCGGCTGAATTTTGACGATTCCCCGACTTATTTTTCGACCATAATGGCTAGCGTGGTAGGTTTGGAGGCCGTAGATAAGAATTCGACTCCGGCAGGTGGTAATGCGGCTGAATTTTTATGACAATGTCCCGAACTATTTTTCGATCATAATGACAAGCGTGGTAGGTTTGGAGGCCGTAGATAAGAGTTCGACTCCTTTAATTGGTAATGCGGCTGATTTTTTTGACAATGCTTCGACTTGTTTTTCGACCATAATGACTAGCGTGGTAGGTTTGAAGGCCGTAGATAAGAGTGCGACTTCTGTAAGTGGTAATGCGACTGAATTTTTTGACAATGCCCCGACTTCTTTTTCGACCATAATGGCAAGCGTGGTAGGTTTGGAGGTCGTAGATAAGAGTTCGACTGCCCGTAAGTAGTATTGCGGCTGAATTTTTTGACACTTCCCCGACTTAGTTTTAGAACATGATGGCTAGCGTGATAGGTTTTGAGGTCTTAGATAAGAGTTCGACTCCCCGTATGTGGTAATGCGGCTGAATTTTGACAATGCCCCGACTTATTTTTCGACTCTAATGGCTAGCGTGGTAGGTTTGGAGGTCGTAGACAAGAGTTCGACTTGCCGTAAGTGGTATTGCGGCTGAATTTTTGACACTCCCCCGATTTAATTTTCGACCATAATGGCTAGCGTGTTAGGTTTTGATGTCGTAGTTAAGAGTTCGACTCCCCGTATGTGGTAGTGCGGCTGAATTTTTTGACATTGCCCCGACTTATTTTTCGACCAAAAAGGCTAGCGTGGTAAGTTTGGAGACCGTAGATAAGAATCCGACTCCTGTAGGTGGTAATGCGGCTGAATTTCTTGACAATGTCCCGACTTATTTTTCGATCGGAATGGCAAGCGTGGTAGGTTTGGGGGTCGTAGATAAGAGTTCGACTGCCCGTAAGTAGTATTGCGGCTGAATTTTTGGACACTTCCCCGACTTAATTTTAGACCATAATGGCTAGCGTGATAGGTTTTGAGGTCGTAGATAAGAGTTTGACTCCCCGTATGTGGTAATGCAGCTGAATTTTGGCAATGCCCCGACTTATTTTTCGACCATAAAGGCTAGCGTGGTAGGTTTGGAGACCGTAGATAAGAGTTCGACTTGCCGTAAGTGGTATTGCGGCTGAATTTTTTGACACTCCCCGACTTAATTTTCGACCATAATGGCAAGCGTGTTAGGTTTTGAGGTCGTAGTTAAGAGTTCGACTCCCCGTATGTGGTAATGCGGCTGAATTTTTGACAATGCCCCGACTTATTTTTCGACCATAAAGGATAGCGTGGTAGGTTTGGAGACCGTAGATAGGAGTTCGACTTCTGTAGGTGGTAATGCGGCGGAATTTTTATGACAATGTCCCGACCTTTTTTTTCGATTCGATCATAATGGCAAGCGTGGTAGGTTTGGAGGCCGTAGATAAGAGTTCGACTCCTCTAATTGGTAATGCGGCTGATTTTTTTGACAATGCTTCGACTTCTTTTTCGACCATAATGGCTAGCGTGGTAGGTTTGAAGGCCGTAGATAAGAGTTCGACTCCTGTAAGTGGTAATGCGACTGAATTTTTTGACAATGCCCCCGACTTCTTTTTCGTCCATAATTGCTAGCGTGGTAGGTTTGCAGGCCATAGATAAGAGTTCGACTCCTGTAAGTGGTAATGCGGCTGATTTTTTTGACAATGCCCCAATTTTTTTTATCATAATGGCTAGCGTGGTAGGTTTGCAGGCCGTAGATAAGAGTTCGACTCCTGTAAGTGGTAATGCGACTGAAATTTTTGACAATGCCCCCGACTTCTTTTTCGACCATAATGGCTAGCGTGGTAGGTTTGCAGGCCATAGATAAGAGTTCGACTCCTGTAAGTGGTAATGCGGCTGAGTTTTTTGACGATGCCCCGACTTATTTTTCGACTATAATGGCTAGCGTGGTAGGTTTGGAGGTCGTAGATAAGAGTTCGACTTGCCGTAAGTGGTATTGCGGCTGAATTTTTTGACACTCCCCCGACTTAATTTTCGACCATAATGGCAAACGTGTTAGGTTTTGAGGTCGTAGTTAAGAGTTCGACTCCCCGTATGTGGTAATGCGGCTGAATTTTTGACAATGCCCCGACTTATTTTTCGACCATAAAGGCTAGCGTGGTAGGTTTGGAGACCGTAGATAAGAGTTCGACTCCTCTAATTGGTAATGCGGCTGATTTTTTTGACAATGCTTCGACTTATTTTTCGACCATAATGGCTAGCGTGGTAGGTTTGAAGGCCGTAGATAAGAGTTCGACTCCTGTAAGTGGTAATGCGACTGAATTTTTTGACAATGCCCCCGACTTCTTTTTCGACCATAATGGCTAGCGTGGTAGATTTGCAGGCCGTAGATAAGAGTTCGACTCCTGTAAGTGGTAATGCGGCTGATTTTTTTGACAAGGCCCCGATTTTTTTTACCGTAATGGCTAGCGTGGTAGGTTTGCAGGCCGTAGATAAGAGTTCGACTCCTGTAAGTGGCAATGCGGCTGATTTTTTTTGACAATGTTCCGAGTTATTTGTCGACCATAATGGCTAGCGTGGTAGGTTTGCAGGTCGTAGATAAGAGTTCGACTCCTGTAAGTGGTAATGCGGCTAAATTTTTTGACAATGCCCCGACTTATTTTTCGACCATAATGGCTAGCGTGGTAGGTTTGGAGGCCGTAGATACGAGTTCGACTCCTGTAAGTGGTAATGTGGCTGAATTTTTCGACAATGCCCCGACTAATTTTTCGAACATAATAGCTTGCATGGTAGGTTTGGAGGCCGTAGATAAGAGTTCGACTCCTATAAGTGGTAATTCGGCTGAATTATTTGACAATGTCCCGACTTATTTTTCGACCATAATGGCAAGCATGGTAGGTTTGGAGGCCGTAGATAAGAGTTCGACTCCTATAAGTGGTAATTCGGCTGAATTTTTTGACAATGCCCCGACTTATTTTTCGACCATAATGGCGAGCGTGGTAGGTTTGGAGGCCGTAGATAAGAGTTCGACTCCTGTAATTGGTAAAGCGGCTGAATTTTTTGACAACGCCCCGACTTCTTTTTCGACCATAATGGCTAGGGTGGTAGGTTTGCAGGCCGTAGATAAGAGTTCGACTCCTTTAAGTGGTAACGCGGCTGAAATTTTTGACAATGCCCCGACTTTTTTTTGGATCATAATGACTAGCGTGGTAGGTTTGGAGGTCGTAGATAAGAGTTCGACTTGCCGTAAGTGGTATTGCGGCTGAATTTTTTGACAATGCCCCGACTTATTTTTCGACCATAAAGGCTAGCGTGGTAGGTTTGGAGACCGTAGATAAGAGTTCGACTCCTGTAGGTGGTAATGCGGCTGAATTTTTATGACAATGTCCCGACCTATTTTTCGATCATAATGGCAAGCGTGGTAGGTTTGGAGGCCGTAGATAAGAGTTCGACTCCTCTAATCGGTAATGCGGCTGATTTTTTTGACAATGCTTCGACTTCTTTTTCGACCATTATGGCTAGCGTGGTAGGTTTGAAGGCCGTAGATAAGAGTTCGACTCCTGTAAGTGGTAATGCGACTGAATTTTTTGATAATGCCCCCGACTTCTTTTTCGACCATAATGGCTAGCGTGGTAGATTTGCAGGCCGTTGATAAGAGTTCGACTCCTGTAAGTGGTAATGCGGCTGATTTTTTTGACAAGGCCCCGATTTTTTTACCATAATGGCTAGCGTGGTAGGTTTGCAGGCCGTAGATAAGAGTTCGACTCCTGTAAGTGGCAATGCGGCTGATTTTTTTTGACAATGCTCCGAGTTATTTGTCGACCATAATGGCTAGCGTGGTAGGTTTGCAGGTCGTAGATAAGAGTTCGACTCCTGTAAGTGGTAATGCGGCTAAATTTTTTGACAATGCCCCGATTTATTTTTCGACCATAATGGCTAGCGTGGTAGGTTTGGAGGCCGTAGATACGAGTTTGACTCCTGTAAGTGGTAATGTGGCTGAATTTTTCGACAATGCCCCGACTAATTTTTCGACCATAATGGCTTGCATGGTAGGTTTGGAGGCCGTAGATAAGAGTTCGACTCCTATAAGTGGTAATTCGGCTGAATTATTTGACAATATCCCGACTTATTTTGCGACCATAATGGCAAGCATGGTAGGTTTGGAGGCCGTAGATAAGAGTTCGACTCCTATAAGTGGTAATTCGGCTGAATTTTTTGACAATGTCCCGACTTATTTTTCGACCATAATGGCGAGCGTGGTAGCTTTGGAGGCCGTAGATAAGAGTTCGACTCCTGTAATTGGTAAAGCGGCTGAGTTTTTTGACAATGCCCCGACTTCTTTTTCGACCATAATGGCTAGGGTGGTAGGTTTGCAGGCCGTAGATAAGAGTTCGACTCCTGTAAGTGGTAACGCGGCTGAATTTTTTGACAATGCCCCGACTTTTTTTGGATCATAATGACTAGCGTGGTAGGTTTGGAGGTCGTAGATAAGAGTTCGACTTGCTGTAAGTGGTATTGCGGCTGAATTTTTTGACACTCCCCCGACTTAATTTTCGACCATAATGGCAAGCGTGTTAGGTTTTGAGGTCGTAGTTAAGAATTCGACTCCCCGTATGTGGTACTGCGGCTGAATTTTTGACAATGCCCCGACTTATTTTTCGACCATAAAGGCTAGCGTGGTAGGTTTGGAGACCGTAGATAAGAGTTCGACTCCAGTAGGTGGTAATGCGGCTGAATTTGTATGACAAGGTCCCGACCTATTTTTCGATCATAATGGCAAGCGTGGTAGGTTTGGAGGCCGTAGCTAAGAGTTCGACTACTCTAATTGGTAATGCGGCTGATTTTTTTGACAATGCTTCGACTTCTTTTTGGACCATAATGGCTAGCGTGGTAGGTTTGAAGGCCGTAGATAAGAGTTCGACTCCTGTAAGTGGTAATGCGACTGAATTTTTTGACATTGCCCCCGACTTCTTTTTCGACCATAATGGCTAGCGTGGTAGGTTTGCAGGCCGTAGATAAGAGTTCGACTCCTGTAAGTGGTAATGCGGCTGATTTTTTTGACAAGGCCCTAATTTTTTTTACCAAAATGGCTAGCGTGGTAGGTTTGCAGGCCGTAGATAAGAGTTCGACTCCTGTAAGTGGCAATGCGGCTGATTTTTTTTGACAATGCTCCGAGTTATTTGTCGACCATGCCGGCTAGCGTAGTAGGTTTGCAGGTCGTAGATAAGAGTTCGACTCCTGTAAGTGGTAATGCGGCTAAATTTTTTGACATTTCCCGACTTATTTTTCGACCATAATGGCTAGCGTGGTAGGTTTGGAGGCCGTAGATACGAGTTCGACTCCTGTAAGTGGTAATGCGGCTGAATTTTTTGACAAAGCCTTGACTAATTTTTCGACCATGATGGCTTGCATGGTAGGTTTGGAGGCCGTAGATAAGAGTTCGACTCCTATAAGTGGTAGTTCGGCTGAATTTTTTGACAATGTCCCGACTAATTTTTCGACCATAATGGCTTGCATGGTAGGTTTGGAGGCCGTAGATAAGAGTTCGACTCCTGTAATTGGTAAAGCGGCTGAATTTTTTGACAATGCCCCGACTTATTTTTCGACCATAATGGCTAGCGTGGTAGGTTTGGAGGCCGTAGATACGAGTTCGACTCCTGTAAGTGGTAATGCGGCTGAATTTTTTGACAAAGCCCCGACTAATTTTTCGACCATAATGGCTTGCATGTAGGTTTGGAGGCCGTAGATAAGAGTTCGACTCCTATAAGTGGTAATGCGACTGAATTTTTTGACATTGCCCCCGACTTCTTTTTCGACCATAATGGCTAGCGTGGTAGGTTTGCAGGCCGTAGATAAGAGTTCGACTCCTGTAAGTGGTAATGCGGCTGATTTTTTTGACAAGGCCCTAATTTTTTTTACCAAAATGGCTAGCGTGGTAGGTTTGCAGGCCGTAGATAAGAGTTCGGCTCCTGTAAGTGGCAATGCGGCTGATTTTTTTTGACAATGCTCCGAGTTATTTGTCGACCATACCGGCTAGCGTAGTAGGTTTGCAGGTCGTAGATAAGAGTTCGACTCCTGTAAGTGGTAATGCGGCTAAATTTTTTGACATTTCCCGACTTATTTTTCGACCATAATGGCTAGCGTGGTAGGTTTGGAGGCCGTAGATACGAGTTCGACTCCTGTAAGTGGTAATGCGGCTGAATTTTTTGACAAAGCCTTGACTAATTTTTCGACCATGATGGCTTGCATGGTAGGTTTGGAGGCCGTAGATAAGAGTTCGACTCCTATAAGTGGTAGTTCGGCTGAATTTTTTGACAATGTCCCGACTAATTTTTCGACAATAATGGCTTGCATGGTAGGTTTGGAGGCCGTAGATAAGAGTTCGACTCCTGTAATTGGTAAAGCGGCTGAATTTTTTGACAATGCCCCGACTTATTTTTCGACCATAATGGCTAGCGTGGTAGGTTTGGAGGCCGTAGATACGAGTTCGACTCCTGTAAGTGGTAATGCGGCTGAATTTTTTGACAAAGCCCCGACTAATTTTTCGACCATAATGGCTTGCATGGTAGGTTTGGAGGCCGTAGATAAGAGTTCGACTCCTATAAGTGGTAATGCGGCTGAATTTTTTGACAAGGCCCCGACTTTTTTTTCAACCATAATGGCCAGCGTGGTAGGTTTGCAGGAGGTCGTAGATAAGAGTTCGACTCCTGTAAGTGGTAAGGCGGCTGAATTTTTCAAAAACGCCCCGACCTATTTTTCGATCATAATGGCTAGCGTTGTAGGTTTAGAGGCCGTAGATAAAAGTTCGACTCATGTAAGTGGTATTGCGGCTGAAATTTTCGACAATGCCCCGACTTATTTTTCGACCATAATGGCTAGCATGGTAGGTTTGGAGGCCGTAGGTAAGAGTTCGACTCCTATAAGTGGTAATTCAGCTGAGTTTTTTTGACAATGTCCTGACTTATTTTTCAACCATAATGGCTAGCGTGGTAGGTTTGTAGGCCGTAGATAAGAGTTCGACTCCTGTAAGTGGTAATGCGGCTGAATTTTTGACAATGCCCCGACTTTTTTTTCGACCATACTGGCTAGCGTGGTAGGTTTGCATGCCGTAGAGAAGAGTTCGACTCCTGTAAGTGGTAATGCGGCTGAATTTTTTGACAATGACCCGACTTATTTCTGGATCATAATGGCTAGCGTGGTAGGTTTGCAGGCCGTAGATAAGAGTTCGACTCCTGTAAGTGGTAATGCGGCTGAATTTTTTGACAATGCCCCGACTTACTTTTCGACCATAATGGCTAGCGTGGTAGGTTTGGAGGCAGTATATAAGAGTTCGACTCCTGTTAGTGGTAATGCGGCTGAACTTTTCGACAATGCCCCGATTTCTTTTACGACCATAACGGCTAGCGTGGTAGGTTTGCAGGCCGTAGATTAGAGTTCGACTCCTGTTAGTGGTAATGCGGCTGAACTTTTCGACAATGCCCAGACTTCTTTTTCGACCATAACAGCTAGCGTGGTAGGTTTGCAGGCCGTAGATAAGAGTTCGACTCCTTTAAGTGGTAATGCAGCTGAATTTTTTGACAATGCCCCGACTTATTTTTCGACCATAATGGCTAGCGTGGTAGGTTTGGAGGCCGTAGATAAGAGTTCGACTCCTATAAGTGGTAGTTCGGCTGAATTTTTTGACAATGTCCCGACTAATTTTTCGACCATAATGGCTTGCATGGTAGGTTTGCAGGCCGTAGATAAGAGTTCGACTCCTGTAATTGGTAAAGCGGCTGAATTTTTTGACAATGCCCCGACTTATTTTTCGACCATAATGGCTAGCGTGGTAGGTTTGGAGGCCGTAGATACGAGTTCGACTCCTGTAAGTGGTAATGCGGCTGAATTTTTTGACAAAGCCCCGACTAATTTTTCGACCATAATGGCTTGCATGGTAGGTTTGGAGGCCGTAGATAAGAGTTCGACTCCTATAAGTGGTAATGCGGCTGAATTTTTTGACAAGGCCCCGACTTTTTTTTCAACCATAATGGCCAGCGTGGTAGGTTTGGAGGCCGTAGATAAGAGTTCGACTCCTTTAATTGGTAATGCGGCTGAATTTTTGACAATGCCCCGACTTTTTTTTCGACCATACTGGCTAGCGTGGTAGGTTTGCAGGAGGTCGTAGATAAGAGTTCGACTCCTGTAAGTGGTAAGGCGGCTGAATTTTTCAAAAACACCCCGACCTATTTTTCGATCATAATGGCTAGCGTTGTAGGTTTAGAGGCCGTAGATAAAAGTTCGACTCATGTAAGTGGTATTGCGGCTGAAATTTTTGACAATGCCCCGACTTATTTTTCGACCATAATGGCTAGCATGGTAGGTTTGGAGGCCGTAGGTAAGAGTTCGACTCCTATAAGTGGTAATTCAGCTGAGTTTTTTTGACAATGTCCTGACTTATTTTTCAACCATAATGGCTAGCGTGGTAGGTTTGTAGGCCGTAGATAAGAGTTCGACTCCTGTAAGTGGTAATGCGG
This sequence comes from Symsagittifera roscoffensis, assembly GCF_963678635.1. Lineage (NCBI taxonomy): Eukaryota > Metazoa > Xenacoelomorpha > Acoela > Convolutidae > Symsagittifera > Symsagittifera roscoffensis. The sequence continues at coordinate 4,057,383 of NC_087069.1, forward strand.
CTGAATTTTTCTACTATGCCCGATCTATTTTTCGACCAGAATGGCTAGCGTGGTAGGTTTGGAGGCCGAAGATAAGAGTTCGACTCCTTTAATTGGTAATGCGGCTGAATTTTTGACAATGCCCCGACTTTTTTTTCGACCATACTGGCTAGCGTGGTAGGTTTGCATGCCGTAGAGAAGAGTTCGACTCCTGTAAGTGGTAATGCGGCTGAATTTTTTGACAATGACCCGACTTATTTCTGGATCATAATGGCTAGCGTGGTAGGTTTGCAGGCCGTAGATAAGAGTTCGACTCCTGTAAGTGGTAATGCGGCTGAATTTTTTGACAATGCCCCGACTTACTTTTCGACCATAATGGCTAGCGTGGTAGGTTTGGAGGCAGTATATAAGAGTTCGACTCCTGTTAGTGGTAATGCGGCTGAACTTTTCGACAATACCCCGATTTCTTTTACGACCATAACGGCTAGCGTGGTAGGTTTGCAGGCCGTAGATTAGAGTTCGACTCCTGTTAGTGGTAATGCGGCTGAACTTTTCGACAATGCCCAGACTTCTTTTTCGACCATAACAGCTAGCGTGGTAGGTTTGCAGGCCGTAGATAAGAGTTCGACTCCTTTAAGTGGTAATGCAGCTGAATTTTTTGACAATGCCCCGACTTATTTTTCGACCATAACAGCTAGCGTGGTAGGTTTGCAGGCCGTAGATAAGAGTTCGACTCCTGTTAGTGGTAATGCGGCTGAATTTTTTGACAATGCCCCGACTTCTTTTTCGACCATAATGGCTAGCGTGGTAGGTTTGCAGGTCGTAGATAAGAGTTCGACTCCTGTAAGTGGTAATGCGGCTGAGTTTTTCGACAATGCCCCGACTTATTTTTCGACCATCGCCACAGAGAAACGGCAAACACTGCCCAAGCTATGGGTTTTTGGTTGCAGATTTAACAACAGTTCGATCGACAAACTCCAAAATAGACGTGACGCGGACCTCTACCCGGGTAATATGCTCAAGATTGTGCCTCTGTTTTGAAAATTAGAACATTTAATGTTGTTAATCTGGAAACAATTTAGACCAGAAATGAGAGCAAAAATGATTTCAGCGAGTGCCCTGTGTATGCATGTCGCGAACAAGTGCCCCCCTCCATAACTAATGATATCAACTCGCTTCCGGACGTCCAAGTAGATGCAATGGGACACCCTCTGACTACTCTGGAAGAGAAAAGGAGAGTGGAAAGACAGAAGACATCGAGCACCGCACGTGAGAATCTACTCTATTATGACTGAACTCATAATTAGCTTTTTTGGCAAGAGTTCGTTCATACATTTAATTTATCTGTGGAAAAGTGCAATTGAAAGCAATGGCACGAACAATTCTTAGTTTTTCTACATGGAAATTTTGTGATCAAAGGAACAAGTCCTTTTAAAAAAAAATCTTTACGAAGCGAAACCGAAGTTAGTCAAAAGAAATATTATTTTACCAAAAAGTTTGTTTTGTGAGCAAACTTTGTTCTTTTTTGGGTGCATAGCGTATTCCAGATTGCCACAAGTTTTAAGTTAGCGCTTTTTTCCTGTTTTTCTAGATAATTATTCTCATAATCACTGCAAAAGTAATTTCCCCAGTTTTGCCATAAGCTTTTGTTATTTGTTCATCCAATTTTATGAATTAAAAAATAAAATACAAAAATTGAAAAAAGCATCAATCACAGACGGTTCATGCAATTTTTTTTGAAAAAAAAACGTTAATGAAAATTGAGAAATTCGATCATCCTTCACGAGTCGAGATTTTTCACCTAAATTGAAGCAAGATTTGAGCGGTTTGAGCGGTTTTGAACGGTTTATCTAAAAAAAACCGCTCAAAAACCGGGCAAGATTTGAACGGTTTTGAGCGGTTTATCTAAAAAAAATCGCTCAAAAACCGCGCAAGGTTTGAACGGCTTTGAGCGGTTTATCTAAAAAAAACCGCTCAAGTCTTGTGCGGTTTTTGAGCGGTTTTTCAGATAAATCGCTCAAAACCGTTCAAATCTTAAGAATTCGACCCTCTGCCAACCCAAATGGTCCCCCCTTTTTACTATTTTGAGATATCCATTAGGGCTGACTCACTCTAAAACTTTTCTAATGGCCAAAATATACTAAAGTTGAACGCCTTTTTTGGCATGTTTTTTCAAGCAACCATTTTTTGGTATGAATTTTTGTCTAATTAGGGTCTTTACAATGATTTATAAGAAAATAAAGTCAACAAATAATTTTTCGACTTTTTTGAAAACTCGCCCCCACCCCTCTTCTTGGGAGGAGGAGATTTTTAAGTAGATCCAATATATTTGCAGATTTTTGATTTCATCTCTCCTAACATTATTTTACAACAAAATTTTTCAATTTCAAAAAATAAATTAATTTAAACTCGTTAATGACAAGTTATTTATAGTTTATACATGGAGATTTCAAAACACACTTCTCTCAGTCATCTTACATTCATCGATAATAATACCCCTATGAACGATTCTTTTGCTATAGGCAGGTAAAAATTGCCACATTTTGATGACATTTTGCATTTTTACTGCATTTGGAACTGAACAGGCGCATACACTTGTGATGTATATCAAACGGATAAATTTTTTGAAGCTGCAGTTTTTGAATTAGTTTTTCCCAAGTTGGGTTGACTTTAGGCAACAAATAATGAGGACAAAATTGCTCAGAATTTAACAAAAGGTTTCAGGAGGCTTTTTTGAAAAGCTTAGACCCACAATGAAATCCTTAAAATACCTCCTTTAATTTGGTTCATTACGAGGTCAAACTGTGCATTGGATAGGCACACAATTTTGTGTCTGTATGTTCCTGGATTCGATAGACAAGTCTTTAAATTTGTTCTAACATGTAAATGGATTCCACTAACAATATTTCAGTGGATTCCGCGTGCAAGTACCTGTAGCGTAAATTTTGTCGCACGTTTGTTTTGCTAAGGATTCCGTAACAGTTCATGGTCAATTGACTCTTTTCGTTTAATTAATATTGAACTAAAAAAGCGCCCCGTTTCAATTATGTCATTTTGAGTCCTAACTTTGCAAAGAAAAAGATGATAAGGTTCAGGTTAAATTCTAGTGCCATCATCTTTTTTTTGTCCAGACTTAACCCAATTGAAAAAAGGACCTGAAAGTTTGCGGTTTTCAAAATATTTTATGCTGTTGCCTTGAGGCAGGGTTTTATGAGCGTGAGCAAAAAAAAACATCGAACTGAATCAAATGTCATTTCAGATTGGCAATTTTAAACTGTCTAAGGTAATAAGAAAAGGCTCCGATATTATAAATACTGTTGAAAAACGAGACCGTTTACAAACAAATATTCTTGAAACACCATTTAAATTGACGGGTACTTTGAATACAACTGAGGAAATTATAATCTTCTCTCCTAACATTATTTTACAACAAAATCGTGTCAATTTCAGAAAATAAATTAACTAAATTTCGTTAATGCCAAGTTATTTATAGTTATACGTGGGAATTTCAAGCACACTTCACTCAGCCATCTCTCATTCATCGATAATTATACCCTATAAATGATTCTCTTGCTATAGGCAGTTAAAAATTGCCACATTTTGATGACAATTTGCATTTTTACTGCATTTGGAGCTGAACAGGCGCATACACTTGTGATGTATCTGAAACGGATAAATTACTGAAGCTGCAATTTTTGAATTTAATTTTCCCAAGTTGGGTTGACTTTAGGCAACAAATAATGAGGACAAAAATTGCTCAGAAATTAACAAAACGTTTCAGGAGGCTTTTTTGAAAAGCTTAGACCCACAATGAAATCCTTAAAATACCTCCTTTAATTTGGTTCATTACGAGGCCAAACTGTGCATTGGATAGGCACACAATTTTGTGTCTGTATGTTCCTGGATTCGATAGTCAAATTTTTGAATGTGTTCTAACAAGTAAGTGGTTTCCACTAACAAAGCTTCAGTGGATTCCTCGTGCAAATACCTTTAGCGTAAATTTCGTCGCACATTTGTTTTGTTGTGGATTCCGTAACAGTTCAAGGTCAATTGACTCTTTTTGTTTGGATAATATTGAACTAGAAAAAGTGCCCCGTTCCAATTATGTCCTTTTGGGTCCTAAGTTTGCAAAAAAAAGGATGATAACGTTCACGTTAAATTCTAGTATCATCATCTTTTTTCGTCCAAATTTAACCCAATTAAAAAAAAGGAATTGGAAAATTGCTTTTTTTTTAAATTTTTCGCTGTTGCCTTAAGCCAGGATTGTATGAGCGTGAGCGAAAAAAAAACCATCCAACTGAATCAAATGTCACTTCAGGTTGGCAATTTTAAACTGTCTATAGTAATAAGAAAAGGCTGCGATATTACAAATACTGTTAAAAAACAGACGTTTACAAACAAATGTTCTTAAAACACCATATAATTCGAGGGGTACTGTGAAATACAACTGAGGAAATGAAAGTTGTTATGTTGAAATATTGCTGATGCTTTCATCGAGCAGGCACGATGAAATTCAAAAAAGCTGTTGAAATTTAAATAGAAAAAAGCAATTACAAATGATTGAAAAATCCGAAATTGGCGCGTTGAAATTGAAGGTGTATATTGGAAGAGTCTGAATGAATTGAAACTAAACTATGACCACGAATGTTGAAATAATAAGCAAAAATATATAATAACGACAAATTTTAGATTAAGTTGTGATATTAGACAAGAAATTACCATAGTTGAAGTTATGAATGATTTTGTAACCAGTTTGAAACTAGTGTTTATAACCAATTTTTTTTTTGATAAAACTATCTCTATAAAATATAAAAAGATATAATAAAACCACTAATAAGAAATTTGATAACATCGCTAATTAATCGCTCGCGCACTAACAAACACCAAAGATTACGAGCCGTTTTGCAATAAGTTTAACCTCTTTGCACTAACATTTCAAATCCTTACACCAAAGGAAAGAGACATTCACTCCTCACACAAAATCTTGCTGAAGACAAAACTAACCCACATAAACACATTTTTCAAATTCATACATGAACATAATATCACCAACGCACCAACCCATAACCCACAGCATCGTTTTTTGTTAATTAACTCAAATTACACATCAGCATATATCATAAATTTCACCTATTGCATTGAATCTACTAATTTACATGCATCCTCCGTAATCGTGTTCCCATCAGAAAGAAGTATATATTTTTGCCCACTGACTAACACTTTACCAATCGACGCCGCCCGTCCCATAATAATTGCCCACGAGCATATACAGCCCAATGAAACCACACTAATCGAACACAATCACAATACTAAATTTATCATAAACTAAATAATTGATTCAGAACATAAATCATGAGTTTTAAACACTTGCCGAAAAAGTAAACACCAGCAGAGCGCTTGAATTTTTTTGGCCTCTGCTTCGCACTAAAAACGTTATCCGCATGCTTGCAAAGATTCCAGTAACATCGGACACAATCAAGACTAAGTATGAAATTTATTCTTAACACTAACATATAAAACATGACACTCACCATTATTACCCGTATTTTTCATAACTCTTACTTTGGATTTCACCAGTCACTCATCTAAAAGATTAAAACCCCAACAAAAGAACCACAAACTATTTTTTACAAAGTTTCAATTTTAACCTAACAATAAAAATGAATTATTCAAGTGCAGTAAACTTCATAACAAATGCCAGAAATAATTTATTCTGTGGTAAATTGTTAAAATTGTGAAGTAGTAAATTGTTAAGATGTAAATGATTTACTAGAAATTAAACTTTTTAGGTTTGCTTCTTTTATAACTGAATATTTGTCCTTTACTCGCACGACTCCCCCAACGTAGCTTTATTTAATATATGAATTTCAAGCTTCAACAATAGCTGATAACAAATTTAATTTGTTTTCACGGGTTTCAAAACTTCCTTTAACCCGGTTGGAAGGAATTATGAGCAAGCTTAAACTGAACAACGAAGCTTACTTATACAACAAAACCAACGCATGCATAAAAAAGTCTCACGGTACTCAGACCAGATGAAATCCAGATTAAAACTGGACAAACTTTTCCTTTGAAACCCACTATCATGTTTAGTTTATTGAAATCATTTAAAACACCAAAAAGTCAAAACAACCCAAAACATAACATCTGTTTTTGATGCAAGGACACAATCAAAAACAAAAAAGAAAAACTCCTGATAAAAGAGAACAAAAAGTTGAACACAAAAAGAGATTCTGCTCAAAGAGACCGTAATATCATGCTCCATCAACTAGCTTTGCCACCCAATAGGATGTCTTAAGCATGCTCTATAGCTGGGTTAACGCACCGCGCTACAACCACGCTTAAGACACGCAGTCAATTTTTAAATTTTTGACGATAGTTGCTCTAGGGTAATCGGCTCTTTAAAATAACCGAAACTATATAAAACGCTTTTGCGAAAACAACTAATGAATATCATAACTAAAACTCATCTCACTTACAAATTATAGATTTATTATGCAATGTAAAAGTATTTCTAAGAGCCAACGGAACGAGCAGCAAAGGAAGATGGAAAACCGATTACATTCCAACTCTGAAATGACAAATCTATTAGGTTTGTTGCCGTAGTCACTGCTCTCAAAGGACTACAGTATGAATCCAACATCGCAGCAAAGGAAAACCATTGAAACAGACCAATGGCCAACCCGATGTTGATCTCATATACAGATCCTAGACACTTGGCACTTCACACGAAAAGGTCAAACGTCATCTTGCATGTAGTCTCGCTCTTGCTAAACGAAATCAACACATCCTTGCATCAATCCGAAATCTTGACACAATCACTCAAGACGATCTAGGATAAACGAGACCCACTTTTGGACCACGAACAACTGTTCTTCTTCTCTCTACGAAGACAACTACATCTCTCCTTTCTTCATGCAGTCACTGCTTCAGAAGAACACTACTCCACAAAAAAAAACAAAGAACTCTCTCAAACCCTCACTACAAAAAACAATTTGAAAACTAAAAGTTCTCTAAAACCAGGATGGTCGGAACCAGTTTGAAACTAGGGTTTATAACCAATTTTTTTCTTGATAAAACTATCTCTATAAACTATAAAGAGATATAATAAAACCACTAATAGGAAATTTGATAACATAATTGATCGCGCACTAATAAACACTAAAGCGTACCAGCCGTTTTTCAATAAATTTAACCACTTTGCACTAACATTTCAATTCCTTACACCAAAAGAAAAAGTCATTCACTGCTCACACGAAATGATGCCAAAGAGAAAACTAACCCACACAAACATGTTTTATAAAGTTATAAAAAAAAACATTTTATAACCATCTCTTTAAAATACTATTAACTAACCATCCATAGTCCATAACTAACACTGACAATTATTTGTAGTGCTGAAACTACTTGTAGTTTCAGCACCAAAACAATCTGAATATAACTTGACAATCTGAAGACTGTTGTTCTCCTTTGGAACAAGTTCACTATATCTAACCCGCAAAGACCATTATGCACCAGACCTATTGAGACTAGGAGAGTAAGATTAAGATTGGTATTAGACTAAGAAGTTGCACGAATCTATCCGGCCGAAAATAAGATAGCGTGACGAGCAGACGGTGTACCCTATCCGAAATTACTCTATGAGCGACCACTCCAAGTAAAAACTCAATTTTCTAAAGCGCTTCCGTGAATTTAGATCATTTATTGGTCAAGACAACTTCAACAAAAAGGTTTTGCTAGCTGTGCTATTTTGTTAGAAGTGGCGGCGAGGAGCAGCGAAGTGTCAGGAGGACCTCAGAGTAGTATTCTTGTCGAAGACATCAACGGGAACACGTTCAAGAAAGTGCTGATTTTGGGCAAGACATGGACAGGCAAAAGTAGCCTGTGCAATGTCGTGGCAGGCAAAGCCCACGACGCAGACCTGTTCCCAGTTTCCACAGAGGCACAAGGGTGTACCGGCACAATCATCTTTGGCAACGTCTTTTTTAATGGAATCAAGGAGACGCCCGTATCCCTAATTGATACAGTGGGCATCGACGACACCGAAAGGGATACGGACGCCACCATAATCTCCGAACTCGTGATCAAACTAAGAACCAAATGCGATCATGTGAACCTATTTGTAATAGCTGTGAATGGCCAAGAGCCTCGGCTCTAAAGGCTCTAGGGCAAACATCCGCCATGCCACACTTACTAGCTTATAACATAATAACTTGACGTCTCCCAATTTGAAGGCAATAACCAGCTCAAACTTTTGTATATAGTTGCCCTCTGTTGGCAAGCTCAAAACTATGGATTTTACTATTAATTTGATCAAAACAGCATCTTTTCTAAATCAGCTTGTTGCAGCGCAAATGTGCGAGAGTATAAATGCACAAAATTGAACCAAAATGTAACAACCACGGATGACCGAAACTTCTTATCATACAATTCCCATATATGAGAAACTTCTTGTCATACAATTCCATACAATGCCATACGTACAGAAAATTGTATGAAATCTCTATGATAAACATTTTTCCATAAATGAAAATTGCATGATAAGTGTTTTTCCATAAACCAAAAAGTTTGATTTTTTCTTTCTAAATTTATTTCTGAAAAATTTTCGGTTGTGTTTGCAAGTGACAAAGTGACAAAGACCTTGGTTACTCAAACACCAAAAGTTGGACCGTCTTTCCATTTACACAGCATAGCAAACGATTCACAATTCATATACGAAAGCAACAAACTTTCAGTTTTTGGCAAAAATTTTCAATGGTGATTATTATAAATTTTTGAATTTTCAAATTATCAGACTTGATCAAGGCATATAAAAACACCCCATACAAAGGAAATATGAATGTTCAGCGTTTTTCAGGACCTCAGAGTAGTATTCTTGTCGAAGACATCAACGGGAACACGTTCAAGAAAGTGCTGATTTTGGGCAAGACATGGATAGGCAAAAGTAGCCTGTGCAATGTGGTGGCAGGCAAAGCCCACGACGCAGACCTGTTCCCAGTTTCCACAGAGGCACAAGGGCCTACCGGCACAACAACCTTTGGCAACGTCTTTTTTAATGGAATCAAGGAGACGCCCGTATCCCTAATTGATACAGTGGGCATCGACGACCCCGAAAGGGATACGGACGCCGCCATAATCTCCGAACTCGTGATCAAACTAAGAGACAAATGCGATCATGTGAACCTATTTGTAATAGCTGTGAATGGCCAAGAGCCTCGGCTAGATGGGAGCCTCATCGAAATAATTCGGATTTTTGAAGGCATCTTTGGTGCGAAATTTTGGTCGCAAGCTGTGATAATTTTTACTCGGCTACCCATGGATTTCGAAAGCATTGTATTACGAAAACGAGTCAACAAACAAACCGACGCTCAAATGGCGGCCAAATGCATAAGGTCCGTGCAGGATAAGTTTCCCAGAGGGAAGGGACTCAAATACCTCATAGTAGACTCGTGCAGAGACACTAGTAATCGCGAGGAGGAGGAGGCCTTCCAGAAGGCAATGCAGGAACTGTGGAAGTTGGTGGAAAGGGCGCCCCCCTTCAACACAGAAGATATGAAAAAGTTGGAGACAGAGTCGAGGAAACTGAAACGGGAAATAGAAGAGAAGGAAAAGCGGCTGGCAGAAATGGAGCTGCAGAGAAGAAAGGAAGAACTCAGGTGAAGCGCATGTTTCTTCTATAAAAAATACAGTTTGATTTTGATACTTCTGAAAACTATCAAAAGGATCGAGGGTCAAGTACCTGAGCAACTTACTTCCCTCGATTCAATTCGGATTGATTTAGTTTGCCGCTTACGCTCTAAAGGCTCTAGGGCAAACATCCGCCATGTCACACTTACCAACTTATAACATAATAACTTGACTTCTCCCAATTTGGAGGCAATAGCCAGCTCAAACTTTCGTATATAGTTGCCCTCTGTTGGCAAGCTCGAAACTATGGATCTTACTATTAATTTGATCAAAACAGCATCTTTTCTAAATCAGCTGGTTGCAGCGCAAATGTGCAAGAGTATAAATGCAAAAAATTGAACCAAAATGTAACAACCCGGGATGACCGAAACTTCTTATCATACAATTCCCATATATGAGAAACTTCTTGTCATACAATTCCATACATAGCCATACGTACAGAAAATTGTATGAAATCGCTATGATAAACATTTTTCCATAAATGAAAATTGTATGATAGGTGTTTTTCCATAAACCAAAAAGTTTGATTTTTTTTCTAAATTTATTTCTGAAAATTTTTCGGTTGTGTTTGCAAGTGACAAAGTGACAAAGACCTTGGTTACTCAAAGCACCAAAAGTTGGACGGTCTTTCCATTTACACTGCATAGCAAACTACCTGAGTTCGGCTTTCACAATTCATATACGAAAGCAACAAACTTTTAGTTTTTGGCAAAAATTTTTAATGGTGATTATTATAATATTTTGAATTTTCAAATTATCAGACTTGATCAAGGCATATATAAACACTTCATACAAAGGAAATAGGAATGTTCAGCGTTTTTGAAGAAAAAAAATAAATCAAAAGAAAATAAAGCCAATATTATCGTAACCAAGACTACGTTATGCACACAAAAAATTAAATTTTGCATATGAAATTTTGTTTGCATACGAAATTCGATGAGCGGTTGAAAAAAAAAACGTTTTTGGGCCAAATTTTCAAAATTACTGAAAAAAATATATAAATGGGAATTGTATGATAAGCATTTTTTTTGAATGAAAACCTCGGTTTCTTTTACCAGACTGTTTTATTAGAATCAAACAGCCACAGAAATAAGTTAATCTCTTTTTTCAACCATTTTTAGAAACTGTATGAAAATTGTATGACAAGTTTTTTTCCACATACTTGATGTATGGAATTGTATGATAAGCAATTTTCGTGTATGGAGGTCAACCCGGGAACCATAAGCTTTAATGGCCGAGCGGCCTAAACTAACGTAACGCGAATCATATGTGTGACATAACAGTTGACGTAGGTTCGAGCCCACCACCTGACCATGTTTTAATATACTAAAAAAGGTGGTCCGACGTTATTCCCAAACTTGCACAAGGGACCCGAAGTCCGACGTTATTCCCGAAATTGCACAAGGTACCCGAAGTCCGACGTTATTCCCGAAACTGCACAAGGGTCCCGAATTCCCACGTTAGTCTCGAAATTGCACAAGGGACCGACGATGACACAAAGTCGACGATCGACACAAGGGACAGCAGTTAGAAAGCAGTTGGCCCAAACAGAGTCCAGTTGGCCGAAAGTCGAAAGCGGCGTTTGGCCGAAAGTGGGCGTTTGGCCGAAAGTGGGGGTTTGGCCGAAAGTGGGCGTTTGGCCGAAAGTTAGCATAGCGTACCCAGTTGGCCGACAGACGACATAGCAGACGGACGAAATAGCAGGCTGACTAGCGGATGAGAGGCCTGTTCAGGTGTCCTGATTGTTGACTTTTGGTCAAAATGGAGCTGTGTTTTTATCGACACCCGAAGTTTTTGGATTTTTCCCGGTGACGCCAATCTCCAATTAAAACTTTTAAAACTTTCCATTTGTGCTATAAAATTTTATAAGCTGTCATACATATTGTTATTTTTTCCGCAAGCTAGCAACCGATAATTTTTCCCTAGCCAAAACTTTTGGAACGTTCCTTTGAACTGAAATAACTTACAATCGGTGCTTAGACAACTTGATTGCAATTTTTTCTCGATACCAGAAATTTTTGGATATTTTTGAACGGAATATTAATCCCTGAAATCGGATCATGGACAAGAGGTACTGGACTAGTTTTTGGATTGGTTTACGACTTGCTGACAAAAATTTTCCAAAAATTTTGGGAAAAAAGTAAAAAAAAACTGCCAAAAAAATCCTCACTACGTCACCAGAATTCTGCGAAACTGTGCTGTAATATGACACCAACCTTATGATAAGTGGTCTGGTAGCGAAATATCAGGCAAATTAGGTTGAGTTTTTTCATCCTCAGGTTGTTTCCAAGTGTGTTGTTGGAACTTAACCAATTTGCCTGATCCACCACACACCATCGGTGTAACTGAAAGCCAGTTCGCTTCAAATAAACCTAAGCCGTTTCAGGCCGTCTGATTATTGACGTCGTTGAGCGACACTAATGTTAAGTGGTCAGGTACGGTGATATTAAGTGAGTTGAGTTGAATTCTTTCATCCTCATGTTTACTCGGTGTGCGTTGTTGGAGTTCAACCGACCTGCTAAAATTTTTAGCAGGTCGGTTGGTACTTAAGCGTAACGTAACCGTCGCATAGGTCTCTTAAGTATATGGTATTCATTCTAGGAGCTAGTTCTCTAGACCACGCGCTCCGTATACTATCCGCACCGTCTCAAAAGCGCGTGAAAGAAACTTGTTTCACAAAGCCCGGTCTAAGCTTTATCTTTAACGCCAGTGACTCGCAGAAATTTATTCAATACTGTCTGCACCACTTTTTGTCGAATCGGAAACATCTAGTTATTTGGCTCCAAGATCTAGTTATTTGGCTATAAATAACTCCATTAGTAAGCACCGCACTAAAAACAACCGTATTTTGAGTACTGACCAACTTAAGAACCTTCTTTTGAGATAAAAAGAGAATATTACCGCTATTATATACTGTCGCCGCAACGGTACGGTTAATATGGAAAAAGAGTTGAAAAAGACAGGTATTCTCTTTCTTAACATAGTTGAGGAGTTTATCTCAAAACGAAAGGCCAAAGACCAAATACTTATCGAAAAACATAAAGAGCTGCACCAGCCCCCTTCCCTTGAGTTGAAGACTCTGTTGTTACTTAGACGATACAGTGCTGACCTAAATACACTGTCGACGTTTGTCGCCGTTTGGGCGATTCACAATAGACTTACAGAGTTAAAACTTCAAGTTACTCCCCCTTGTAAGTTATTGATGTATTAGAGTATTTTGTGGATTTACTTGAGTGAAAATAAAAAATTTTCTGAGAGTCGTTTATTTCTGAAATTATTAAGCATGGAAGTTAAGTTTCAGAAGAAAATTAAGAAGTTGTTTGAGAAACGTAGCAATCTCGAAAACTAATTTATAAAAACCACGAAATCATTTTGGAATACATAGAGAGTCAGAGTCGTTGCTCAAAAATTGATATCTATTTTGCAAAATGTAGGAACTATATAGAACAAGCGGTCGAGGTAAATAATGAGTTCATTGACATTGATATGGCTGCAAAAAGTGCCAACCCCGACGGATTGATACTGGCACAGGACATGTGGCTTCATAAGTTGACTCAAAGCAACGATAAAGTTTTGCAGGAAGCTATCACATATAAAACAAGTTTTGAGGCAGTAACAGAGCCGGACAACATAGATAGCAGCTTAAAAATTTCTCATCATTCTGGAAAAAGTGAAAAACCCCAGTAGCATAAAACAGATATCCGCTCCACCGAAGCAGCCGACATCAGCAATCGGGTTCTCAGAAATCTAGTCGTTGTACCGCCGCTCCATCGAAAACACTTTCTGAGAAAAAGCGCGATTTAATGATTTTAAGGAAACAACAAGAGGAACTTGAAAGGCAGGCAAAGGTGTCATTAAGACTTAAAGAGCAGCAAAACATGATGAGACAATATTTTTTAGAACAACAAAGCAGTTTAGAGTTGGAAGAGTTGGCTGAAGAACACAGGATAAAACTGGCAGAAATTGAGTTCAAAGGGCTTGAAGTAGAAGGTGAGTTGTCGGAAATCAGCGAGAATGCTGAGGAAAGTGGTTCAACTCGAATCTCTCCACAACTAGCAAAAGACGAAAAGGATCGTACTCGTCACTGGGTCGAAGCTGTCGACCACAATCAGCCTGATGCTGTGGTAGTTTCCAATCAAGAGCAGCACGTTCGTTCGACAGCTCCCGAGGAGACTTATCCTGCAACAACAAATTACATGGTCTCATCAAGTTTTACAGGAGTGAATAAGAGCCAGGCAGCTTATAGTGATTCAGTGTTGTATTTCAGAAACCACATTCACGAACAACAACATAATTTGTCGAATTTGGTCCAATCGCAGATTTCCGTTAACAATCCAGTAATGTTACAGCAGATTATTCAACTTGTTTCTATTAACTTGTCTCAGCAAACTTTTTTGTCCACTCATCCGGTGCTAGGCAATCCAAAAACACAGTAGTCCCGGTTACTTCTGAAAATTATTTTGCTCCGACATTATCTGCAGAAGTTCCTTCTGGTGTAGCACCGTTCGTTCCTGCATCAACAACAACTAATCAGGTTTCTTTAAGCCATCAAACTACAGGATCAGTAGTAGCTGCTGGCTACCAGGCACCTGTAATCCCATCACAACAACATATGGGTGTTCCCGTTAGTAATTATATCTTTTCAAGTGACCACTCTAATCCTTATAGTAGTTTGTGGAGACCAGCTGTTGCTGCCCCTTTAATGTCAGCTCAACAACACTACGTTCCTTCGACAACTGTTTTTTCCGCAGTAGCTCCGATTGTTCCTCCGAATAATTTTGTTCCTTATACAAGCGGAGGGACTGTGTTCTTTGCGCAGCCCGAAAAATTTTCACATGCTAATCAACCGTTCGTTCCTGATTATCACGGTAATTCTTCGAATTACACAGCGCCAACTCCCGGTGCAGACGTAGAGCGTCCACTTTCGACAAGAGAGTTGGTTAAAATACTTATGCACAGCCGAAAAGATCATCTCCCTGAGTGGAAGCTGACCCAGTTCGATGGCAACCAACTTAAATGGCATGAGTGGTTTGGGCAGTTCATATCGACGGTCGATTCAGCCATAATCAGTTTCGATGAAAAGCTTACCTATCTGGAAACGCTCGTAGTGGGTAAAGCAAAAACTGCAATCGCTGAGTTTAGCTTTAGCGGAGTACTATATTAAGACGCAATAGCAACTCTTCAAAGAAAATTCAGGCAGCCGCATGCTGTAGTAGGGGCTCATCTAGATAAATTGAGTTATTTTCCGCCGCTGAAAATGCATAACTCGGAAAATGTAAATGGCTTTTCCTCTACAATTTCTGGATTTGTTGCCGTATTCAAGTCTCTATATTTTAACGATAACCTGAAAAGTGTTTCTTTTACCTCGGTTTCTTTTACCAGACTGTTTTATTAGAATCAAACAGCCACAGAAATAAGTTAATCTCTTTTTTCAACCATTTTTAGAAACTGTATGAAAATTGTATGACAAGTTTTTTTCCAGATACTTGATGTATGGAATTGTATGATAAGCAATTTTTGTGTATGGAGGTCAACCCGGGAACCATAAGCTTTAATGGCCGAGCGGCCTAAACTAACGTAACGCGAATCATATGTGTGACATAACAGTTGACGTAGGTTCGAGCCCACCACCTGACCATGTTTTAATATACTAAAAAAGGTGGTCCGACGTTATTCCCAAACTTGCACAAGGGACCCGAAGTCCGACGTTATTCCCGAAATTGCACAAGGTACCCGAAGTCCGACGTTATTCCCGAAACTGCACAAGGGTCCCGAATTCCCACGTTAGTCTCGAAATTGCACAAGGGACCGACGATGACACAAAGTCGACGATCGACACAAGGGACAGCAGTTAGAAAGCAGTTGGCCCAAACAGAGTCCAGTTGGCCGAAAGTCGAAAGTGGGCGTTTGGCCGAAAGTGGGCGTTTGGCCGAAAGTGGGGGTTTGGCCGAAAGTGGGCGTTTGGCCGAAAGTTAGCATAGCGTACCCAGTTGGCCGACAGACGACATAGCAGACGGACGAAATAGCAGGCTGACTAGCGGATGAGAGGCCTGTTCAGGTGTCCTGATTGTTGACTTTTGGTCAAAATGGAGCTGTGTTTTTCTCGACACCCGAAGTTTTTGGATTTTTCCCGGTGACGCCAATCTCCAATTAAAACTTTTAAAACTTTCCATTTGTGCTATAAAATTTTATAAGCTGTCATACATATTGTTATTTTTTCCGCAAGCTAGCAACCGATAATTTTTCCCTAGCCAAAACTTTTGGAACGTTCCTTTGAACTGAAATAACTTACAATCGGTGCTTAGACAACTTGATTGCAATTTTTTCTCGATACCAGAAATTTTTGGATATTTTTGAACGGAATATTAATCCCTGAAATCGGATCATGGACAAGAGGTACTGGACTAGTTTTTGGATTGGTTTACGACTTGCTGACAAAAATTTTTCAAAAATTTTGGGAAAAAAGTAAAAAAAATTGCCAAAAAAATCCTCACTACGTCACCAGAATTCTGCGAAACTGTGCTGTAATATGACACCAACCTTATGATAAGTGGTCTGGTAGCAAAATATCAGGCAAATTAGGTTGAGTTTTTTATCCTCAGGTTGTTTCCAAGTGTGTTGTTGGAACTTAACCAATTTGCCTGATCCACCACACCATCGGTGTAACTGAAAGCCAGTTCGCTTCAAATAAACCTAAGCCGTTTCAGGCCGTCTGATTATTGACGTCGTTGAGCGACACTAATGTTAAGTGGTCAGGTACGGTGATATTAAGTGAGTTGAAATGAATTCTTTCATCCTCATGTTTACTCGGTGTGCGTTGTTGGAGTTCAACCGACCTGCTAAAATTTTTAGCAGGTCGGTTGGTACTTAAGCGTAACGTAACCGTCGCATAGGTCTCTTAAGTATATGGTATTCATTCTAGGAGCTAGTTCTCTAGACCACGCGCTCCGTATACTATCCGCACCGTCTCAAAAGCGCGTGAAAGAAACTTGTTTCACAAAGCCCGGTCTAAGCTTTATCTTTAACGCCAGTGACTCGCAGAAATTTATTCAATACTGTCTGCACCACTTTTTGTCGAATCGGAAACATCTAGTTATTTGGCTCCAAGATCTAGTTATTTGGCTATAAATAACTCCATTAGTAAGCACCGCAGTAAAAACAACCGTATTTTGAGTACTGACCAACTTAAGAACCTTCTTTTGAGATAAAAAGAGAATATTACCGCTATTATATACTGTCGCCGCAACGGTACAGTTAATATGGAAAAAGAGTTGAAAAAGACAGGTATTCTCTTTCTTAACATAGTTGAGGATTTTATCTCAAACCGAAAGGCCAAAGACCAAATACTTATCGAAAAACATAAAGAGCTGCACCAGCCCCCTTCCCTTGAGTTGAAGACTCTGTTGTTACTTAGACGATACAGTGCTGACCTAAATACACTGTCGACGTTTGTCGCCGTTTGGGCGATTCACAATAGACTTACAGAGTTAAAACTTCAAGTTACTCCCCCTTGTAAGTTATTGATGTATTAGAGTATTTTGTGGATTTACTTGAGTGAAAATAAAAAATTTTCTGAGAGTCGTTTATTTCTGAAATTATTAAGCATGGAAGTTAAGTTTCAGAAGAAAATTAAGAAGTTGTTTGAGAAACGTAGCAATCTCGAAAACTAATTTATAAAAGCCACGAAATCATTTTGGAATACATAGAGAGTCAGAGTCGTTGCTCAAAAATTGATATCTGCTTTGCAAAATGTAGGAACTATATAGAACAAGCGGTCGAGGTAAATAAGGAGTTCATTGACATTGATATGGCTGCAAAAAGTGCCAACCCCGACGGATTGATACTGGCACAGGACATGTGGCTTCATAAGTTGACTCAAAGCAACGATAAAGTTTTGCAGGAAGCTATCACATATAAAACAAGTTTTGAGGCAGTAACAGAGCCGGACAACATAGATAGCAGCTTAAAAATTTCTCATCATTCTGGAAAAAGTGAAAAACCCCAGTAGCATAAAACAGATATCCGCTCCACCGAAGCAGCCGACATCAGCAATCGGGTTCTCAGAAATCTAGTCGTTGTACCGCCGCTCCATCGAAAACACTTTCTGAGAAAAAGCGCGATTTAATGATTTTAAGGAAACAACAAGAGGAACTTGAAAGGCAGGCAAAGGTGTCATTAAGACTTAAAGAGCAGCAAAACATGATGAGACAATATTTTTTAGAACAACAAAGCAGTTTAGAGTTGGAAGAGTTGGCTGAAGAACACAGGATAAAACTGGCAGAAATTGAGTTCAAAGGGCTTGAAGTAGAAGGTGAGTTGTCGGAAATCAGCGAGAATGCTGAGGAAAGTGGTTCAACTCGAATCTCTCCACAACTAGCAAAAGACGAAAAGGATCGTACTCGTCACTGGGTCGAAGCTGTCGACCACAATCAGCCTGATGCTGTGGTAGTTTCCAATCAAGAGCAGCACGTTCGTTCGACAGCTCCCGAGGAGACTTATCCTGCAACAACAAATTACATGGTCTCATCAAGTTTTACAGGAGTGAATAAGAGCCAGGCAGCTTATAGTGATTCAGTGTTGTATTTCAGAAACCACATTCACGAACAACAACATAATTTGTCGAATTTGGTCCAATCGCAGATTTCCGTTAACAATCCAGTAATGTTACAGCAGATTATTCAACTTGTTTCTATTAACTTGTCTCAGCAAACTTTTTTGTCCACTCATCCGGTGCTAGGCAATCCAAACACACGGTCAGTAGTCCCGGTTACTTCTGAAAATTATTTTGCTCCGACATTATCTGCAGAAGTTCCTTCTGGTGTAGCACGTTCGTTCCTGCATCAACAACAACTAATCAGGTTTCTTTAAGCCATCAAACTACAGGATCAGTAGTAGCTGCTGGCTACCAGGCACCTGTAATCCCATCACAACAACATATGGGTGTTCCCGTTAGTAATTATATCTTTTCAAGTGACCACTCTAATCCTTATAGTAGTTTGTGGAGACCAGCTGTTGCTGCCCCTTTAATGTCAGCTCAACAACACTACGTTCCTTCGACAACTGTTTTTTCCGCAGTAGCTCCGATTGTTCCTCCGAATAATTTTGTTCCTTATACAAGCGGAGGGACTGTGTTCTTTGCGCAGCCCGAAAAATTTTCACATGCTAATCAACCGTTCGTTCCTGATTATCACGGTAATTCTTCGAATTACACAGCGCCAACTCCCGGTGCAGACGTAGAGCGTCCACTTTCGACAAGAGAGTTGGTTAAAATACTTATGCACAGCCGAAAAGATCATCTCCCTGAGTGGAAGCTGACCCAGTTCGATGGCAACCAACTTAAATGGCATGAGTGGTTTGGGCAGTTCATATCGACGGTCGATTCAGCCATAATCAGTTTCGATGAAAAGCTTACCTATCTGGAAACGCTCGTAGTGGGTAAAGCAAAAACTGCAATCGCTGAGTTTAGCTTTAGCGGAGTACTATATTAAGACGCAATAGCAACTCTTCAAAGAAAATTCAGGCAGCCGCATGCTGTAGTAGGGGCTCATCTAGATAAATTGAGTTATTTTCCGCCGCTGAAAATGCATAACTCGGAAAATGTAAAAGGCTTTTCCTCTACAATTTCTGGATTTGTTGCCGTATTCAAGTCTCTATGTTTTAACGATAACCTGAAAAGTGTTAACTTTTAATCAGGCTGTGAGTAAGCTTCCCCAAACCTTAAGGAAGCCTGGCCAATGCAATCCGTAACACGCCAGTGGCATCGACCAACTCTGCTAGATTTCAACGAATGGCTTAAAAAAAGCGGAGGGTCATGAGATGCTAAAAACATTATTTCTAAGGTTTAGTCTGAAGAACCAGCGAAGCAAAAAGTAGGTACGAAAGTGTTTGCTAGTAATGCAAAAGTAAGTGATATGACTAAAAAAAACCAAAGTTCCCTCCATGTTCTGTATGTAAAGGTCAACACGCTCTTTGGAATTGTGCCGTATTCAAAGAGAAAAACACTACGCAACGAGCCAAATTTGTAGCCCAACAAAAACCTTGTTTTGCGTGTTTACAGAGCAATCACAATTTTCGTAAATGTAGCAAGGCCAGAAAGTGCCGCATGCCAGATTGTGAAAGCAAGCACAACGTGCTCTTACGTGGAGATGAGAAAATTTTTCCTCCTAAGGATACTAAAAGTTCCCCGGCGTCAGGTAACGCAAACACAAAACATGTATCGACTAATGCTGCCGTCGGCAAAATTCATGGCCAGGAGTCAATAAAAGGCCTGCTGCCAGTTGCATCACTCGCCGTATCTTCGGATGCAACGATTACTAATGCCCTAGCTCTTTGCGATAGTGCTTCCACGCACTCATGGGTATCCGCCGATCTCGTAGAACGCCTACATTTGGTTGTCACTCCCGTTAACCTCACCATAAATGGATTCAATTCCACGAGCTTGATGAAAACTCATCAAGTAAATTTTCAAGTTTCCGCCGAAACGAATAATATTGAATTTTCGTTTTCTTTTCGAGCTCATATTAAGGATCATATTCGCATTAGATCGGATAGCATAAGTTTTACTGAATTACAGGAAAAAAACCCGCAGTTGGCTCAGATCAAACCTATACATTAAAAGTATGAGGATGCCGAAATAATTATTGGACAAGATTTCTACCATACAATAAGACCCGTTGAGTACCTTCTGGGGGAGACCTCTATTTAACCGTGCGCCGTACGCTCTCCGATTGGTTGGGTTTTAAATGGTCCGTTACTGCCGTCCTTTAAGTCGAACTTGTCTTGCTTTAAGTTTGTTGTCGAAGACATGTCTCTAGCGGACCAAATTAAAACTTGGTATGAGTTGGAGTCAAATGGAGCCCTCAAGCAGGTAGATGCCCGTTCCGATGCCGACAAACGCGCTTTGTCCGTTTTGAAAAATTACACCTTTTACGATGGTGAGAGGTGCATTGTACCAATGCTGTGGAACGATAAGGAAAGTACTTTAACGAATAATTATTTTTCCTCTTAGCTCAATTAAAGTCTTTAGAAAAGAGGCTACTTAAGGATCCGTCAAGAAAAAAGGATTTCTTCGGAAGCCCTCAAGGAAAGCAGCTGGGTTAATGGCCCTAGTATAATGAGGACGACTGATTGGCCGTACAAGCCCGATGCAAGGGTTATTGATAAAATAAGACTCAAAGAACCTTCATGTGATATCGACATTTGTCTGGAAGATTTGTCAAATTTCGTCGTCGATGTTTTGACAGAGAAAAAATTTCCATTCGAAAAATGGGAGAGATTCAATTCAGTTGTAAAATACAAACGCACACTAGCATTTTTGTTAAGATGGCTGCCATTCCTTAACTTTTTCCGGTCGAGTATATTAGAAACTACAGACCCGTGTGAAGTGGATATTGCTGAACAGAAGCTCATTTACGTGTCCCAGGGTGAAATATTCCCTAGTGAGCTAAAACTACTAAGATACGGTAAAATTATCACGGAGAATAGTCAGATCACCAAGTATTCGCTGTTCATTGACCAGCTGGCATCCTTCGCTCGACTGGGAGCATCAGCCGCTGGGTTAATTCCAATTTCGATAGCAAGCATCCGATTATACTTGATGCACGTCACGCGGTTGTTCGGTTATTGGTTAAAAACATGCACTTTAGGATTTTCCATCAAGGCTGGGATTACAAGCGTGCGGTGGTTAATTTGAAATAAGTTGTGTTAAATTTGCGATTGTTGCTGCGAAACATTGAAAATACTTGCGTTGTGTGCCGAAAACACAAAGCGCAAACCGTAACTCATATGATGGCTGATCTGCCCATTGAAAGGCTGTGTTACAGGCAACCTATTTTCTCTAACACAGGTGTCAACTACTATAGGCCGTTCATAGTTCCAATCCGGAGAGTGACGGAAAAGAGGTTGGGTTTTTTGTTCACCTGTCTTACCACTAGAGCGGTGCACATTGAAGTGGTCCCCTCGCTCGACACAAACTCTTGTGTGACGGGCGTGGAGAGGTTTTGTCGCGGTACTCCGACTACCAACATGTCCGACAACGGCACGAACTTTGTTGGCGCTCAGAAAGAGCTCTTAGCTTGCGTTGAGAGTTGGAACACGCTCGCACCCGCTGTTTTTGTTCAGAAAGGGATCAAGTGGGAATTCAATCCATCCAGCGCACCGCACCATGGTGGCTCCTGGGAGCGATTAGTTCGGAGTGTCAAGCGCTTTTTGTATGACATCCTAGGCAACAGGAGAGTAACTGAGGAGAATCTAAGAATCACGATGTGCCTTGTTGAGCAATCACTTAACGCTAGTCCGATAACAGCCGTTAGTTCTAATCCGCCAGATCTAGAGGCGTTGACCCCGGATCATTTTATCCTTGGTCAACACGCAGCTAATTTTCCGTCGCTAAGTTTTGAAGAAAAACTTCGACCATAAGAATCGATTGGCCAGAGTGCAATCACACGCTAACGCAAAATGGACGTTCGTTCGCGGGAATACGTTCCTTCCCTCAAAAGGAGGGCAAAATGGCACAAACAGTCAGACGTTAAATTGAAAGCCGGCGACTTGGTTTGGGTCATCTCCACGTGGATTTTATCCACTCGCACGTATCCAAAGACTGCACTACGGCAATGACGGATGCAAGAGATCCGCCGACTTAAAGACCGTTACGAGCGATTTGACCCGCCCGACCGCAAAGCTCGCTCCCGTTCTTCCTTGTTTAGGGGTGGAAGATGTTGCAGCGCAAATGTGCGAGAGTATAAATGCACAGATTTAAACCAAAATTTAACAACCATAAGCTTTAATGGCCATACTCAGTTCCGATGAAAAGCTTACCTATCTGAAAACGCTCGTAGTGGGTAAAGCAAAAACCGCAATCGCTGAGTATAGTTATAGCGGAGTACTATATAAAGACGCATTAGCAACTATTCAAAGAAAGTTCGGACAGCCGCATGCTGTACTAGGGGCTCATCTAGATAAATTGAGTAATTTTCCGCCGCTGAAAATGCATAATTCGGAAAATTTAATTGGCTCTTTCTCTACAATTTCTGGACTTGTTGCCGATATCAAGTCTTTATCTTTTAACGTTGACCTGAAAATTAAAAACTTATTGAATCAGGCTGTGAGTAAGCTTCCCCCAAACCTTAAGGAAGCCTGGTCAATGCAAACCGTAAGACGCCAGTGGCATCGACCAACTCTGATAGATTTCAACGAATGGCTTAAAGAACAAGCGGAGGGTCATGAGAAGCTAAAAACAATTAATTCTAAAGTTAAATCTGAAGAACCAGTCAAACAAAAAGTAGGTACGAAAGCGTTTGCTAGTAATGCAAAAGTAAGTGATAAGACTAAAGAAAAACCAATGTTCTCTCCATGTTCTGTATGTATAGGTCAACAAGCTCTTTGGAATTGTGCCGTATTCAAAGAGAAAAACGCTACGCAACGGGCGAAACATGTAGCTGAACAAAAATTTTGCTTTGCGTGTTTACAGAGCAATCACAAACTTTGTAATTGTAGCAAGGCCAGAAAGTGCCACAAGCCAGATTGTGAAAGCACGCACAACCTGCTCTTACATGGAGCTGAGAAAAATTTTCCTCCTAAGGATACTAAAAGTTCCCCGGCGTCAGGTAACGCAAACACTAATCATGTATCGACTAACGCTGCCGTCGGCGATATTCATAGCCAGGAGTCAACAAAAGTCCTCCTGCCAGTGGCATCACTCGCCGTCTCTTGGGATGCGACTATTACTACTGCCCTAGCTCTTTGCGATAGTGCTTCCACGCACTCATGGGTATCAGCCGATCTCGTAAAACGCCTCCATTTGGTTGGCACTCCCGTTAACCTCACCATAAATGAATTCAATTCCAAGGGCTTGATGAAAACTCATCAAGTAAGTTTTCAAGTTTCCGCCAAAACGAATAATATTGAATTTTCGCTTTCTTTTCAAGCTTATGTTAAGGATCATACTCGCATTGGATCGGATAGCATAAGTTTTCCTGAATTACAGGAAAAATACCCGCAGTTGGCTCCAATCAAACCGACACATTATAAGTATGATATCATACCATAAGTATGATACCATACCATGAGACCCGTTGAGTACCTTCTGGGGGAGAACTCTATTTCACCGTGCGCCGTACGCTTTCCGATAGGTTGGGTTTTAAATGGTCCGTTACCGCCGTCCTTTAAGTCGAACTTGTCTTGCTTTAAGTGTGTTGTCGAAGACATGTCTAAAGCGGACCAAATTAAAACTTGGTATGAGTTGGAGTCAAATGGAGCCCTCAAGCAGGTAGATGCCCGTTCCGATGCCGACAAACGCGCTTTGTCTCTTTTGAAAAATGACACCTTTCACGATGGTTAGACGTACATTGTACCAATGCTGTGGAACGAT
Organism: Symsagittifera roscoffensis; assembly: GCF_963678635.1. NCBI lineage: Eukaryota > Metazoa > Xenacoelomorpha > Acoela > Convolutidae > Symsagittifera > Symsagittifera roscoffensis. Next base: position 4,081,417 of record NC_087069.1, read on the forward strand.
AAAGAAAGTACTTTACCGGAAAATTATTTTTCCTCCTTAGCTCAATTAAAGTCTTTGGAAGAGAGGCTACATAAGGATCCGTCAAGAAATAAGGATTTCTTCGGAAGCCCTCAAGCAGAGCAGCTGGGTTAATGGCCCTAGTATACTGAGGACGACTAATTGGCCGTACAAGCCCGATACCGGGGTTATTGATAAAATAAGGTTCAAAGGATTTTGAAGTGATATCGACATTTGTCTGGAAGATTCGTCAAATTTCGACGTCGATGTTTTGACAGAGAAAAGTTTTCCATTCGAAAAGTGGGAGAGATTCAATTCAATTGTAAAGTACAAACACACAGTAGCGTTTTTGTTAAGATGGCTGCCATACCACAAACTATTCCGGTCGAGTATAATAGAAACTACAGACCCGTGTGAAATGGATATTGCTGAACAGAAGTTCAATTACCTCTCCCAGGGTAGAACATTCCCTAGTGAGCTAAAACTACTAAGATCCGGTTAAGTTATCACGAAGAATAGTCGGATCGCCAAGTATTCGCTGTTCATTGGACCAGCTGGCATCCTTCGCTCGACTGGGTGCATCAGCCGCTTGGTTAATTCCGATTTCGATAGCAAGCATCCGATTATACTCGATGCACGTCACGCGGTTGTTCGGTTATTGGTTAAACACTTGCACCTTAGGAATTTACATCAAGGCTTGTATTACATGCGTGCGGTGGTTAATTTGAAGTTTGTTTTGTTAAATTTGCGATGGTTGCTGCGAAACATTGAAATTACTTGCGTTGTGTGCCGAAAACACAAAGCGCAAACCGTAACTCATATGATGGCTGATCTGCCCATTGAAAGACTGTGTTACAGTCAACCTCTTTTCTCTAACACAGGTGTCAACTACTATGGGCCGTTCCTAGTTCCAATCCGGAGACGTACGGAAAAGAGGTGGGGTTTTTTGTTCACCTATCTTACCACTAGAGCGGTGCACATTGAAGTGGTCCCCTCACTCGACACAAGCTCTTGTGTGATGGGCGTGGAGAGGTTTATTGCACGTCGCGGTACTCTGACTACCATCAAGTCCGACAACGGCACGAACTTCGTTGGCGCTCAGAAAGAGCTCTTAGCTTGCGTTGAGAGTTGGAACAAGCTCGCACCCGCTGTTTTTGTTCAGAAAGGATCAAGTGGAAATTCAATCCACCAAGCGCACCGCACCATGGTGGCTCCTAGGAGCGATTAGTTTGGAGTGTCAAGCGCGTTTTGTATGACATCTTAGGCAACAGAAGAGTAACTGAGGAGGTTCTAAAAACCACGCTGTGCCTTGTTGAGCAATCACTCAACGTTAGAACGATAACAGCCGTTAGTTCCGATCCGCTAGATCTAGAGACGTTGAACCCGAATCATTTTATCCTTGGTCAACACGCAGCGAGTTTTCCGTCGCTAAGTTTCGAAGAAAACTTCGACCATAAGAAGCGTTTCGCCAGAGCGCAATCATACGCTAACGCAATATGGACACGGTGGATGCGGGAATACGTTCCTTCCCACAATAGGAGGGCACAGTGGCACAACCAGTCAGACGTTAAGTTGAAAGCGGGCGACTTGGTTTGTGTCCTAGAGCCTGACACTCCACGTGGAAATTATCCGCTCGCACTTATCCTAAGACTGCACTATGGCAAGGACGGATGCGCGAGATCCGCCGACATAAAGACCGTTACGAGCGAACTGACCCGCCCGACCGTAAAGCTCGCTCCCGTTCTTCCTTGTTTAGGGGTGGAGGATGTTGCAGCGCAAGTGTGCGAGAGTATAAATGCATAAAATTAAACCAAAAATTAACAACCATAAGCTTTAATGGCCGAACGGCCTAAGCTAACGTAACGCGAATTATATGTGTGACATAACAGTTGACGTAGGTTCGAGCCCCCCACCTGCTGATGTTTTAATATACTAAAAAAGAGGGTTATATCGTATTTTAACTATTTTTTTATTCTAATTCGGTTTAGCCTTGTTTAAGGCTGACCGCTAAAAAAGAGCAATTTGTCTCATTACCGACCGGTTCTTGTGGCTAGCTTGCGCCAATTTGTTATTGAAGCTGTGAATTGATGACGAATGTTATTGAAAATATGATGTTATACCCGACCGAAAGGACGAGAAGTTTTTGCCGATAAATTCTCTCATTAAATTCAAACATTCGACTTCATATTTTTGATTTACGGAGATAAAGCGCACACAGCTCGTCATAACTTAGCAAAAATTGATGAAGTGTGATGCCCTGGAAATCAACTTCTACCAAAATGTGTAAGAAGACTTGGTCAAAAGCTTCGTAAAGGACAAATTTTGTCTGGATAAAAACTGACCCAAGCACAAACAATCCGTTTTAATGAGCTTTGACTGAAATATAAACAAGTAGTCTCGATTTTCTACCTTTTATTTTACAGGATACAAATAAGATTCTCTGCCTCTTTTTGCACTTTCATTATCCACGAGGGAAACTGTTTCAGACAACAGGAGTTGAGAGAGATGCAAAGACAATTCTCGCAGCAGATGGAAACTTTGAAGCGAAAAACTGAAGAAGATCGTGAGAGAATGGAGAAGAAACACGTGGCGGAGTTGGCGAAACTGGCCGAGGAAAGAGAGAAGGTTCGGGAAATGTTAGAGGCGAAAGTTGAGAAGCTGAAACAAGACATGACCAATCAGCTGATGAAGAAACAGGCAGAACATGACAGGTTGCAAAAACAGTTCGATGATCAAAGCGAGAAGTACAAACAGGCGCTTGAAGACAAACTGGAGAGAAATCAGAAACAGCAAGAGGAGCTGGAGGCGAAGTTGGTAACTGAACAAAGCAACTCCAAGTTGGCGGATCAAATTGAGCAGCTGAAGTTGCAGCAGCAAAAGATGGAAGAGCAGTTCAGACGAGAGAGGGCGGAGCAAGAGGCGGAGCTGAATGCAAAGCAGGAGCAGATTAAGAAGCAGGTGCGGGAAGTGGAGGAGAAGTTTGAGAGACAGAAGGCGGAGGAGAGAAAGAAGTTGGGGGCGAGAGTGGCCGAGGCGGAGGAGAAGTTGAGACAACAGCAGAGTGTGGCAGCTGCCAAAGCACTGGCAGAGCAGAGACAGAAAGAGGAACTGGCCAACCAAGGTAAACAGATGTGTCATTAGTTTAATTCAATCGTCATGCAGTTCGTCTTTTCAATTAGATTACAGACAACTTCAGCTCATCTAAATGTGGTATGAAAGCCATCAAGTCGCCTCTGTCATCGACACAGATCGATGTTGATAATATTATTTGTGATAATATCAATTCCAGTTTTCAATTTTTTTTTTTCAATTATTGTCATGAGAATGAGGTTATAGGATGAAACATTGTTTGAACAAAAAAGAAGCGCTTGAAAGAGAACAATTTTTAAATCAAGAAAAAACAAACAGACTAATTAATTGAGAGAAATATCTAAAAGAATAAAAATATATACAAGCTAATCCATTAAGATGCCGAAATTATTTAAAAAAAAAGAATGTAGATTTTCAAAATGAGTATAAGAAATGAACGTGGCTTGGAAGTTTATGTAGAAAGGTGGCGTGTTGTTTCAGCTCAGTGGAAGAAGACTGCGGACACAAGGTTGAGAGGATCAGAAGGGGAGATCACAACTGCCTTTATGAATGCATACCCTGAGAGCAGTTGGTTCATCTATGCCAATGCTAAAGACAGTGACAGTAGTTTCAAGTGTAATGATGGAGTGGGTGAGACAGCAGAGTGGAAGAACAAGACAGAGTACCCCTACAACATGCACATCTACACTGTCCCACACTCAGACTACAACAGTCACATAGCAGCAACTGATGAGGAGAGGGAGAAGGCAGAGAGTGTGATGAAGAGTGTGTTGTCTGATATGGAGAGTAGAAGGGGTATGACACCACAGAAGATGAGGGATGAGGTCATCACCCGTCTGGGCAGAAGTGGACTCAAGTGGATGTATGTTAGAGTGGGGACAGGAGGTGGATGTGGGTATGATTATTCTATTCCGAGTCGCTATGTTCATACACATGGCTCCACCTACGGTATTGACATCTACCTAGGAGACTAAACATGTAGCAACAGTGGACTACTTCAACCTCACTCCATTGGATACTCTAATACACACTCATCCGCTCTACCATCCTTCTTCAATCCTTCCACCCATCTCTCTCTCTCTCTCTCTCCACTCATGTGCTATGCTATATTCTCAACACATCATCCTTATCTCTCATTTCCATATCGCCATCACATGAACTCTTACACAATATATAACAAGACTGCTCGTATCAGGGCGAAGCCCTGAATGTTCCGACTGCCTTTTAAGGTTTTATGGAGCAGTAATAACATTAAAAAATTAAGTGTAATAAAATTTTTAAATTTTTTTTTAATTTGAAATTTTTTATGAAAATCATCCCCCCACACGCCATTTAAAGTACAAAAAGATAGATTTAGCTCCTTGTAACGAATCAATTATGGCAAATAAGCTTCTTTTAACCAATTTGGAACGATTTTAAGACGGATTACTTCTCCGCTTACGCGTTAATAGCGCGAAATATATCGCGCGTTAATTGTCCCAAATTGGCCAAAATGGCAATCTTTAAACCCCCATAACTTTACGAAAAACGATCACAGGTGAAATATCTTTTCAAATTTGAGCTCAGGATAACAATAGCTTTCGAATGATATAAAAAAATTCCGTCAAAAATGGCTAGTTAAAAAGTCGAAATTTGTCTGAAGAAAAAAAAGACCCACCCCGAGCACAAATATTCCGTTACTTTCGTATCGAAAATCAGAACAACAAGACTGCTCGTGTCAGGGCGAAGCCCTGAAAATTCCGACTGCCTTTTAAGGTCTATGGAGCATTAATAGGATGAAAAATTTCAAAGTAATAAAAAAAATTTAAAAATTTGTTTTGAAAAAATTTGAGATTTTATGTAAAAACATCCCCCCACACGTCATATTAAGTACATAGTGATAGATTTTGCGCCTATTAACAAATCAATTATGGCAAATAAGCTTCTTTCAACCAATTTAGAACGATTTCTAAGACCGATTAAATCTCCGCTAACACGTTAATAGCGTTAAATATATCGCGCGTTAATTGTCCCAAATTGGCCAAAATGGCAATCTGTAAACCCCCATAACTTTACGAAAAACGATCACAGGTGAAATATCTTTTCAAATTTGAGCTCAGGATAACAATAGCTTTCGAATGATATAAAAAAATTCCGTCAAAAATGGCTAGTTAAAAAGTCGAAATTTGTCTGAAGAAAAAAAAGACCCACCCCGAGCACAAATATTCCGTTACTTTCGTATCGAAAATCAGAACAACAAGACTGCTCGTGTCAGGGCGAAGCCCTGAAAATTCCGACTGCCTTTTAAGGTCTATGGAGCATTAATAGGATGAAAAATTTCAAAGTAATAAAAAAAATTTAAAAATTTGTTTTGAAAAAATTTGAGATTTTATGTAAAAACATCCCCCCACACGTCATATTAAGTACATAGTGATAGATTTTGCGCCTATTAACAAATCAATTATGGCAAATAAGCTTCTTTCAACCAATTTAGAACGATTTCTAAGACCGATTAAATCTCCGCTAACACGTTAATAGCGTTAAATATATCGCGCGTTAATTGTCCCAAATTGGCCAAAATGGCAATCTGTAAACCCCCATAACTTTACGAAAAATGATCACAGGTGAAATATCTTTTCAAATTTAAGCTCAGGACAGCAATAGCTTTCGAATGATATAAAAAATTCCGTCAAAAATGGCTAGTTAAAAAGTCAAAAAATGTCTGAAGAAAAAAAAAACCACCCCGAGCACAAATATTCAGTTACTTTCGTATCGAAAGTCGGAACAACAACACTTTTGATCTGTTGTTTCCCTGTTTTCCCACACACCGCCTTGCCTTGTTCACCAATTATGCCAACTTCACAGCCGATGAATCAAATTCATTTCTATTTCCTCTCTTGTCCAAATTACTTCAAATTGATCAAACTGAAATGACATATGATTTCATTATTGCAGTGAGATAATTGATTTTCTCCAGCATTAGCCATCATTATTTTAATAATAGTATTATCACCATTTTTAATGTTCATTTTTTCTGTTCATATGCAATTGCTTTGGAGCTTTGTAAACCCGGGTTGACCTCCATAGGTCAAAAATGCTAATCATACAATTCCGTAAACTAAGGCTATGAAAACAATGCAGTCATACAAATTTCAACTTTTTGCTAATGAAAAATTCGGTGTATCGTACTAAGAAAAAGAAAAATTTTTGTCAAAAATTGCTAATCATACAATTTCCAAATACTGTTCTTCTCTCCTAGTCATATATGGAAATTGTATGACTAGTACTTTTTTGATGGCAACAACAAAGTTTTTTCAGTATTTTTTTTGTGTTTTTTGTCAACCGCAAGTTGATTTTCGTACTCGAACAAACATTTTTTGAAGAAGAAAAAATTTGCATGCATGTATTTGTGTGTATAACGTAGTCCTGGATATACTAATGATGGATTTTTTTCTTTTACTCTTCATAACTTTTTTCGAAAACGCTTGAAACTCCTCTTTCTTTTGTATGACATGTTTTTGTATGCCTTGATCAATGTCTGGTAATTTAAAAATTCAAATTTTAGAAACAATCATCTTTGAAAATTTTTGCCAATATTTAAAAGTTCGTTCTTTTCCTTTATATTATTTATGTGAGACAGAATTAAAACATTTCAGGCTGTTTCTAATGCATTATTATTTCGAGACGGCCAAACCTTTGGTTACTACGATTGAGTAACCAAGGTTTATGTCATTTGTGTTCGGTTACGAACACAGCCAAAAAATTATGAGAAATTAAAATGTTAAAAATTAATATTTTTAGTTTATGGAAAACTGCTAGTCATACAATTTCCATATATTAAGAAATACTTATCAAAGGCCTTTCTAAAAGTTTTCTGTACTTATGCAATTGAATGAAAAGTGTATGATTAGCATTTTTGGTCAACACGGGAATATAATCTTTATTAATTCAAACCAAGTAAACTTGTCAAACTTCAAACTGACTTATTTTAACGCAATTACTTCTTTTCCTTCAAGCCCTGAGAGCAATTTTGGTTCTAACTGAAAACATAATCTCGGGTTGCAATCAGACAGAGATAAATTATAAAATCATTTTCTTCAGCACTGTTACAGAAAAAAATCAGCCCTGCTCTGAGATAAATCATAAATTACTGCTTCAGTACTGAAAGTTTTTTCCTGTCACTGATATGACCACTCCAACATTGATGATTGGCGAGGATGATGTCTGCAATGTCAGTGTGCAAATTTCCCGAACAGTACTCTGGAGAAGAGCCTACTTATTTCAGCTATATATTCTATTGCTAAAAACCGATCCTAATTTCTAACTATAATTTAGTATTGGAGGTTTTTGCAGCGCCGGTGAAAACTCCAGTTGAAACTGTTGAATAAACAGAAGAGAAAAAAACGTCTGAAATATCTGCACGAACTATACTAACAATTGAAATTTTTCGTCTACAATTTTCAGCCAGAATGACAAATTTATTCGAATTCCTGTCAAAGTTCCTTCAAAGAATACAATCGACCAAACACTCGCCCTCGCAAGATTAACTTGCGACGCGGTGGTTTCCAACAAATTCAATTTTTTTTCTTAATTAAGAGTTTTTTCTTATTTATATCAGTGATTTTCCCAACTTACCACATCACAGAGAATGTATTCTTTATGCCGATTTCACTAATATTTTTGGAACACTCAAGGAAAATAAAGAACTTAAAAAAGATTCGGAACTAAAATCAGAATAGATGGAAACTAATAAATTTACAACAAACATAGGAGAAACATAGATATAGATTAAGATTACCAACTGAGTAAAAAAGGTTGAAAGTTTTACCTGGAACCAAAACACGGTAGAAGTAAAAAGTGCAGTTAAATATCTGGGGTTAATTTTGGATCAAAATGTTACCTTGAACCAACATATTGAATCAGTGAAAAAAATGAGGTCGATTCATTTTCATTTTCTATCAAACAAGACAGTTTATCAGCTCAATTTTTCTCATAAGAACTTACAAGTAGTTTATACAACCAAATACCAATATGGAGAATTAAGATACGGAGTTGCCAAAAAAACCGCTTTGAAAAATTTGCAAGTAATACGACGAAATAAAGTTGTTCACTTCGTCATCTTCATGTATTTAAAACAAAAATTAGACAAATCACTCGATACCACAGGAAGGATAAAATCAGTAACAACAAAAACAAATCAACACAAAATAACAAAAAATTAATAACTGTACGAAGATGGGCACTACATAATTCTCTAATTCATCTCAATAAGAATATCAATAAAGAAAATTTAATTGAGCTTAAACAGTCTTTAGACAACCTTATGCTTAAAATCAGAGATCGTGCACTCAATCTCCGTAAGTTGATAAAAACTATGAAGTCGAATGCTTGAATTATTAAGAGCATTTATTGGCAAAAACTCTCGGAAACTCAATAATTCATCATAATTTTGGTTAAACATAACATCTTATAACTTCAAAACTGCCCCAAAAACGGTACAAATTGGCGTAAGCTAGCCACAGGAACCGGTAATAATATCCTTCAGACAAATTGCTAATTTTTGGCGGTCAGCTTTAATCAAGGCTGAACCGAATTAGAACCAAAAAACAGTTAAAATAGGATGCAAACCCCCATTTTTAGTATTTTAATACATGGGAAGGTGGGAGACTCGAACCTAAGTCAATTCGCAAGTTTGTATAGTCGTTACGTTAGCTTAGGCCGCTCGGCCAACTGTGCTTGTTTTTTTTATGCATCTATAATCTGTTTTATATTTGCGTTGCAACATCCTCCCTCACAGGAAGGAAGAACCGGAGCGAGCTTAACTGTCGGCCGAGTGGCTTCACGGGTTGCGGTCTTAACCAGGGCGGATCGGGTGCAACCGTCCTTTCCGTAGTATAACTTGACAATTCGGGCAAGTGGGTAGTACCCACGTGGACTATCGGGCTCAATTACCCACACGAGATCGCCTGTCTCTAGAGTGGAGTCAGATTGAGTGTGCCATTTGACATGCTTGTTCAGTGAGGGAACATATCAGCGAAGCCAACGAGACCAAGTAGCGTTAGCATACGACTGCGCTCGCACGTACCTTTTCTTGTGGTCGAAGTGCTCCCCAGGTAAAACCGAAGGAAAGCTTGTGGCATGTTGTCCAAGCAAAAATTGGATTGGGGTTAATGCTTCTAACTCACGTGAATCGTTACTAACGGGAAAGATTTGCCTCGAATTCAAAGCTTGCTCAACTAAGCAGAGTGTTGTTCCTAACACCTCTTCCGTGACTCGCCTACTGCCTCGTATATCGTAAAGCACGCACTTCGGAATTCGGCCGCCATGATGGGGTGCGCCTAGCGGTTTAAGTTTCAAAGCAACACCTTTGTGTGCAAAAATTGTCGGAGCCATGCCATTCCAGCTCTTGATGCAGACAAGTAGTTCCTTTTCCGCACCAACGAAGTTCGTGCCGTTATCCGACCAGATCGTGCTTGGTGTACCACGACGCGCAATGAACCGTTCAATGCCCATGACACAAGAACTAGTGTCCAGAGATGGTACAATCTCAAGGTGTTCAGCCCTGGCGGTGAGACGAGTGAGAAGAAATCCCCATATTTTTTCAGTGCTTCTGTGAACCGGAACGTAGAGTGGTCCAAAGTAATCAACACCCGTATGATTAAATGGTGGTTTTTTATATCCGAGACGTTCGACAGGTAAATCGGACATAATTAGCTGGATGGTACTTGCTTTGCGTTTACGGTTACACATTGACTTTCGATAGACCGAAGTAGTCGACGCAACCCAAGTATTGCATATTTCATATTTAAAACGGAGCGCATGTAATCTAAACTTGATGAAAATGCTTGTGGTGGAGGCTGCGGGCCAACAAACGAACTAGGGTTTGTCGGGCGTCGAGTAATATTGGGTGCTTAGTATCAAACTCGGTATTCACTAAGCGCACTATCCGACGGTGGAAAGGATGATACCAGCGGGACCGATATATGTCAAGTATGTGGTCATTTTACTACTATTCTTAATAGGTTTGCCAGCTGTGAGTGTTTTTAACTCAACGGGGAAAGATTCCATCCGAGCAAGATGAATCAGTTTGTTTTCTGCAGTATCAAGTTCAGTGGGGTCGATGAATCGTAAGTCCTTACCGCGAAAATGCTTATGTGAAGGCAGCATCCTCAACATAAAAGCGGCTACTCGCTTACTTCTCGTAAAGGAACTGAAGCTTTCCCAATTGAACCCGTTTTCGGGATGTTTGATGGATGTGACATCGGTGACGAAGGAAGATGATGTCTCCAAGCAATTAACAACATCACAAGAAGGACCCTTCAAACGAATTTTATTGATTACACGTTCACCGGGTATAAACGGCTAATCAGTAGTCCTGAGAATGCTCGGATCAGTAACCCAGCTGCTATCCTTGAGGGCTTCCGAAAAAATCTCCCGCGTACCGGAATCAGCTGGATTATTGCCGCTCAGAACATGGTGCCACTCATCAATAGTGGTTGATTCGAGGATTTCGCAGACACGGTTATCGACAAATACAGGTAATTTTTCAGTAGAGTTTAGCCACTGCAAAACTGTAGTACTATCTGTCCACAAGTAGACATGATTAATGCACACAGTGAGAGCGGTCAGTGTATCATTTTTCAGTCGTGTGGCGAGCAGAGCAGCTTGAAGCTCTAGCTTCGGTATAGATAGCGCTTTCATGGGCGCAACGCCAGCTTTACCAAAGTTGAAGAATATTTGAGTACTTTCCGAACTCGAGAGTCGCGCACGCAAAAATGCAACCCCACAGAAAACGTCCTGCGAGCTACCACCAAACATGTGGAGCTCGATTTGATCCACAGGCTCTGTGAGGTAACAACGGGGAGTAGTCAATTGCCCTAAGAGAGGGAGACCCGAGTGCCACTCGAGAAACTTATCTCTTATGTCTTCCGGCAATTCGTCAGCCCAACTTTGGCCACTGATGTTCCAAATATCTTTAAACAAAAGACGGGCCTTAACGGTATGGAGCTACTAATCCAACAGGGTCAAACACAGAAGAGACAAAAATCAAGACGGTTCGTTGAGCTCATGCCTTATCGAGAGGACGATCCACGCCTCTGCTAACAACCAATGTGTCTTTCACATGGTCCCACATGAGGTCTAGGATGTGTGGTGGTTGTTCGGCACCATTACAAACTTCCTTGATGAGTGAAGACGAGGTTTTGCATTCCTGGGGGTTCATTGCTGAGGTGATTTCATCAGCATTACTGACACATTTAGTCAAATTAAATCCTCCCAATTTTAGCAAGGAAACCAAATCGCGGCTAATTTTGAATGCATGGGTAACGTTCTCGAACGAATCCAAGTAATCGTCCCAAACTTTCATTTACGACTGAGGCGGCCTCAGGGTATGTTAACATATTATCAGTTGCTGTCAACATATTATCAGTTCCTTACCGCAAAAATGCTTATGTGAAGGCAGCATCCTCAACATAAAAGCGGCTACTCGCTTACTTCTCGTAAAGGAACTGAACCTTTCCCAATTGAACCCGTTTTTGGGATGTTTGATGGCTGTGACATCGGTGACGAAGGAAGATGATGTCTCGAAGCAATTATCAACATCACAAAAAGGTCCCTTCAAACGAATTTTATTGATTACACGTTCGACGGGTATAAACGGCTAATCAGTAGTCCTGAGAATGCTCGGATCAATAACCCAAATGCTATCCTTGAGGGCTTCCGAAAAAATCTCCCGAGTGAAGACGAGGTTTTGCATTCCTGGGGGTTCATTGCTGAAGTGATTTCATCAGCATTACTGACAAATTTAGTCAAATTAATTCCTCCCAATTTTAGTAACGAAACCAAATCGCGGCTAATTTTAAATGCATGGGTAACGTTCTCAAACGAATCCAAGTAATCGTCCCAAATTTTCATTTACGACTGAGGCGACATCAGGGTATGTAAACATATTATGAGTTGCTGCTTTTCGCAACGCGAAATTGGCACATGTATGCGAATCCCGTGCTCCGAATATATGGCGAGTGCACTGATGAACTGCCACTTCGGAAGTAGTATCCTCCCGCCACAAAAAACGAAGCGAAATTTGATCGCGGGCGAGGACTCCTACCTGGAGGAACATACTCTCTATATCCGCGGAGACGGCGTACTTGTGTTGACGGAATCGCAAAAGTACAAAAACTAAATTTTGAAGTCCGGACCCACCAATAAGGACTTATTTAAGGATGTGCCGTGAAACTTAGAAGCCCCATTAAGGACTCGGCGCACCTCACTCGGCTTATTCGGATTTACGACGGGATGGTGCGGAAGATACCACTCGCGATCGGAACGCTTACGTGGATTATGCGGTTCGACGGTAACGACATAGCCTTTCCTATTGTCCTCTCTAAATTTGTCTGCGTATCTTTCGCGCAGTTCAGGGTCTTTACTTAACCTTCTCTCCATTGTTTTAAAATGAGCGAGTGATGAGTAATAGTTGTTTGGTAGACTGATATTACTATCAATCCAAAGCATAAGCACAATGTATCTTTCGCCATTGTGAACGGTTTCAGAATTAAGGATGGATAAAGCATGTTTATCCGCGGCGGAACGGGTATCGACTCGTTTGAAAGCACCATAAGATTCCAACTCGTACCAGGATTTCATCTGGTCGGTCAAAGAAGAATCTTCAACAACACACTTGAAACACGAAGAAGTAGAAACAACGGACGGCGGCTACGGACCACTTAGGACCCAAACTATCGGTAGGCGAACCAAACACCGTGAGTTATTATCATCTCACAAGATGAACTCAATGGGTCTAAGCAGTCTTATCCTAAATAAACTTCAACATCCTCATAAGTATATTGAGTGGGCTTAATAGGTGCTACTTGTGGATATTTATTCTGCAAATCAGCAAAATTGATTATTTCGGAACCAATCCGAATATTGTCTTTAACATATGCACACCGAGGGAATACGAAATCACTATTATTCGGCCGGAGAAAACTGTAAACTTGACTCTCTGAGTCTCAACGACGGTGGTTGAATTAAAACTGCCAATTGACAAACTAACGGGCTCTCCTAATAAGCCGAGACGGTTAACGGGTGACGGAGACACCCAAGAGTGAGTCGATGCACTATCACAAAGAACCAACGTAAGGAGACTTGTGACATCCGAGGATACGCCAAGTGTTGCAATTGGCAACAACCCTTTAGACGACTCAAGATTCAATGTCATGTACATCACTAACAGCGGCATGGGTGGAATGGTTGGAATTCTCCTTGGATTTGTTTGTTCCATCCTTTTTTGACACTTTTGAGTTTTCCTTCCGAGGAAATATTTTTTTGGCTCCATGGAGCAAGACATTATGTGTGCTATCGCACTCTGGCTTCGGGCACTTTTTAGTTCTAGAACATTGCCGGAAACTATGATTTCCATTGAGGCAAGCGAAGCATAGCTTCTTTTCAGCTACGCATTTTGCTCGCTGAGTAGCATTCTTTTCCTTAAAAGCAGCACAGTTCCAAAATGCATGACTACCCTTACACAAAACGCACGGCGGAAACTTAGACTTATCCTGAGCCTTACTAGTTACCTGGCTATTGGTTGCAAAAACTTTGCTTGGTTTTTGGCTTAACTGATTCCTCGTTTTTTGCCTTAGAGTTAAGTACACGTAGTATTTCATGCCCCTCGGCCTTTTCTTTCAACCAGCTTTTAAAATCTAAGAGTATTAGTCGCTGCCAATTTTTCCTAACAGCTTGCATTGACCAAGCTTCCTCGAGGTTAGTCGGAAGTTTACTAACAGCTTGGTTTAACAGGATAACACTTTTTTAGATCATCGGTGAATGACAATGATTTGAAAACTGCTACGAAGCCAGATATGGCGGAGGTGCAACCGTCCTTTCCGTAGTAAAACTTGACGATTCGGGCAAGTGGGTAGTACCCACGCGGACTATCGGGCTCAATTACCGACACGAGATCGCCTGTCTTTAGAGTGGAGTCAGATTGAGTGTGCCATTTGACACGCTTGTTCAGTGAGGGAACATATTCGCGAAGCCAACGAGACCAAGTAGCGTTAGCATACGACTGCGCTCGCACGTACCTTTTCTTGTGGTCGAATTGCTCCCCAGGTAAAACCGAAGGAAAGCTTGTGGCATGTTGTCCAAGCAAAAATTGGTTTGGGGTTAAGGCTTCTAACTCACGTGAATCGTTACTAACGGGAAAGATTGGCCTCGAAATCAAAGCTTGCTCAACTAAGCAGAGTGTTGTTCCTAACACCTCTTCGGTGACTCGGCTACTGCCTCGTATATCTTAAAGCACTCGCTTCGGACTTCGGCCGCCATGATGGGCTGCACATAGCGGTTTAAGTTTACAAGCAACACCTTTTTGTGCAAAAATTGTCGGAACCATGTCATTCCAGCTCTTGATGCAGGCAAGTAGTTCCTTTTCCGCACCAACGAAGTTCGTGCCGTTATCCGTCCAGATCGTGCTTGGTGTACCACGACGCGCAATGAACCGTTCGATGCCCATGACACAAGAACTAGTGTCCAGAGATGGTACAATCTCAAGGTGTACAACCCTGGTAGTGAGGCAAGTGAAAAAAATCCCCATCTTTTTTCAGTGCTTTTGTGAACCGGAACGTAAAGTGGTCCAAAGTAATCAACACCCGTATGATTAAAGGGTGGTTTTTTTAACCGAGACGTTCGACAGGTAAATCGGACATAATTAGCTGGATAGTACTTGCTTTGCGTTTAAGGTTACATATTGAATTTCGATAGACCGAAGTAGTCGACGCAACTCAAGTATTGCATATTTCATATTTAAAACGGAGCGCATGTAATCTAAACCTTGATGAAAATGCTTGTGGTGGAGGCTGCGGGCCAACAAGCGAACTAGGGTATGTCGGGCGTCGAGTAATTTTGGGTGCTTAGTATCAAACTTGGTATTCACTAAGCGCACGATCCGTCCGGTGGAAAAGATGATACCAGCGGGACCGATATAAGTCGAGCATGTGGCAATTTTACTACTTTTCTTAATAGGTTTGCCAGCGGTGAGTGTTTTTAACTCAACGGGGAAAGATTCCATCTGAGCAAGATGAACCAGTTTGTTTTCTGCAGTATCAAGTTCAGTGGGGTAGGTGAATTGTAAGTCCTTACCGCGAAAATGCTTATATGAAGGCATCATCCTCAACAAAAAAGCAGCTGCTCGCTTACTTCTCGTAAAGGAACTGAACCTTTCCCAATTGAACCCGTTTTCGGGATGTTTGATGAATGTGACATCGGTGACGAAGGAAGATGATGTCTGCAAGCAATTATCAACATCAAAAGAAGGACCCTTCAAACGACTTTTATAACCCGTTCGCCGGGTATAAACGTCTAATCAGTAGTCCTGAGAATGCTCGGATCAATAACCCAGCTGCTATCCTTGAGGGCTTCCGAAAAATCTCACGCGTACCGGTATCAGCTGGATTATTGCCGCTCAGAACATGGTGCCACTCAACAATAGTGGTCGATTCGAGGATTTCGCCGACACGGTTATCGACGAATACAGGTAATTTTTCAGTGGAGTTTTGCCACTCCAAAACTGTAGTACTATCTGTCCATGTGTAGACATGATTAATGCAGACAGTGAGAGCGGTCAGTGTATCATCTTTCAGTCGTGTGGCGAGCAGAGCAGCTTGAAACTCTAGCTTCGGTGTAGATAGCGCTTTCAAGGGCGCAACGCGAGCTTTACCAATGTTGAAGGATATTTGAATACTTTGCGAACTCGAGAGTCGCGCACGCAAAAATACAACCCCACAGAAAACGTCATTCGAGCTATCACCAAACACGTGGAGCTCAATTTGATTCACAGGCTCTGTGAAGTAACAACGGGGAGTAGTCAATTGCCCTAAGAGAGGGAGACCCGAGTGCCACTCGAGAAACTTATCTCTTATGTCTTCCGGCAATTCGTCAGCCCAACTTTGGCCACTGATGTTCCAAATATCTTTAAGCAAAAGACGGGCCTCAACGGTGTATGGAGCTACTAATCCAACAGGGTCAAACAGAGAAGAGACAAAAATCAAGACGGTTCGTTGAGTTAATGCCTTATCGAGAGGACGATCCACGCCTCTGCTAACAACCAATGTGTCTTTCACATGGTCCCACTTGAGGCCTAGGATGTGTGGTGATTGTTCGGCACCATTACAAACTTCCTTGATGAGTGAAGACGCGGTTTTGCATTCCTGGGAGTTCATTGCTGAAGTGATTTCATCAGCATTACTGACAAGTTTAGTCAAATTAAATCCTCCCAATTTTAATAACGAAACCAAATCGCGGCTAATTTTAAATGCATGGGATTACGTTCTCGAACGAATCCAAGTACTCGTTTTAAATTTTCATTTACGATTGAGGCGGCCTCAGGGTATGTTAACATATTATCAGTTGCTGTTTTTCGCAACGCAAAATTGGCGCATGTATGCGAATCCCGTGCGCCGAATATAAGGCGAGTCTACTGATGAACTACCACATCGGAAGTAGTAACCTCCCGCCACAAAAAAAAACGAAGCGAAAATTGATCGCGGGCGAGGACTCCTACCTAGATGAACATACTCTCTATATCCGCGAAGACGGCGTACTTGTGTTGACGGAATCGCTAAAGTACAAAAAATAAATTTTGAAGTAGGCCCGGACCCACCAAAAAGGACTTATTTAGGGATGTGCCGTGAACCTTTCCTAATGTCCTCTCTAATTGTGTCTGCGTATCTTTCGCGCAGTTCAGGGTCTTTACTTACCCTTCTCTCAATTGTTTTAAAATGGGCGAGTGATGAGTAATAGTTGTTTGGTAGCCTGACAATACTATCAATCCAAAGCGTAAGCACAATGTACCTTTCGCCATTGTGAACGGTTTCAGAATCAGGGATGGATAAAGCATGTTTCTCCGCGGTGGAACGGGTATCGACCATAAAATTCCAACTCGTATCAGGATTTCATCTGGTCGGTCAAAGAAGAATCTTCAACAACACACTTGAAACACGAAGCAGTAGAAACAAAGGACGGCGGCAACGGACCACTTATGACCCAACCTATCGGTAGGCGAACGAAACACCGTGAGTTATTATCATCTCACAAGATGAACTCACTGGGTCTAAGCAGTCTTGTCCTATATAAACTTCAACATCCTCATAAGTATGTTGAGTGGGCTTAATAGGTGCTAATTGTTGATATTTATTCTGCAAATCAGCAGTATTGATTAATTCGGAACCAATCCGAATATTGTCTTTAACATATGCACACAGAGGGAATACGAAATCACTATTATTCGGCAGGAGAAAACTGTAAACTTGACCCTCTGAGTCTCAACGACGGTGGTTGAATTGAAACTACCAATTGACAAACTAATGGGCTCCCCTAATAAGCCGAGACGGTTAACGGGTGACGGAGACACCCAAGAGTGAGTCGATGCACTTTCACAAAGAACCAACTTAAGGAGACTTGTGACATCCGAGGGTACACCAAGTGTTGCAATTGGCAACAACCCTTTAGACGACTCAAGAATCAATGTCATGTACATCACTAACAGCGGCATGGGTGGAATGGTTGGAATTCTCCTTGGATTTGTTTGTTCCATCCTTTTTTGACACTTTTGAGTTTTCCTTCCGAGGAAATACTTTTTTGGCTCCATGGAGCAAGACATTATGTGTGCTATCGCACTCTGGCTTCGGGCACTTTTTAGTTCTAGAACATTGCCGGAAACTATGATTTCCATTGAGGCAAGCGAAGCATAGCTTCTTTTCAGCTACGCATTTTGCTCGCTTAGTAGCATTCTTTTCCTTAAAAACAGCACAGTTCCACAATGCATGACTACCCTTACACAAAACGCACGGCGGAAACTTAGACTTATCCTGAGCCTTACTAGTTACCTGGCTATTGGTTGCAAAAACTTTGCTTGGTTTTTGGCTTAACTGGTTCCTCGTTTTTTGCCTTAGAGTTAAGTACACGTAATCGTTCATGCTCCTCGGCTTTTTCTTTCAACCAGCTATTAAAGTCTAAGAGTATTGGTCGCTGCCAATTATGCCTAACAGCATGCATTGACCAAGCTTCCTCGAGGTTAGTCGGAAGTTTACTTACAGCGTGGTTTAACAGGTTAACACTTTTTAGATCATTGGTGAATGAAAATGATTTGAAAACTGCTACGATGCCAGATATTGGAGTTGTAGGTGACAGTCGCCATAAGTTTGCATCACTTGTCTAGTAATCGTTAATATTAGGTGACACAGTATGCGGTACAAATGGAATATTATGCTGCGTCTGAACCGGCGCTGCATGGCAATTAGGTGCCGAAAAGAAAACCTGTGATGGGTTTACTCCAGAAGATGAGAAGCCACCACCAGCAAATGCAGAAGACAAAGAAACAAAACCAGAACCGAGTTGTGCCGGTAACATTGGGACAGGTAATGGTTCCGGTTGCCCGATGGCAAAACTACCATTAGTTATGTTTGAACTCATGGTTTCTAAAGGAACAGCAGACGGTGGTGGTAACACGTGTGCACTAGAATGCATATTGTTAACTGGGAATGAAACAGAGGGAACAGAAGCTTGCAATGGCGAAAGGCTTGCACTGCCAAATTGAGGCCTAGCCCTATGTCCATAACTATAGGTTCCAGGGTAACTCAATGCTGTGTGCTCATGTTTATGACTATTACTGGTTTGACTTGCATGAGCGAGGTTGGCGGAAGTCGTCGGTTCTGACGAAATTGGTACAGGATGAGCCAGCAAACCTGGCACACTAGCAACGTCAGGAGGTGTTTGTGAACAAACAGAGTCTACCCAATCATTAGTCCGATCGGTTGCTACTTTTGAAATAGGTTGACTGACTCCTGTCGAGTTACTTTCCCCTCCCTTCTCGCTAACCTCAGATGAACTGTCCACAAGTTCAAACGCTTTCATTTCCATTTCACTTAGTTGCTTCTTATGACTTTCAGCCAATTTCTCTTGTTCCAGCTGACATTGTTCGAACATAAGACGGTTCTCTTGCTCTTTAAGTCTTATAGTTACCTGATACTGCCTTTTCAGCTCCTCGTGGCGTCGTTTCACCAAAGCTAAATCATGCCGTTTTTCACTTGATGACATAGTATGAACAGTCGAGGTATGACGAGTGCAAGCAGATTTATCAGACTCATTTGACTAACGTTTTCCACTTTCCTTAGACTTATTAAAGACCTTAAACCTGTTTTCAGATACTCGTGCTTCTGATTCTCTTGTTTTGTGCGAGTTTGAGGATGTCTCAGACCTAGTTTGTTGTAAAGATCCCATGCTCCCTGTAATGGCGGCTGATGAAAATGACGGAGGTTCAAGGCTCATCTTGTAACTCTGAGCTTCTTGCATTACTTTATCGTTCATTTCAGTTACTTTCTTAAGCCAAAGGTCGTGCTGGGTAATAATTTTTTCAGGGTTTTCCGTTTTTCACGCTAACCTAATTAATCACTCATTGACGTCGACAGCTTTTTCCGAGGCGATTTTACCTTGTAAACAGCATTATCAATTTTTGTGGTGCGACTATTATTCTCAATGTACTCAAGTAATAATGAGTGACTTTTAAGCAGCCCATTTTCTAGATTTACACGGGTTTCAAATAATTTGTGTGTCTTTTTTCGAATTTTTTTTTCCATATTTTCCACAAATTGACAATATTTTACGGATGCTCACCAAAGAGAAAACAATTAATAAAATGAGATACTGTTTTGGTAGGGTAATTAAATTTGGAATAATATATCAACATTGGTTTACAAGATGGGAGAAATTGACGTCTCAAAGCTTCTGCCTGAAGCCTTTTTTTATAGCTTTTCGTTAATGAAAATTACTATACCCTCCTTTGCACCAAAATACCCGAATTAAGACTCTTAATTCGGAATTTTGTGATCGATGGGGGGTACAATCGGACCGCGCCAATCGTGCTCCCCACCACTAAAGTTTTGATGAAATAGTACCCGAACAATACTAAAATTGCTTCAACGATACCCAACAGTCGTTGTGGATGTTGTCCCTGATGTCCCTGTTGAATGAGGAACACGTCGGTCAGCTTGCCACTCTACCCTCCGGCCACCGGCAAAACCACCATTGACGTGCTTAAATACTCAAATTAATTTCAAGGGAGGGTACCCAGCCCTTCACCAAAACACACAATCTTTCTATCAGAAATGATATAAATCAATCTGAAACAACAACAAATAGGAAGGTCAGATCACATCCCGTCCGGAAATAACATATAAACTGTCACATTTTTTTCTGTTTTTGGTATTTTTTGGTTTTTTACTGTTTTTTGTACTTTTTTTTATTTTCAAATGAATTTTTTTTGGCTTTTCCTTGGTTATGCACTGTTTTTCTTTGGTTTTACGATTTCTCTTTAATTTTTTTTTGGTCCTGGGACCTCAGGACAAGCGGGCTCTAGATTTCCCCCGGAATTTTCGATCTTAACTAAGTTAAAAAGCTAAATAGTACTAGGCGGATGGTACGCACCTTCCCCCTAGTACAATAAAGGTCATTAGGGCCTCTAACTCGGGTATACGTCCGGAGCGGAGGGTTCTTCTCTGAAACGTTTGCTGATCATTATGGTGTTATGCCTTTAATAGGCCCACCCAGGAGAGCTATAAAAACGTCTATGTAACATTCTCCCAAATACTATACAGCGACGGAGCGTAGAAAAAGTACCTATTAACGACTGGCAAGCGTCAGTTACCTTCATTCTACTAGTTTTTCACCGTCTCGACCTAGCCAGTTGATTTTCTGGTCTGTTTAGGGCTAAGTAAAAAGTTACTATTTTTAGGCCATCAGTCAAACGACTTTTGATCAGCTTTCGTTTACATGCGAACACAACCAAATAGCTGAGTCTCGGATCCTCAGACAACGTCATTGCCATTAAAAACACGGCTCTACTACAGTCTTTCACCATATATCAGTCTCTGGGGGACCAAGCTTCCGCTTCCGTGTTTTCCTCGAGATAACGTCGTTATCTCTCCCAATTCGTGGCACGGGAGGGTTCTGCTGAATATATCTTCCCCACTGAAGCCTCCTTTCCCACTATTTTCCTCTGCTACGGGTCTTATCGTGCGTGATTGTCACAAAAAGAGGCTTCGTTTTTTCGTGTTTACGTACGACCGTTTTTCACTATATTTGCCGTTGTTCTGTTTTTCTCAATTTTATGGCCGTTTTTCGTATTTCTGAGAAAAACTTGCTGGTTAATCGAAATTTGGAACATTTCGACCCTCCTTTCAAGCACTTTTTCATTGTTAAGCCCTTTTCTCCGTAATTCGTGCTTCGCCGGAAGGTGGCGCTGTGCCAATCTGGCAGAATGGAACAGAAGAAAGGAATATCCCACAGTTTGTCCATTTTTATAAAATCCTAACTCTTTCACTATTTTGGTTTCAATACACTCAATATCCAAAACAACTAGACTCATGATGTTAACTGTTTTGGCTAAAATTTTTGGTTAAAATGTATAATAATGGAACAATGCAAAAACTGATGAAGCAAAAATAACAATATATAAACAGAAGAACAATCCAGTCACGTGACCAAGAAAACAAGAACTTGGAAATCTAGTTAAAACATAACAATAACCAGGTCCCTTTAAAGTAGTAGACTTCACAGAACCAGCTGCATCATGTAAAGTTGCATGGAGTGTGAAAACTTTTGTATTTGCAAAAAAAGTAATCCATACAAGAATTTCCGTATCCGATTAGACCCCCAAAAGGAAGTCTTCGGTCCAGTTTTTTCAAATTTAGGTTTGGGTCCAAGACAATACGGCTACAAAGAACGTATTTTTTTTCTTTTTGTATTTGATGAAAAATCTTGCTTAGTCAAATCAAAATTTCTGAAAATTTCAGAAATTTTTATATGATCCCAATTCGTGGCACGGGAGGGTTCTGCTGAATATATCTTCCCCACTGAAGCCTCCTTTCCCACTATTTTTCTCTGCTACGGGTCTTATCGTGCGTGATTGTCACAATAAGAGGCTTCGTTTTTTCGTGTTTACGTACGACCGTTTTTCACTATATTTGCCGTTGTTCTGTTTTTCTCAACTTTTTTCGGTCAAAATGGCCGTTTTTGGTATTTCTGAGAAAAACTTGCTCGTTAATCAAAATTTTGAAAAATCAAAACTTCCGGAACATTTCGACCCTCCTTTCAAGCACTTTTTCGTTGTTAAGCCCTTTTCTCTCTAATTTGTGCTTCGCCGGAAGGTGGCGAAGTACCAATCTGGCAGAATGCCCCAGAAGAAAGGAATATCCCACAGTTTGTCCATTTTTATAAAATCCTTAGTCTTTCACTATTTTGGTTTCAATACACTCATAATCCAAAACAACTAGACTCATGATGTTAACTGTTTTGGCTAAAATTTTTGTTTAAAATGACTAACAATGGAACAATGCAAAAACTGATGAAGCAAAAATAATAATATATAAACAGAAGAACAATCCAGTCACGTGACCAAGGAAACAAGAATTTGGAAATCTAGGTAAAACATAACAATAACTAGGTCCCTTCAAAGTAGTAGACTTCACAGATCCAGCTGCATCATGTAAAATTGCATGGAGTGTGGAAACTTTTGTATTTGCAAAAAAAGTAATCCATACAGGAATTTCCGTATCCGATTAGACCCCCAAAAGGCAGTTTTTGGTCCATTTTTTTCAAATTTAGGTTTGGTTCCAAAACAATACGGCTATAAAGAAAGTATTTTTTTTCTTTTTGTATATGATGAAAAATCTTGCTTGATCAAATCAAAATTTCTGAGAATTTCAGTCAGTTTGTGAACGTTCATTTTCTACAGTGCATTCGTCAATAATGATACAAGTTTTTTTGAATGTTTCGACATAAGAAAAAACCGAGGGGATAAAATCAACCAGTTTTCATACTCTTCTTTTTCCAACTGAATTTTCTTATTGTTTTTCCAAGTGTTTCCTTTTCTACGATATTCTATGAAATCTATTTTTTTAATTATCTGAACGATAAGTTAGGAAAACTTATCGCCTTTCATTATGCAGAGTCCACTCAAATGGAGAAAAGTGTGGTTCTGTATCCAAAGCTTGCAATTTTGTTAAATTTTGAGATTCAAAAACTGTTAGTGAAAATTTCTGGGACTTTTCTTGTAAGAAGATACGAAAAAGTCCCAATTTATTTTGAAGCTTTAAAACAAATTTTCTGGAAAAACCAATGTTCCAACTCATACTGCTCAGCTCAAAGAAATTTTTTAAAATGATTCAAGAAGAAGAATATTTGAATTAAATGACTATAATAACATCACTCAACAAAATTATTGAACATTACAGTTTTTAACAAACAAAAAATCTCCCAAGGCTTGGGCGAGTTCTTTGAATTTGTTCAAAGTATAGTTGACTTAATGGGTAGTTGCTACACCTCCAATCATATTCTTCATCCTTGAAAATCAAATTCTGAACTTTTGGGCATGCGTAGCCATCCAAGTTTGTAACCTTTATTTCCAAATTTTCTGATAGAATTTTACTTTTTTTTATAACCTTTTGCAAAAATTTCCGTTTCTAGAGCTTTTAATTTTTTCAATATGTTTTCAAGATCAGTATATTTTAAATGGCCACTGTTTCAATTGATTCCATGAAGATGCTTCGTACACCAAGCAAACTGAGATGTAGCTATGAACTTTTGGGAGGAAGACAGGAATATCCCACAGTTTGTCAGTTTTTACAAACTCCTATTTCTTTCACTATTTTGATTTCAATACAGTCAATATCCAAAACAACTAGACTCATGATGTTAGCTGTTTTGGCTAAAGTTTTTGGTTAAAATGACTAACAATCGAACAATGCATATACTGATGAAGCAAAAATATTAATATATAAACAGAAGAACAATCCAGTCACGTGACCAAGGAAACAAGAACTTGGATATCTAGGTAAAACATAACAATAACCGGGTCCCTTTTAAGTAGTAGACTTCACAGATCCAGCTGCATCTTCTAAAAATTCATGGAGTCTGAAAACTTTTGAATTTGCAAAAAAGTAATCCATACAGGAATTTCCGCATCCAATTAGACCCCCAAAGGGAAGTTTTTGGTCCATTTCTTTCACACTTATGTTTGGGTCTAAAACAATACGTACAAAGAAAGTAATTTTTTCTTTTTGCATTTGATGAAAAGTCTTGTTTAACCAAATCAAAAATTCTGAGAACTTTGTTCAGTTTCTGAACGTTCATTTTCTACACTGCATTCGTCAATAATGATACAAATTTTTTTGAATGTTTCGACAAAAGACAAAACCGAGGGGACAGAATCAACCAGTTTATCACACCCTTTTTTTTCCAACGGAAGTTTCGGATTGTTTTTCCAAGTTTTTCCTTTTCTACAATACTCTATAAGATCTATTTTTTTAAACATCTGACCAATAACTTAGAAAAACTTTTCGTCTTCCATTATGCAAAATCCAGTCAAACTGAGCAATTTGTGATTCTGTATCCAACTTTTGCAATTGTGGTAAATTTTGAGATTCCAAAACTGTTAGTGAAAATCTCTGGGACTTTTCTTGTAACACGATATGAAAAAGTCCCCATCTATTTTGAAGTTTTGAAACAAGATTTCTGGAAAAATCAATATTCCAACTCATACTGCTCAGCTCAAAGAAACTTTAAAAAATGATTCAAGATGGTGAATATTTGAACTAAATGACTAGAACAACATCACTCAACAAAATTATTGAACATTACAGTTCTCAACAAACATAAAATCTCCCAAGACTTGGGCGAGTTCTTTGAACTCGTTCAAAGTATAGTTGACATAGGCAATTTGCTTCAAGACTTCGTTTTCCTTTGCAGTGAAGAGTCGAATCTGAATGGAGGGTGGCTTGTTCCTACTGTACTTCTTGATTGTGACACATACCGTTATCTTCTTGTATGTTGCTACGTCATACACCGTATGACAGATCGCAAGTTCCTGCTCCATGGTTGAATCTTTGTCAGAATAGGGTTCCAATACAAGAACGAGTCCAAGGTTTTCAGCATCGTGAATAACAGTATTCCGTATTGCTGATAACCTTTCCCCCTCTTTTTCACCAAGATATACTTGCTGGGTTTTTTCGATTTGTGCCGATTCTTTTTTCTTTAGCAATTGGAAGCAAGGTTCAAAGTAAATTTTTCCGTTGTAGGGTTTTTGGGACCAAAAAAAATCTCCCAATTTTTTTGTGGTTCTTATCAAATTCAATATAGTTGGGAAGGATATCTTTTCGTGAATACATTTTTGATTTGAGACTCAGAGTCAACTGATCAGTAGTAGATATTTCAAAATAATGATATTTGTAAATATATGAAAAGTTTAAATGATAAGTAAATGTTGATGACTCACTGTACCTTCCAAATAAGGTAATATTACCTTATATGGAATAATGAGTAGGTGATGATCCAAATATGGAACTTGCGTAGGTGATTGAATTTTTATATAGGCAATTCAATGTAGATAAAAAATCACTTTCAACAAGTAATCGGTGATGGCATCTGCTATGTGTCAAGCATATCCCTGTTTTATTCGGACTAAAATGCAAAATCTCTTTTTATCTCTGTCTCAGAAAAATTTTATGAAAATTTCATTGTCACCCAAGACTACTGTGTATCTAACCATTCATCATTCTGCCCACTGGAAATTTGCAAATTTCACTTAGTATTAATCGGATCATCGCTTGATCAAATTTTGCAAAGATCAGAAAAATATGTTTTTACTTGTTACTATATCTATACTTTGGTAAATTTTGAGATTCCAAAACTGTAAAAGAAAATCTCTGGGACTTTTCTTGTAACACGATATGAAAAAGTCCCCATCTATTTTGAAGTTTTGAAACAAGATTTCTGGAAAAATCAATGTTCCAACTCATACTGCTCAGCTCAAAGAAACTTTAAAAAATGATTCAAGAAGGTGAATATTTGAACTAAATAACTATAACACAACACTCAACAAAATTATTGAACATTACAGTTCTCAACAAACATAAAATCTCCCAAGACTTGGGCGAGTTCTTTGAACTCGTTCAAAGTATAGTTGACATAGGCAATTTGCTTCAAGACTTCGTTTTCCTTTGCAGTGAAGAGTCGAATCTGAATGGAGGGTGGCTTGTTCATACTGTACTTCTTGATTGTGACACATACCATTCTCTTCTTGTATGTTGCTACGTCATACACCGTATGACAGATCGCAAGTTCCTGCTCCATGGTTGAATCTTTGTCAGAATAGGGTTCCAATACAGGAACGAGTCCAAGGTTTTCAGCATCGTGAATAACAGTATTCCGTATTGCTGATAACCTTTCCCCCTCTTTTTCACCAAGATTTACTTGCTGGGTTTTTTCAATTTGTGCCGATTCTTTTTTCTTTAGCAATTGGAAGCAAGGTTCAAAGTAAATTTTTCCGTTGTAGGGTTTTTGGGACCAAAAAAATCTCCCAATTCTTTTGTGATTCTTAGCAAATTCAATATAGTTGGGAAGGATATCTTTTCGTGAATACATTTTTGATTTGAGACTCAGAGTCAACTGATCAGTAGTAGATATTTCAAAATAATGATATTTGTAAATATATGAAAATTTTAAATGAAAAGTAAATGTTGATGACTCACTGTACCTTCCAAATAAGGTATTATTACCTTATATGGAATAATGAGTAGGTGGTGATCCAAATCTGGACATTGCGTAGGTGATTGAATTTTTATATAAGCAATTCAATGTAGATAAAAATCACTTTCAACAAGTAATCGGTGATGGCATCTGCTATGTGTCAAGCATATCCCACTTTTTATTCGGACTAAAATGCAAAATCTCTTTTTATCTCTGTCTCAGAAAAATTTCATGAAAATTTCATTGTCACCCAAGACTACTATGTATCTAACCATTCATCATTCTGCCTACTGGAAATTTGCAAATTTCACTTAGTATTAATCGGATCATCGCTTGATCAAATTTTGCAAAGATCAGAAAAATTTGCTTTGCTTGTTACTGTATCTATACTTTAAAGAAAGGCAGATTTTATTTCAATATTATTTCATCAAGAGGTGAAGTTTTCAATCAATTGAATCGTGCAGTCTAACACAACTTGAAGTGTAAAATACCGGAAATTTAAAATACCCAGTGTTGCACAGAAACGCCTGCTGCAAAAAAAATTCACAAGATATTATCTCAGTTCTGCTCAGAAGCTTGCGTCCACTCAGACTCTTGGATCAGCTTTTTTGGAAAGGATTCGAGAAGTTCAAAACTCAAAAAATGATACTGATTTTTTGAAAACTGTTGATTGTTTCATTGATTGTTATGGTCGTGGAAATAGTGAGCGTGTCAATTTTTCTATTATTAATTGAATATTTGTTTATAAAAATCTTGTCAAAATAGTTTTTATTCAGAATCAAAAGTTTTTTCAACGAGTAAATTTGTAAATTTCAACACGTGTGCAAAAATTAAATCAAAGTTTTTTCGCAAGATGCTAATTTTGATTTCATTTTTTCAACAAGTTCGCAAAAATTTAAGTAAACTTTTCACAAGATGCAAAAACTGTTTTGGTTTTTTTAACAAATGTGCAAAAATTTTATAAAAAATGTTTGTGTTAATTGCAAGTTTTTCGTGGTTTTTAGGAAAACAAAAGCAAAAATCTACTTTCTTTCTTCTTATGCACATGCGAAAAACGCAAAAAATTTTTGTAATAAACTTGTTAAAACTTTGCTGGAAATTTTTCACTATTGATGACTTTGAGTACTATTCCCTATCCTAATACATTGTTTTTCTGATGTTTTTGATTAACTTACGTGGAAAATATGGATATTTAAAGGATCGAAATCAGAACAAAAAAATTTATAAGTTTTAATTTTCAACAGCGCAAGAAAATTTTGTAACAAACTTTTGTAAAATGCGAAAATATAGAATGAAATTTTTCTTATTTAGCGAGTTTTTCTTTGATTTTTTAACAAGTGTGCCGGAAATATTATAAAAATTTTTTCATGGTGCAAAAATTAATGTAAGCTTTTTAACATGTTTGAAAAAATTGTGAACATTTTTTTGTTATGTGTGAAAAAAATGTTGTGAATTTTTTTACAAGATGTTAAAATTGGTTTAAATTTTTTGCCATCTTTACAACAAAACTTTGTAAAAACCTTAACGAATTGCATAAGTAGTTTCATTTTTAACAAAATTTTTCAACAAATTTTTTAAAAAATTTTCCATTGCAATTTTTTAACAAACTTTTCTATGACCTCATGTCTTTGTTGCTATCTCTTTAAAATAAAATTACTAAATGCAAAAAAAATAAAAATAAAAAACACAAAACAATCAAAATATTTTCAAATTAAAGAGCTGTCGAGCAGCTGAGTTTTCAAAATTTTGCAAGTCCTCGATGGAACGCAAAGCTGGTCTTGCCTCCATTACTGGTGGCTGTCTTGGTTGTTCGTTGACTGGAGTTCTTGGCTCAGAGAACCCCTCATTCTCTTCGATGGTAATTGGGTTGTCCACAGATCCCTCTTCCCAAGGAAAGAGGAAATCTTCGAATGGTTGAGCCACATATCTAGAGTCAGGAGTTTCGGGGTAGTTGATTCCCAAATGCTCAGCCACTTCCTCCATCATTTGCATTTCTCCAAGTTGGTTCTCTTTCATGGGTACTGGCGTTAAATTATGTTCGTTGAAATCTCCGCGCATCAGCTCCACCATGTGACAGAATTGGATTGGGATGTCCATTCGTGCCAGAAAAACTCCACAAACTGTTTCTCGCACTTGGATATCTACTGAATCAGCCGAAAATTCTACCAAGAACATAAGGTTGTTGTTTTGCACTGAGAAGATCATTTTGGGCAAAAAGTTGCGAGGGAAGTTGAATGAGTAAAAGGTTCAGATTAAAAACAAGTTTCACAGTTGCGAGAGAAGTAGTTGTCGATGGTTAAGTTGAAATTAAAATATTTTGAGCTGAGAGAGGAGGTAGTTGACGGTAGTTAAGTTGAAAATAAAATGATTTTAAGTAAAGAGAAAGGGGTACCATCATGGTTTTTCCTTATTTGGATTGTGGTCGTGCCCACACCGATTTCAGTTTCCTTTTATGGATTTCTTATAGAAAAGTCGTGTCCAATCGGAAACAAAGCTCCATTTTACCCATTGTTGCTTCCAATCACAAAAATTTTCATTTTTGTTCTAGTTGTCGTATCCAATCAGAGAAAAATTTACCTTTTAAGGACTAAAATCTTCCAAATAATTAAAAATATAGACAAAAGCAATTGCCAAAATTAAATGACGAAAAGTTGTTTGCTGTAAAATAAGAAATATTGTCGATATAAGAAACAAAAGAAGAAAAATTAATAAAAGTAGCATCTCTGCAAGTTTCTCATCAAGTTAATTGAATTTTTTGTATATTATCGATAGAAAATTGCTACGTTTTGAGTAGAAATTCAAGTTCTTTTATTTTGATGTAAATTTGAGAGGATTACTCAAACTTGATGAATTTTTCAAAGCAAATCTTTTGAAATCTGATTCCAAACCTGATCATGCAAGAGTTTGAACTTTGAAAATTTTTAAAGAAAAGGAGGAAAAAAGAATTTTGCTGGGGAGTTTTGACAAATTTGGGAGTTGGTTAGGGAGTAAAAAGAGTCTTTGAAAATTATCGTACGACTTTTTCATTAACTTCAAAATTTCTAAATAAAACAAAATTTCTTTTCTAGTCAGGTGTAACTCAGCAGTAAGTTTATAGCTTTGATACGCAATATATGAATCAAAAGTAAACTCTTTGATTGGGTAAGTGTCCTTAAAGAGTCCTTTACTTAGTCGGAGAACTCTATTTTTTTGACAAGCTAAACGTCCAAAAAATTGTGAAAAAAGTAAGAATCTACATATATTTCATCAAAAAGGAAATCACACGGAATCTTTTCTTTTTCTTGTAGAGTAACTCGAGGAAGTTCAAGTGTTTTGAACTGACATTTTTCAAAAATGAACTTTTTTGATCCAAAGTTAAGTCTAGAATCTGCTTAGTTCTGATTGGTTGAAAACTTTTCTGGCAAATTCTAGATTTCGCAGGAATGACGGAGGCGATGAAGTCATTACCGTAAAAGGAAAATTGCGTGGGTGGTGACGCCACTTCTTATCATAGAATGACGTCATTACCATAAAAGGATAACTGCGTAGGCGATGACGTCATTGTTAGTATAAATACGCTTATTTTATTGGGTTAAATCATTCATTTTGTTTGAAAACAGTTCATTGAATTTTATTTCAAAATTTACAATTCGTTACTTTGCGAAAAGAAAAAAGTAAGTATTTCCATTCATTTGGTACTTTAAATTTTTAATCTTGAAACATTTCCAAAGTCCCAATTTTTTTTAATAATGCCTGCCCTTAACCGAAACGAGAAAGTAAAGTGTGGAGAATGTGGAATTATGTATGTTCGCCAGAACGCAGCTCGACATCGAAAGAGATATGAAAAGACTGAGGAGCATAAGTATCCAAAGTGTCATTTTTATAAAAAGATCAAAGAGGAGATGGATTATCATGTTGCAAAGAAGCATGCTCAACCAAGTTCGAAGAAGTCGACAGTTTGTCGTTCTTGCGAACAATAGTTCCCAAGTTGCTACTCTCTCCAACAACATCGGAGAAAGGAACACGGAACTAAGCAACGGAAACCCAGTGACACTATAGATGACTTGAACAAGATTGTGGAGTAAGAAAGGGAAGATGGTGAAAAACTAAAGAAGGAACTTAGTTCTATTCAACATTTTCTGGTGGATACGGAGGTGAAAATTGGACGACATAAGGTATTTAACTTCCGAATGTCCAAGATAGATACTAAAATAATCAACGAGAAACATGAAGAAGTCTTTAACAAGCTCAATTCTGCTGCTCAAATCAACATTGCTCTGGGTTTTGTTCTTCGAAAAATTGAGACTGGTGAATATCGGTATTTCTACGCCCATAAAATCAATACTTTAATTCAATAATCTAATTTGCTCTGTACTAAAGCAGAGTTGATTACAATCCAAGGAAAAGTGGAAAAAATTGATATTGTGGAGCAATGTACCCAAAAACGCCAGAACACAAAATGGAGATTCAAGTTGATTACTAACGTTACAATTTTTGCTGCCTTGCTGAAAAATATCCCAATGGGATGTTCAGACTCTGTCTTACGCGAACCTCTAATGAAAAACCATTCTGTTAACTGTCTTTTGTCTAATAAAGACAAGGAACCTTACAAAGATCATTTGTGTCTTTTCCGCGCATTGGCAATGTACATGAACGGACACAAGGATCTCGACTCTCACACTTCCAAATACTTTACAGAATTTATATCAAAATCTGTTTATGGTCCTAAAAATGTTTGGGAGTTTCTCAAGAAGACTTAACTGTTGTCGAAGAAATTGTGCAAAGAAACTTCTTTATATACGATTTCGATATCCAAGAAGGAGAATATGTAGGACAACTAGCTCGACGTGGTATCGGAAGACTTGATAAAACAGTTAAACTCCTGAAATTTAACAATCATATCATTCATACAAGTGCTTTCGATGCCCTAGCTAAAGCCAGCTTTTTACACAAATCAGACCACTTCAATCAGCATCTCCTGAGATGCAAGGACCGAATGAGACATATTTACCCAAAGAACGTGTATGAGCTTCGAGAAACCTTGTTTGAAAAGCTAGAAGGATTCAATCTTTCAGTTTCTGAAGATAACAAAATTTTTCAATAACCTAGCATTTTTCGATTTTGAGTCAATTTCTGTTCCTACAGAGGAATTAAAAGAAAGACAAACTACAACCTGGATTGGAAAACCTGTTCCAATTTCAGTCTTTATATAATGGAATCTGATCGATGAACCCATCTGTTTGTACAACAAGGATCCACAGAACTTGATAATTGATTTTGTAGGCAACCTCGAACTGTTGGCTGAAAAGAGTAAGCTGGAGAAGAGAACAAAAATTCAAGATACTGAAGTAACTATCAATGAAAGAATGGAAAAGATCTTTGATCAGCTAAACGAGCGAAGTAAAACTTTTTCAAGCATCAAATTTGAGTACGAAAACGAATGCATTGAAGATTCGGAAGAAGCACATTTGTCAAGAGAATTCTTACGAGTTCAGAAAAATCAGCTCATCGATTTAAAACAGCAATTGGAGAGATATTTAAATACTTTACCTGTTTTTGGATTAATAGTGGTGGATATGATTTGAATTTGATCAAGTCCTCCCTAATCCCCTATTTGATTCGCGATGAAGAACAAGAAACATCCGTCATCAAAAAAGCGAATAACTCTAGATCTTTTAAAAACGAAATTATTTTTTTCCTTTGAGTGGTTTGATAACCCAGACAAACTTGAGTTTCCCGAATTGCCACCGTATGAAGCCTTTTTTAGTAAACTTAGAAACATCAATCCTCTAGACAAAGTTTTCGTCGATTATGAGAAGCTGAGAAAGAGTGGACTTGACGAACAACAAGCACTGAAAAAGCTTCAAATCAAGGCTGTGCTTCCATCTGGTATGGATGATTACAATTATTTACAAGAGACTTGGAATAAAATCGGAATGACAGTGTTCAAAGACTTTATGAAGTGGTACAACAACAAGGATGTAGTTCGAACCCTGGAACAAAATTGATTCAGTTTTATCATAACAAGGGGATAGATATGACTGGTAGACCTTCCAATGTTTTCATTCGAAAAGCTGTAGTTGATGAAACATACATCAAAATTTAATCAAATGTTTGTAAATCAATCGTTGGAATTGATGCAAGCCAGCTTTACCCTTTCTCAATGTGTGAAGATATGCCAACAGGACTGTACACGAGATGGGAGTTTGACACTGATATGCAAAAATTTAAAACTAGACGCAATCGAACTCGCAACTTTGAGAACATGGTCATGTTTTTCTGTCAGGAAACAAGACCAGAATGTAAAATTTCACATCTGGAAAACAGAAAAAAAAATCGACTGTTTTAAAGTGGACGGTTTTTGTGATCACTATAATACAGTGTTTGAAGCAATGGGATGTTATTACCACTTATGCTCTTGCCAAGAAGCTCGTCCCTCCTTGACAGATCAGCATATTGAGTGTTGAAACAAGTGAAGAGAAAGATTGATGATATCAGACGAGAGTACATAGAAGAGATAGAAAACAAAGTTGAAGAAATGTGGGAGTGTGAGTGGTGGGAAAGTTTCAAAGCCAATAACAAGATCAAAAATTATGTCAGAATCAACTTTCCTTACAAAAAACCTCTTTCTACAGACTCCCTTCTAGCAATTAAAAAGATGGATCTCTTGTTGGCCATGTTCAGTGCAATTTATTTGTTCCAGATGAACTAAAATCAAAATTTGCAAGTTTTTTTCCAATTTTCAAATTTACTGAGGTTGGAAGAATTTATATTGGAGATCACAGGGATAACTATGCAATCGAGAACGAAAAATTAAAACATCCTCAGAGAATGCTGATATCTAGTTTCGAGCTAGAAAATGGAACAGTTATAACTCCTCTGTTGAATTTTTATATAAAACTCGGCTTGAAGTGCACCAAAACTTACCCTTTTGTTCAATATTCTCCTCGCTATTGTTTCACTAGTTTTGTTCAATCAGTGGTTGATGCTAGAAGAGAAGGAGATGAAAACCTTTTGTCGGGAGTTGTAGCAGAAATTATGAAGCTTTTAGGCAACTCCGCGTATGGATATGAGATCATGGATAGATCCAGACATACAACCACAAAAAATCTAAAAGATGAAAAAACTCATTAACCAGTAAACGAGCCGTTGTTCAAACTATTAATTACAGTTGAAAAAGACTTGTATGAGGTGGAGTTGTTAAAAGCAACTATTGAGCACCGAGAACGCATCATTGTTGGATTCTTCATACTGCAGTATGCAAAACTGAGAATTTTGGAACTCTACTATAACTTCTTTGACAAGTTCTGTGATGTAAGCAATTTTGAATAGTTAGAGATCGATACAGACTCGCTTTACTTAGCTCTTGCAGAAAAAAATTTATACGAGTGTATCCAACCAGATATGAGAGCTGCTTGAGGAAAAATAAGGGAAAATGACTGCAGAGACCTTTCAAGGCGGATGCAAAATCTAATTTCTTCCCTCGAACGTGTTGCAGTACGCATAACAAGAATGATAAGCGGGAGCCGGGATTTTTCAAACTGGAATTCAGATGCACAGAAATGCTATGTTTATGTAGCGAAACTTATTGCTGCTTTGACAACAAAACAGATAAATTCAAATTTAGAAGCAAAGAACTTAATAAAGCGAAGTCTCGAAGATTCTGGAGATCGACCCATGTCAAAGTATAGGAGAGTGCTCGATGAAGCAATCAACCTAACATCTACAAATAGAGGATTCAGAACTATAAATCATATGTTAGCCGCATATGAGCAAACAAAGAAAGGATTTATTTGTTTTTATCCAAAAAGACAAGTCCAAGATGATGGAATTCATGCAAAACCAATAAACTTATAAGAACTGATGCAATGTAATGAGTTCATAACAAGTGATGCAATGTATTAAAATTTTGTACGATGCAGTGTTTTGTTGGTATTTTTTCACAAAGTTGCCGTAAGTTTCAAATATGATACAGTGAGTTATATACTTTGTTTTCAATTTATTTTTTTTCTCTGAAAAATTTGACTTTTTTGACGTTTCAGTAGGTTTCAGAACAGATTCAGATAGATAGAAAGTAAATTTTCATTATTGTTGATAAATATTCCAAGTTTTTGCCCAAAAACTCTTACCATTGACTTACCATGTATCAAAAGTCTAATTAGCAGACCTTCGTCCCACAATTGACACATTATTAAAAGTTAATTGTTCCCAATTAGATAACGCGCGCCGAGATTTTTGTGAAAAAACTAAACATTTCTACACAAACTTAAAAAAATGCCACTTTTCTTACCATTATCCTACCATCACACAAACCATAAAACCTTACCATCGGTATTTCCTACCTTAATGCATTGTAGACTCTATTCCCTATCTTAATACATAGCATGGCAGACTGGAAATCTATAACGTATCTTGATAGTTGGGGTCTGCTATGCTCATCCCCCTGATCAGCCTCAACATCTACTACTGTCTTGATATCAAAGAAAGCCCAATAAAAATAAACCTAATTGCATAAATATCTCCAAAGCAAAACTGTCCCGCAGTTATTCGATCCCCAGTTCAGGCCGTCGGTGTACACTCACTAAAAACAAACACTTTTTCAAATCCACCATTCAGAAAACTCACCTAAAAGAGCTTTGCGAGAAAATCAGGAGGCAAAACTTCGCTAGCAAAAAACCTAGCTCTATCGTTTAAGATACAAAATTGAAATTCTAGCTCTAGCTTATAAGATGATTTAATTTTGTGATTGGTGAACGCAAAAAAGCCGACAAGAATTTACGACCATGTTATTCAAGCTTCATGACAAAAAAATCAATATCTTATTATAGAAGGACGTCGTTAACATAAAAGGATAACTGCGTAGGCAATGACGTCATTGTTAGTATAAAAACGCTTATTTTATTGAGTTAAATCATTCATTTTGTTTGTCAATCAGAAACAGTTCATTGAATTTTTTTTCAAATTTTACAATTCGTTACTTCGCGAAAAGAAAAAAGTAAGTATTTCCATTCATTTGGTACTTTAAATTTTTTTTTAATCTTGAAACATTTCCAAAGTCCCAATTTTTTTTAATAATGCCTGTCCTTCACCGGAACGAGAAAGTAAAGTGTGGAGAATGTGGAATTATGTATGTTCGCCAGAATGCAGCTCGACATCGAAAGAGATATGAAAAGACTGAGGAGCATAAAAATTCCAAACTGTCATTTTTATACAAAGATCAAAGAGGAGATGGATTATCATGGTGCGAAGAAGCATGCTCAACCAAGTTTGAAGAAGTCGACAGTTTGTCCTTCTTGCGAACAATAGTTCCTACGTTACTACTCTCTCCAACAACATCGGAGAAAGGAACAAGGAACTAAGCAACGAAAACCCAGTGACTGTGTAGATGACTTGAACAAGATTGTGGAGGAAGAAGGGGAAGAGTGTGAAAAATTTAAGGAGGAACTTAGTGCTTTTCAACATTTTCTGGTGGATACGGAGATGGAACTTTGACAACTTAAGGTATTTAACTTCCAAATATCCAAGATAGATACTAAAATAATCAACGAGAAACTTGAAGAAGTCTTCAACAAGCTCGATTCTGCTGCTCAATTCAACATTGCTCTGGGTTTTGTTCTTCGAATTATTGAGACTGGTGAATATCGTTATTTCTACGCCCACAAAATCAATACTTTAATTGAAAAATCTCAATTGCTCTGTACTAAAGCAGACTTGATTACAATCCGAAGAAAAGTAGAAAAAACTTGATATTGTGGAGCAATGTACCCAAGAACGCCAGAACAAAAAATGGAGATTCAAGTTGATTACTAACGTTACAATTTTTGCTGCTTTGCTGAAAAACATCCCAATGGGATGTCCAGACCCTGTCTTACCCGAACCTCTACTGAAAAACCATTCTGTTAACTGTCTTTTATCTAATAAAGACAAGGATCATTTGTGTCTTTTACGCGCATTGGCAATGTACATAAACGGACACAAGGATCTCGACTCTCCTACTTCTAGATACTTTACAGAGTTATTATCCAAATCTTTTTATGATCATAAAAACTTTCGGGGAGTTTCTCCAGAAGACTTTACCTGTTGTCGAAGAAATTGTGCAAAAAAATCTTTATATACGATTTCGATATCCAACAAGGAAAATATGTAGGAGAACTAGCTCGACGAAGTATCAGAAGATTTGATAAAACAGTTAAGCTACTGAGATTTAACAATCATACCATTCATACAAATGATATAGATAGTTTTTTCAAGTGCTTTCGATGCCCTAGCTGTGACACCTTTTTACACAAATCAGACCATTTCAATCAGCATTTCCTTAGATACAAGGACTGAATGAGACATATTTACTCAACGAACGTGTATGAGCTTCGAGGAACTTTGTTTGAAAAGCTAGAAGGATTCAATCCTCAGTTTCTGAAGATAACAAACTTTTCTATAACTTAGCAATTTTCGATTTTGAGTCAATTTGTGTTCCTACAGAGGAATTAAAAGAAACACAAACTACAACCTGGAATGGAAAACATGTCCCAATTTCTGTCTCTCTATCATCGAATCTGATAGATGGACCCATATTTTTTACAAGTATGAACTTGATAATTGATTTTGTAAGCAACCTCGAACTGTTGGCTCAAAAGAGTAAGCTGGAGATGAGAACAAAATTTCAAGATACTGAAGTAGCTATCTATGAAAGAATGAAAAAGGTCTTTGATCAGCTTAACGAGCGAAGTAAAACTTATTCAAGCATCAAATTTGAACACGAAGACGAATGCTTTGAAGATTCGGAAGAAGCAGATATGTCAACACAATTCTTACGAATTCAGAAAAAGCAGCTCATCAATTTGAAACAGCATCTGGAGAGATATGTAATTACTTAACCTGTTTTTGGTTTAATAGTTGTAGATATGACTTGAATTCGATCAAGTCCTACCTAATCCTCTATTTGATTCGCGATAAATAACAAGAAACATCCGTCATCAAAAAAGCGAATGACTTTATACCTTTCAAGTTTGGATATGTACAATTTCTCGACATAATGAAGTTTCTGGGTCAGGCAACTACTCTCGAATACTTTCTCAAAGACTATAAAGCTAGCGAAACCAAATTATTTTTTTTCCTTTGAGTGGTTTGATAACCCAGACCAATTGATTTTCCCGAATTGCCACCGTATGAAGCCTTTTTCAGTAAACTTAGAAACATCAATCCTCTAGAAAAAGTTTTCTTCGATTATGAGAAGCTGAGAAAGAGTGGACTTGAATAACAACAAGGACTGAAAAAGCTTCAAATCAAGACTGTACCTCCATCTGGTATGGATAATTACAATTACTTACAAGAGACTTGGAACAAAAACAGAATGACAGTGTTCAAAATTTTTTTGAAGTCTTACAACAACATGGATTTAGCTCGAACCCTGGAAGCAATGCAAAATTGATTCAGTTTTATCATAACAAGGGGATAGATATGTTGAAACTTGCATATACTCTTCCAAATCTAGCAAACAAATGCCTAAACAAATCTACAAATTACAAGTTTTATCCATTTTGCGAAAGTGTGTAAAAAAATAGAGAGGACATGACTGGGAGACCTTCCAATGTTTTCACTCGAAAAACTGTAGTTGATGAAACGTACATCAGAAATTCATCAAATGTTTGTAAATCAATCGTTGAAATTGATGCAAGCCAGTTACTACTACTTCTGTTCTTGCCGAGAAGCTCGTCCTTCCTTAACAGATCAGGATATTGAGCAATGAAACAAGTGAAGAGAGAGGTTGATGATATGAGATGAGAGTACATAAAAGAGAAAGGGTACAAAGTTGAAGAAATGTGGGAGGGTGAGTAGTGGGAAATTTCAAAACCAATAACAAGATCAAAAATCACGTCAGAACCAACTTTCCCTACAAAAGACCACTTTCTACAGACTCCCTTCTAGCAATAAAAAATCTCTTTTTGGCTAGGTTCAGTGCAATTTTAGTTGTTCCAGATGAACTAAAATCAAAATTTGCGAATTTTCTTCCATTTTTCAAATTTACTGAGGTTGGAAGAAATTGTACTGGGGATAACATGGAGAACTATCCAATTGAGAACGAAATATTAAAACATCCTCAGTGAATGCTGATATCTAGTTTCAAGCTAGCAAATGGAACAGTTATAACTCCTCTGTTCAACTTTTATTTGGAACTTGGCTTGAAGTGCACCAAAATTTACCGTTTTGTTCAATAGCAAATGGCTATCGCTATTGTTCAATCAGTGGTTGATGCAAGAAGAGAATGAGATGAAAAACCTTTGTCAGGAGTTGTAGCAGAAATGATGAAGTTTTTAGGCAACTCCTCATATGGATATCAGATCATGGATAGATCCAGACATACAACCACAAAAAAACTAAACGATGAAAAATCTCATAAAGCAATAATTGAGCCGTTGCTCAAAAGATAGAATACAGTTGAAAAAGACTTGTTTGAGGTGGAGTTGTTAAAAGCAACCATTGAGCACCGAGAACGCATCATTGTTGGATTCTTCATACTGCAGTATGCAAAACTGAGAATTTTGGAACTCTACTATAACTTCTTTGACAACTTCTGTGATGTAAGCAATTTTGAATAGTTAGAGATGGATACAGACTCGCTTTACTTAGCTCTTGCAGAAAAAAAAATTATACGAGTGTATCCAACCAGATAAGAGAGCTGCTTGGGGAAAAATAAGGGAAAATGACTGCAGAGACCTTTCAAGGCGGATGCAAAATCTAATTTCTTCCCTCGAACTTGTTGCAGTACGCATAACAAGAATGATAAGCGGGAGCCGGGATTTTTCAAACTGGAATTCAGATGCACAGAAATACTATGTTTATGTAGCAAAACTTATTGCTGCTATGACAACAAAACAGATAAATTCAAATTTAGAAGCAGAGGACTGAACAAGCGAAGTCTCGAAGATTCTGGAGATCGAGCCATGTCAAAGTATAGGAGAGTGCTCGATGAAGCAATCAACCTAACATCTACAAATAGAGGATTCAGAACTACAAATCATATGTTAGCCACATATGAGCAAACAAAGAAAGGACTTATTTTTTTTATCCAAAAAGACAAGTCCAAGATGATGGAATTCATACAAAACCAATGAACTTATAAGAACTGATGCAATGTAATGAGTTGATAACAAGTGATGCAGTGTATTAAAGTTTTGTACGATGCAGTGTTTTGTTGGTATTTTTTTTTTTACAAATTTGCGGTAAATTTCAAATACGATGCAGTGATTTATATACTTTTTACTCAATTTATTCTTTTTTCTCTCAGAAATTTGACTTTTTCGACGTTTAAGTAGGTTTCAGAACAGATTCAGATAGATATAAAGTAAATTTTCATTTTTGTTGATAAATATTCCAAGTTTTTGCCCAAAAACTTTTACCATTGACTTACCATGAACCAAAAATCTAATTAAAAGGCCTTCGTCCCACAATTCACACGTCTTTAAAAATTCATTGTTCCCAATTAGATAACGCGCGCCGAGATTTTTGTGAAAAAACTAAACATTTCTACACAAAAACCAAATAAATACCACTTCTCTTACCATTATCCTACAATCCCACAAACCATAAAACCTTACCATCGGTATTCCCTATCTTAATACATAGCATGGCAGACTGGAAATCTATAACGTATCTTGATAGTTGGGGTCTGCTATGCTCATCCCCCCCTGATCAGCCTCAACATCTACTACTGTCTTGATATCAAAGAAAGCCCAAAAAATAAACTCAATTGCATAAATATCTCCAAAGGAAAACTGTCCCGCAGTTATTCGATCCCCAGATCAGGCCTCCTATTGAGTCGGTGTACACTCACTAAAAACAAAACGGTTTTTAAATCCACCATTCAGAAAACTCACCTAAAAGAGTTTTGCGAGAAAATCAGGAGCCAAAACTTCGTTAGCAAAAAACCTAGCTCTATCGTTTAAGATACAAAATTGAAATTCTAGCTCTAGCTTATAAGATGATTTAATTTTGTGATTGGTGAACGCAAAAAAAGCCGACAAGAATTACGACCATGTTATTCAAGCATCGACACAAAAATCAATATCTTAGATTTTTAAGAAAAAATGTTTACAGGACAGTTTTTTTGCGACCACTGAAAGTGAGAAATAACTTGCTGTTCGGAAATTTTAACTGAAAGCGGAAATTTTTTATATTTTAAATGCCTAGTAACCAGCTGTTATTGCTTTAAATAAAATAACTGAAAGCGGAAATTTTTTATATTTTAAATGCCTAGTAACCAGCTGTTATTGCTTTAAAAAATTTGCAAGATGAAAGTAACATTGATAAAAGAGACGCGGTGGAACCTTGCGCTTTTTGCAGTGTCACACGCCTGGCAGAGGGAACAACGTCAATAGTTAGAAAAAGATGAAGAAAACATGCGAGATGACAAGCTCCAACCAAATTTCCATAAGACAGAAAATCAATTGAAGGAGAGTTTTTCTGTTCATTCGGCCTCGTCTTCTTGTTGAGCGTTGCTTAAGAAGCGAAAATTTTTCGATCAAAAATTGTCGAAACATTAAACTGTCCTGTGCACAACTTTTCTTAAAAATTAATGATTTTGATTTTTTTGACATGAAGCTTGAATAACATAGTCATAATTATTCTCGTTTTTTGCGTTTACCAATCAGTTTACGCAGTTGGCCGCATAACGCTTGAAAGAAAAAAGAAAGAACAAAGAAGTGTGAAAGAACAAAGAAAGAGAAAAAAATGATTAAAAAAAGGAAAAAAATGAACCATCTAAGAGAAATGGATCAAACTGTGTAAATCTATTGAACGGTTGAATAATCTAGTTTCGTAACTTTATTTTAGTTTTTAGTAACCGTTGACGTTTTTTCGCTCCATTTCCGCTTTTGTAATTCGAGAGCACAATTCACCTTATTTTCAGCAGATGCGATTGAATTGATCTCAAAACTGTAGATATGATCAAGTGCATTCAAATATCCTTTGTTATGAGGAAAACATTTCTTTTGTAATAGATGAATTTTTTACCGAAAAAAAATAGAACCAACAAAAAATCACGAGAGCTTCAGATGCGAAAACTACTCTTCTCCTACGATTAGAAAATTGAAGATGCGAAAAAAGTTTATTCACAAAGGCAAAGCGGAGCTCAAAAAATTGATCTACATAGTTCTACAAAACCTTCACATTTTTTAATTGAAAAAACCATTCAAAATCGGTGATCGAGTGGTAAAGAAAAAATAGAAAAAATGCCAATTGAGCCAATAATAAAATGTTGTCATAGAACAGTTTGAGCTAATGTTACTTGCCCCATTCCGTTTGGAACAAGCAAGAGCATACCATGTGCATAGTGTAAGCGGCGCAAAAATAGTTTTTTTAATACGGTACCAACCAAAACCTTATGAATGAAAAAAGATAACCAATAAAAGAGCTTGAGTTTTTTTTCACAAGTTGCAGAACGACTTTTGTTGCCACGCAAATAACCTATAATAAGCGAGAATATAGAACCAAATAAATTGAACAAAGTTAAGATCAGTTGAACAGTTGTCTAGAACAAAGCTTAAAAAACTGACCAGACCGGTTGGGCGTAAGTTGAAGCCCCACAAAAAACCAAGGTTTTTGCCCGAACCAAAAATTTTATACAACTACAACAAAAATTAAAACATAGCAAAAGCTTTGTCTAACAGGTTATTGCCGTCTGTAAGTGATTTACCTTATATCACAAAAATGATGTTATGTTAACACGTTAAGCCATGAATGTGCCGATTTTGTTGAAATATTTTTCCGTTATATCGA
Source organism: Symsagittifera roscoffensis (assembly GCF_963678635.1). NCBI lineage: Eukaryota > Metazoa > Xenacoelomorpha > Acoela > Convolutidae > Symsagittifera > Symsagittifera roscoffensis. The sequence continues at coordinate 4,123,807 of NC_087069.1, forward strand.
CAAAATCTGCGATTTATACCGTTTCCAGAATTACTTCATTTTGATTAATTCATCGTTTAGTTAACTTTTGTGAGATATTTTAGGGTTATGAGGTAAGCGCGGTCATATTTTTGGTACCGCGACCCGGGAATCGAGCAGCAATTCTATTCCAGCAGCGCTTCCACTATTACACAATTCAACCAACACCATCAGGGGCTGACAACAGTGGTTGCGCAAGTGTTGACCGAAAGTGGGCGTTTGGCCGAAAATGGGCGTTTGGCCGAAAAAGGGCGTGTGGCCAAAAGTGTCGGTTGGCCGAAAGTGGGCGTTTGGCTGAAAGTGGCTGTTTGTCCGAAATTGGTGTCCATTTGGCTGAATTGTGCGATTGGCAGAGTGCAAAAGGCCGAAATTCGTCAGAGAGTGCAAGTAGACTGATTGTCCAGTTCGCCAAAAGTGTTCTGCTGGCCGAAAGCTGACACAGGCTTTTTCAACTGTCCGTATTGTTGACTTTGGTCGACGTGGGCTGGTGTTTTTCGTTGACACCCGAAATTTTTGGAATTCTTCCCGATGACCGCTTCAAAAACTTCAATCTCCAAAAACTTGTAAGACCGATTCAAAACTTCAATATTTGTGTCTGCGTGAGCTTATTATGACTAAAATGTTGTTGTCAACAGTAAATCCTTGAAAGCAGACTGAAAATTAGGTAACTGTTTGGTTAATTCGTTGGTATACAGATTAAAGGTCAGGGGTTCCAAAACGGTGCCCTGAGGGGCAAGTTGGTTCAAAGATATCCAATGTGATCCAATGTTGTTGACAATTGTTTCCTGATGTCGGTTGCTGATAAAAAAAATATGATCATTTCTATTGCGTTTTCAAGAAAGTTCAGAGATTTATGTTTTTGTTCTAGAAACTTATGATCAAAAGAGTCGAATGGTTAGGAAAGATCTAATAATGAGTAAGGAACAAACTTGTTGCAATCAATTGATTTTCTAAACAAAATTGGCGCTGAATAAGATTGCATCTTTTGTCGAATAGGAGGCTCTAAAACCAAATTGATGTTGTTTAGCAGGTTTTGTGATAAAAGATGTTCGTTAATTTGTTTTTATAAAAAAAATTTTGATTACTTTTGATAATTCACTTGTTATTGAGAATGTCCTGTAGTTTTCTGTTAATTCTGGATTGTCTTTTTTGTACATTGGTGTGACAATGGCTTTTCTACGCTTATCGGGAAAGATAATATTCTTATCTTTTCAATAAAAAGGAAAGTAAAAAGTGGGTAAATTTTATTGCAACCATCTTTTAGTGCCCATGCGGGGATGTCAGAGGGCCCCGGTGGCTTTTTAAAATTGAGTTTTAAGCGTTCTATTTTGCACTCTAATAACACCTGAATTAAAGCTCTTTTTTGTTATTTAAGCTAAATTCTTTTTTGAGGAAAGAGGGTTTTGGTTGTCGTAACGTAATTATGGAAGCAGCCTGAAGGTGAATTTTTTTAAATTAAACTGATTTGCCATTTTGAAACTGATTGAAAGTAATTCACTGAAGGAATTTTCTAAAAGTGAAATTTGATTTGCTGGTTTTTTTGAAATTGTAGTATCCTTGGTAATATTCCATTTTTCACGCTCAATTTTTGAGTTAAGAAACTGCGAAATGAATTGTTCATCCTGGAAAATTACACTTCGTTTGCCGTGACGGATAAAGATTGATTTTAGCGGAGTATCTTTTTCAATAGTTAGTACAATGTTGTTGGTGAAAATGTTGTAGATTGAATCAAGCTCATTTTGCCTGTAAAAGTGTCACAATTATTTTTACAAAGGTTTGATTTATATACTTCTACTGAGTCATTTTTTATCGTAGATTTTGCATTTCATTGGCATGTTTTTAGCAGGAAGTTTTAGTTCAGTTATAGAAATTGTAGCTAAGCGGTCTATTTTGAGTCAACAGTGACCAAACAATTCATTTAAACTCAGAAAGATGAGTATCAGGGTGATATGTTACATTAGTTGGTAATTTTGAGTATAGCGCATGTATTAAGTTTGAGAATTATAATGCCTAACATAGTCATTTCATTTTCACTCAGTTGTACTACTACTAAGATTTTTTTGTAAATACATTACTCTGCCAAATGAAATTCTATTCAAACATTCAAATTTTTCACTTCTTTCGACAAAAAATTTGGCTTTTGAAATAAATTATAAATAATGTAAGAAGTATAGCAAAAAGCAATCCAGCTATTGGAATTTAATCTACCACCTATTAAAGTATATCACCGAGTATCAGTGCTATAGTTTTGCGCTTGTCTTTTCTACAACCAATTCTGATTTGATTATTCTTTAAAAACCTGAACAGAGTAAACGTTGGTTTGTCCAGCATTATTTAATCAAAAAAATCCTTCGAAAAAAGAACACGAAAATATGAAGCAAGGATTGTTTTAATCGATTCAAAATGTTCAAGTTATCCAAGTCAGAAAAAATAGGCCTTGAGCTGACTAGTTTTGAACACGACAAAACAGAAACCAAGTGAAACAAGGATAGCCGGTTACTGTGCAAGTAGCACATAATGTTATGACCTGTCATTAAAACCATCATGAAAAAATTTTTATTTCAAATTAGTTGCTTCTGCATTGTATGATAAAAGAATCTGAAGTAAATCTCTAACTTAGGCATATACGGCAATCATACGGCAATCATTTAGTAATTTAGGCAAACAGTGCGTAAATTTTTGAAGAAAAAACTACTAGAAAAACAAAAAATATAAATTATGTTTTTAAATTTGAAGCGTTTGAGTCCCAAACTGGCATTACATTTTTACTCATTACTGTTTTTAGATTTAGTTGGGTAAACTTAAATTTAAGCACAATTAATCTTTTGTAAACGGCCTAAATTAGGCATAAATTTGCTTTACTTTCTCGAATTTAGACGAAAAATCGAAAAATTAAAACCTGTTTTCTCGACACTGGACGGGAACGACTGAAAGGGCTTTCATATGATATATCACTCAACCCAGTCCGATGACTATTTGTGGTACCTGATTTAGCGTGGAAAACAAAAAGAAAAACTAAGAAACTCGAATACAAAGCTCCTCCATATTTTCAATGGTCGGAACTAAAATAACGTGCACGGAAATGAGATCCCAAGCGGTTTTACTCCAAAAATGGTCAACTCCCCGCTGATCAGCTCCGTGTTGCTAGAACTTAGAAGTCTTTCACTGTAAAGTATCTGAGACGATTTTCAGACACTAGATGTTTGGAAGTAAACATTTATTTCTACACATGCAACAACAATATTCAAAATTTATCTAAATTCCATATAAATTAACTCGAGAAGTCTAAGCTACCAATTAGAACACACAATGAAATTCAATCTTGTCCATAGTTTTCATTGAAGCTTTCAAACTTGGCAATTTCCTCATCATCTACGGATTTCTTCATATTCAGCAATGCATCGTCAACGTCACACTGAAACGACATCGGGTAACTGTGTCGTACACAAAGCTCTTCCATGTTATAAGCCCGCTACAGCAAACTAGAGCCCCCTCCCCTCATAGCGTAACATAACTACTTTGATGAAGCTATAAACCTTTTGCTGCAATGCTGCCAGCGGTCTCTAATGGGAGCGATCCAAAAACTATTTCACAAGAGTTATCATTTAGAAAACAATTTATTTTAGATGAGATTGCTAATGAAGTGTTTTCTCATTAATTTTCGAAAACAAAGCCATCAGACAGTTGGAAAAGAGTCACTGGACGCAATTAAAAAAATACTGACTTCATTATTTTTGAAAGAACCTCAACTTTCGAATTTTGTGGGAAAAAAATAGATGGCCTTAGAGCTCTTTGAAAATCTAGAGCAATGTTGTTTGCTGAGAAAACTGGATCAATAAGTAAAAATTTTACTTCGCTGATAAAATCGATAACTCACTTTCGAAACTAGAAGTAGATCACAATTTCCGAAACATTTTGTAGCTCTATAGTGGAGTTTGCCTTCGTTTCAACAAAATAGATGTGACATTGAAAAAAAATCAAAAGTCAAACCGCGAAAAAAGCAAATTTAAGTCTAAACAAACTAACACTTCCTGAAAAAAAAACGACTCTTTAAAAAAGAACTTACACTAGTGGACATAATTAAACGCAAATTCAAGCTTTTACTCTCTAAAAAGGCTAACTGAAAGGTCCATTTTGGACAATACTTACTTCGAACTTTAACAAAATTCTTACATCAATCGAAAGCAAATGATCTGAAATACCTTCCTTGAAAGTCTCAATTTTTAAATTGAAGCAGTCACCAGTTTTTTGGATCTGAAAATGCCAGCTTTCACCGTCTGCTCTAAGTTTTGCATCGTAGTGAACTATTTCTCGAATAAACGGAGTAAAAAAGTTGTTCATGCGACGAGAAACAAAGTCAGCGAGAAAACTGGAATATTCAGTATGACAACTTTCCTAGACTCAGCTGTTTCTTACAATTTCACGCGGATGATGAAAACTGGCATTTTCAGACCCAGAAAAAAACTGGTTAGCGCTTCAAATTAAAAATTGAGACTTTCATGGAGGGTATTTCAGATCATTTGCTTTCGGTTGATGTACAAATTTTGTTAAAATTCGAAGTAAATGTTGTCCAAAATAGTCCTTTAAGTTAGGCTTTTTAGAGAGTAAAAACCTGAATTTGCGTTTATTTTTGTCCACTAGTGTAACTTTTTTAAACAAAATAACATTCATAGCGTTAACTGCCCGCGAAATCTTAATCACTCCCCATTGTATACCACTTGGAGCTTTTAAGTCTGTAAGACCTTACGGAATACTAAAAATTTGGTTAAAGCTAAGGCTAATTTCGATTTGTCCATTTTTTTAGTCCGATAAATTTGGAATAAACAGCTGGCAGACAATTGATAGGAAGTCATTTAGCTCTAAGAGATCTACACAACAATTCAAACACATAGCCGAAGCTGCAACTTTAACACAAATGGGTAAAATTGGTAAAGATTAGCTCAAAAAGGGTTTAAAAGTGGAACACAGAGGCGAAGCTGAGCTTCGCACAACTTGCGAAACAATATAAAAAAGCCGCTTGAAACACAAAAAAAGTAAAAAAAACTAGATCTATGAAAATGAATAGCCCAGACAATACAATGAAGAAAACGCAGCAAAAGACAATTTACTACGCGGTAACAAAGCAGAAACCCCTTAAGATGAAAAAAAATTAACAAGACGTATAAAAATGTATTAAGTCCCCCTCACCTTCAACACACACACGCATTTAATTGCCCAGTTAAAGAAAACAATCTGAGCCCTGAGGCCGCCAAGCCGATAACAAATAGGAAGAAACCTATTAGGCAGAAAAAAACAAAAAGCCTAAAAAAATCGAAAAAATTTGAGACTAATAAAAAATTATTTTAAAGAGGGCAAAACCTCAAAAATTTTACATTTACGAAAACTTTCAATTTATTAAATCCCCGCCCTGAAACACACGCACGCACAAAATTTTTTGCTCGTCGAACGACGCCACATGAGTACACTTAGCTGAGATATGATAGGCCGAAACTGAGTAAGCAGTAATTAAAAGAGAAAAAATACAAATTTGAAGACTTTAAAGAAGCTTTAAGTCCCCCTCACCCTCAAAACACACACACACACACACACACAAACACAAAAAAATTCGCTAATCAAAAGAGGCAATATATGGTCACTAAGCCGATATATTATAAGCCGCAACCTATCAAGCCGAAAAAAGGAAAGAATATAAAAACGAAAAAAATATATGAAGTTTTAACAAATCGAGTTGGTAAATTACAAACGACAGAAAAATTCGAACAGAGCAGATATTTGAAATCCTAACAAGCAACAAGCACAAGGTATTTCTGTAGTGGTAAATTGGTTGGTAAGAGGCTTCAAGGAAATGAGTCCAGATGAAAAGTCCTGTCAACAAAGTCGCAAGGGTAATAAGTACATAATAAGTAATAAGAAAAAGGCTAGCCTTGCTTTGAACCGCATTCGAACTTTGAACTGGGGCTTTTGAGTCTAACGCACGTCGGCGCATCTGCGCCATGGTCGCTTGACAAAACAAACATTTGCACTAAGAAAGCAGATAAGACCGTTCTTAAATTCCCGAAGCTAAGCAGAAACAGTGCCACCAAATGACAACTTACTAGCGAAATGGATAGGAAAAAAATACATTCGTATTGTTAAGCTACGCTCGCTTGAGCAAACTTATTTTAAATTTGACTTCGGCTCAAAGACGTTTAAGAATCTTCAATGATAGACACTTTCTTTCATTAAAAAAAAAGCAAGTTAAGTGAGCGTAATTTGCCTTTCTGTTAGCGATCATTTTGATTGAAATTAAAAATAAACCAAATGTCGAAAAGCGAAAAATCAGTTGAATATGAAATTAAAAGAATTTTTCAGACTAAGAGAAAAAATCAGCACGGCCTATATAAGTCGCAACTCTTTAAAAACCAACACAGAAAAACTGACACAAGAAAACCGGTTAAACTTCCACACAAAAAAACAAAAACAAGTTAAGTGAGCGTAATTTGCCTTTCTGTTAGCGATCATTTTGTTAGCGATCACACACACACACACAAACACAAAAAAATTCGCTAATCAAGAGAGGCAATATATGGTCACTAAGCCGATATATTATAAGCCGCAACCTATCAAGCCGAAAAAAGGAAAGAATATAAAAACGAAAAAAATATATGAAGTTTTAACAAATCGAGTTGGTAAATTACAAACGACATAGAAAAATTCGAACAGAGCAGATATTTGAAATCCTAACAAGCAACAAGCACAAGGTATTTCTGTAGTGGTAAATTGGTTGGTAAGAGGCTTCAAGGAAATGAGTCCAGATGAAAAGTCCTGTCAACAAAGTCGCAAGGGTAATAAGTACATAATAAGTAATAAGAAAAAGGCTAGCCTTGCTTTGAACCGGATTCGAACTTTGAACTGGGGCTTTTGAGTCTAACGCACGTCGGCGCATCTGCGCCATGGTCGCTTGACAAAACAAACACTTGCACTAAGAAAGCAGATAAGACCGTTCTTAAATTCCCGAAGCTAAGCAGAAACAGTGCCACCAAATGACAACTTACTAGCGAAATGGATAGGAAAAAAATACATTCGTATTGTTAAGCTACGCTCGCTTGAGCAAACTTATTTTAAATTTGACTTCGGCTCAAAGACGTTTAAGAATCTTCAATGATAGACACTTTCTTTCATTAAAAAAAAAACAAGTTAAGTGAGCGTAATTTGCCTTTCTGTTAGCGATCATTTTGATTGAAATTAAAAATAAACCAAATGTCAAAAAGCGAAAAATCAGTTGAATATGAAATTGAAAGAAATTTTCAGACTAAGAGAAAAAATCAGCACGGCCTATATAAGTCGCAACTCTTTAAAAACCAACACAGAAAAACTGACACAAGAAAACCGGTTAAACTTCCAAATCATACTCATCGTGCCCTTTTCCACTCCAAATTTTCAAATTTGATGTTTGTTTTACATTTTTCATAAATTCTGAGCTAATTTTTTCATAGCGTTGAAAATCCGCAGCAGTAACTTGGGAAAAATTAATTTTTCTTTAGTAATAAATAAAAAGGGCATCTTTAGCTGCTATCTTTCCCTCAAACCAAATTTATTACCTCGGAAAAAATTCATCTCGAAAAAAACTCAGGGTTTTATAAAAAAAATCACTTATATTTACACCTAGATGCCCCGAAATTGCTTTTTAACGAACTTTTTTTTCGAGAACAAATGATTTTAGAAGGTTCCGTAGAGTGATCAAATGTACTTTTATTTATCCAACACAGAGTCGAAGTTGCGCTTCGCATACACAAGCAAAATTATGACCGATAACGCTACTGAGAAAAACTGGACGAGTAAAACTTTGAGTCTACATAATTTCTCAAGAGACGCACACCAATTATGAGTCTACATAATTGCTAAGTGAAGCAAGCCTATCATTACGCATTAGCAGTCAATTTCAAAAACAAAATTACTAACTAACATGCCTCAATTAATAGAGCGGCTAGTTCACGAAAAAGTTCATTAAAAACATCCGAACCTGCCCATGTTCGAACCCTGTTATTTAGTTGCGGGTCTCCTTCCCTACCTCTACGCAACAGATCCATGATACTTTGAAGCTAAAATGCTATTTGTAATATAATATCTTTAGCATTGGCTGTAGTTAATTGTTGGTTATTGATCAAAATGAAAACTTTCAACACGAAAACTAATATTTGCGACTTAGGTTGAAAAAAAAAAGAGTCCATACTATCACACAAGCTTTACTTGTGTAATGACTATGCGTGCCTGGTTTCAAAAAAACTGAGCAAAGTCAATGTAAATTATAGACAGAGGCGAAGCTGAACATCGCAAACACAAGAAAATACGGCAAAAATTATCTTTTTAAAGGTCAAAAAAGTATAAAAAAATCTAATTACATCTGAAAAATAAATGACGTCTACAGGAATTGAACTTCAATCTTCGGAACGACATGTTTTCCAGCTTACTGCCCCACACAATGGTGCCACTGACGGTTAAAAATAAGCTCCAAGCAAGAAAGCTGCAAAAGGGAGCTTCAAAATTCACACACAGAGGCGAAGCGGCGTTTCGCATCACTTTCGATACAACACAAACCATAAAAAAATAAGACGTCGAAAAAATGAAAAGATAAAAAACCAAGTCTACAAAAATTTTCGTGTCTCGGTAATAATTCATTTTAGGCAAACACACCAGCGAAAACAATTAAATACTAAATTGGCAACTGAACAAAATTTGATCAGACATTAGTTGACCAGAAAAAAATTGATTTTGCACAAAAGTTTTAAGTCTCTTCTCTCCCCCCCGATAAAACTACAAGGAACAACACTTGCAACCATAATAAAATTTCATTAATAAGTCATTCAAAAATTCAATTTCATGCATAATGTTCAAAAAACGAGGCCCGGCCGGAACTTGACCCCGGGCAAAATTTCCAAAATTGGAGATTTTCTAAGGCCATATTTTTTCAAAACGCAGGGCATAGACGTTTGCGCAGGTAAGGTTAATTTAGGGTGCGAAAGCGGCCACGTTACTGAAAATTGTTAAGGTTCAATAAAAATGCAAGTAGGAAAAGCAAATAAGAATCGAAGAAAAGTTGTTAACGTGAAAAAGACAACCTCCTGACTACAAGACAATTGCTCTCGCAAGTGTAAAAACACCAATTTTGCAAGTAATAAATTATTTATTTACTTATTTAAAGGAAAAAACTACTACTTGCCCTTTCAAATGAGGTCTCTATCTCGGATTTGGCTGGGTAGTTTGAAAAAAAAATGAAAAAGATTCCAAAAATCGATCAAAAATTTGACTTTCCTAAATCCATACAGTTTTCTCTTCTTAAGCATAGGAATAGATTCTGCTTTCCACACCATGATTTCAAAATGAAGACTTCAACACCCTCATTTTTTAAAGATTGATCCCTTATTATCAGATTTAGCTAGCACTTTTCGAAAATAAGGACGAATTTTTTTAAATGGTTAAAATTTCAAAAGGGATTTTTCCGTTGTCCATATCAACTTTTCTACAAAAAAATAGAGTGAAAGAGAAAACGCAGGAAAAATCTAAGCACAATGTTAGTTTTAAGGAACTATCAACCTCAGAGATTTTCTAAGGCCATATTTTTTGAAAAAGCAGGGCATAGAAGTTTGCTCAGAAAAGATTCGTATAACCAATTTTTTTCCTTCCGGTTAAGACCTAAATCTCAGATTTGGCAGTGAAGTTTTTGAGGCCATATCTTTTTTTCTATCGAATTTAGGGAATAGCCGCTTTAGAAGGGGAAATTGTCATAAATTGTTATTTTGATTGAAACCTTCATCTCAGATTTGTGCTTTTAAAACTTGACAAAATCAAAAAAATTCAAAACAAATAGGCCAAAAATCCCCCTGCTGAAACTTTCGAAGGCTGTAGAACGAGAAAAAAAAGATTAGCTAACTATTCAGGCACATAAAAGAGCAGCCGGATTTTTCATTGGTACCATTTTTTTGAAAATCGGTAGTAGTTTCTGTGAAAAAATGAAATTTCTGATAAAAGTGAAAAAAAAATTCGAAAGCGTCGCAAAAAAAACACGAACAACAAATCCCATACGTTTTCAAAATACATGTTTTTTTCCAAATGTAAACTAACACTAGCCAAAAAAAGCAGCAAAATAAGCCATAAAATTTGTTATGTTCAAATAAGCTAGACTTCGCTGCGCTTCGCAAACACTAGCGAGAACACGAGAAAAGCTCTAGAGTTCTAAACAGTGCAATAAGTAAAAATAAGTCTTGAATTAGTAAAAATTCGGCCACACCTCGGATTCGAACCCATGACCTAGAAATTTTGAGTCTCGCGCACTAACAACTCAGCCACGGACGCTTAGTCCATCACCAACACTAGCCACAAAACAAAGCCGAGAACAGATGCTATGAAACTTCCAATGCCACAGATCGTGATTATAGCAAAGGCACACAAGTAAACTATTTAAATGAACACTTTTATATTCGAGTTATGTTAGAAAAAAAGAAGATTCTTACTAAAACACTAGCTGCTTGCTAGCGTTATAAAAAAGGGACAAAAACTCCTAAAAGACTCCTGAAAAAGGTGAAACTTACGAAGATTAGCTTTGTTTACTATATTGTATAGAAGTCATGGTTAACGCTAATTTTGGGCATAACCACGTTCAAAAATCACTAAGTGACAACATACCTTAAGAACAGACTGCTCGTTTAACATCTGATACAAACTATCTTTCCGGCCCTCTTGGTTATGACTAGGGTTTCCAGTCGTGTTTTTTAGGTTCATCTGCATCTTTTCATCTTGCTTCATTAAATTCTGAACTTGGGACGAATTTTGCAGTTTGCGAACTGAATTCCAACAAGCATCACGGGCCAACATCACCAAATCACTACAGGAGAACCTAAACATTGGTTTTATTGTGCTTTGAGCTCGATTAATTATAATTGTCAACAAATTAAATAATTTTAATTTTTTTCCAAGCATTGGATCTCTCATTAGGATAAACACAGAGTCGAAGCTGCGGTTCGCAAACACTTGCCAGATCACGGCCAAACAGCATCTCTATCAAGTGCAATAAAAAAGTGGAAATAAGCCTCATATTAGCAAAAAATCGGCTATGTGTAAGATTCGAATCTGCAACCTACTGCACTTGCAATCAAGAGATTTTCAATCTCACGCACTATCCACTCAGCCACGCAAGCATAACAACCGACAAAAACTAGTCACGAATAAAGCAGCTACATATGCTAACAAACTGCCAATGCAATTCAGCAAAAGTGGCACCAAATACAAATAGACTCGATTTTGCAATTAATAATTTGGAATTCAAACAAACTGAAGTCATCCACACTTTCGTTGCATGTAACAAATCGCATAGCATAAAACCAAATTATGTATAAAATATGCATTTCAAAAAATTGCGAGATATATTGAGTTAGAAAATTTTTGAAATCGAGCTTTCATTATTGAGCTTTCATTCGGTTGATTCGATGAATTAAATATGCATTAACTGCTATTCGAATGTCTAGGACCATGCTATCAAAAATCTTTAAAGGTGCTTTAGAATGGCATCAATATTTGCGATTTCGGTTGAAAAAAAGAAGGTTCGTACTAATACACTCGCTTCGCATGTGTAAAAAAAACTACCAATTAAAAACAACTTTATAACCATTCGCTCCAACTTGCGGAGACTCGGCTTAAACTTTGTTGGGCTACATAAGAGGCTCACTTTGATATATTTTTGTCAGCAATTCAACCGGTGGTTTAGGCGTGATGTTTGATTGACAAACAAAAATTGTTTTTGGACCCGAATTGCTCTCTGTTATTTTGCTATAACTTCAACCAATTTTTGTCTTCATCGTTTTTAGTCCAAAATCAACCGAATTTGGGGAAAACGCGTTTCAATGTTTTTCCTTTTTGTCCGGATAATTTTAAATTAGCACAGTAGTGGCAACTAGTTGAAACATACAGTTTTAATTAAAAACAGCAATTTGTCAATTTTGAGCAATTTTGGCATCCAAATTTGAATATAGGTTACGATCAGCCATTTTTTGTCTGAAATAGGAGCTTTTGCATTTAAAAATTGGTCATTTGCTCTTCCGTCTTAATTTTGTCGGTTCCAATTTTTGCTACCCTCTATAAAGCCGAATTTTGGGTTATAAGTTTTATGATCAACGAATCTCAACAAAAATAATTTTCCTAATACTGCTAATATCTACGTGCGATTTCATTTAAAACCAATTTAGAAACGTACGAACCGTTTTAAAAAAAAGATAAATAACCTTAAAGGATAGTTTTTGAGCAAATAAAACTGCCCACTATTGATCACACAGAGACGTACCGGAGCTTCGCATCGCCGACAATACAACGTACAACATAAGCGTAGCAATTCAAGCCAGTAACGAAAACACGCGTGGGAAATCACTACGGCAAAAAAAATGGAGTTCAGAAAAACAGTCGAGAAACCAAATTAAGTGAGCTTTTATTTTTTTATTTACCGAGCAGCCACTAAGCTGACAATAGGAAGGTAGACACTATTGAGCCAAAAACATTAACTGAATAGTTTTAAATCAGTTTTTGCCCTTGAAACTACACAAAACAATTCAAATGCGCCGATAAAACATTAGCCAAAATTATTAGGGCTGAATATTGCTTTGAGCGGAACAAAACAAAAAAAAAGAAATAGTCAAGAGTAGTACAGGAATAAATCGAAATTGCTTGCCACTGCCATGAAAATTGCCTACAGCTCAAAAAAATCTGCGATGTGACAACTTAGTCGACAAACGATAGTCCGACAATCCAATTTTCCCAGATGTACACCGAAAAAAATCCAGGCCTGACCGATACTCCAACCAGATACCTAAGGCTGCAAAAGCAACCGCTTTTCCTCCAAACTAAGTGGGAAAGCGACACAATTTGTAACGGTTCAATAAAAATGCAATTTGACATTTCCATTTAAAAAAAAACGCTCCGACTATGACATCCAACATCAAATAATACACACCTTTCAGTCACACTTGCCAAATACTCAAAGAACTCATCTGTCAAGTTGTGTTGAAAATTCGTGAACTCATGTTTTATAATGGCAAATCGAGTTTGTTGGTCTGGCAACGTGACATAAACCAGTCTATCGAACCTCTTCCGAACCGGACAGCAGATATCCCATGGTTTACTAGTAGCCGCGACGATCACAGACACACCTAAATAAAAAAAATCGTCTAACCCCTCTGTATCTAAACCAAAAGACAACTTTCTGTATCTAAAGAAAACTACATCTACACAAACTAACTCTAACTAGAAGCAGAGAGTCAAAAAAGTGATTTCAAGGTGCGATTTGATGTAGAAAAAAAATCAGATTTCAAAGATGACAGAAATTGAAATTTAGGCATGAGTTTGGTTTTCGTTGGCCACCGAGAAAAAATGACAAAAACTAACGAACTAAGTTTTTTCATGGCCCAGTAAGCACTAAAAACAATAACAGGTAAGTAACTAGTTCGAAACTTGGGCAGAATTTAGGATTTATACACAAACTCATCCTTTTGGTTAAGAACATGCCTTTTTATGGCTCTCCAATTGATATATTGTGCCCCGATAACAACAAACGACACAATCTAAAACTAAAGAAAGGAGCAGAAGTTTCAAAAACAAGAGGAAGCTTTCGGGAGACAAAACTTTACAATATTTATACATAGACAAAAAAAGACACTTAAAAACAGTAAGATTTTAATTTTTCTTCACCATTAGTTTGTTCAAGTGTAGAAATACTTAGTTTGAAAATCATTCGAAGGTATTCAAAACGGCTAGATAATTCAATTTCAATCATTACACAGGGTACACAAAATATAACTGTAAAGTTATCTTGAGCCGATTACGTTGAAAAAAGTCAGGTAGAATTAAATTAATTTTTCTCTTAAAAACTGGTCAGATGAATATTAAATTAGCATAAAAGTTTTCTTACTTTTTAATTATTTTTATTACGTATATTTTAATTAAAAGGTAAGTTAAAGTAGATTAAAACCAATAGAGGTGACTTTAAACTAGTTTTTGAAAATTTTCAAAGTATATTTACGTTCATACCTTAAGTGCTTCTAATCGCGTCATTTTCTCAAAAATCTAAGACATTTAACGAAGTTTTTTTTCGAATAATAAATAACCTGTCCCAGCCATTTTATATCAATATTGCATTGACGTTGAAAAAAGTTAAATGCTCACTCATTCAAATTAAAACTGGGATTAAATTATGTTACTGTAAAAATCACACTACTTTCGTTAAACTCACAAGGATGCGATAATCGTCTAGAAACTAAAACTGTTGCCTGAATAATTTAGGCAACTAAAAAAAACGGATGCCGATAGAATACAAAATTTTTCTTTCTAGGAACATTCCCGAAATTTTTATCGAAGTCTCAGAAGAAAAATATGATAAAAAAGACAATTGCCAGCGTGATTTTATATTGAAACACAGATACGTAGCTGCGCTCCTTAAAGAAGAGCAAGAGTGGTGATGAGCAAGCTTTTAAGATCAAAACAAAAACAAACAAGCAAGTCGATCAAAACAATCTGAACGTTTTCAGCCGGAAACAATAACAAAAAAAAAATGATTTTCTTCACTCAACATCAGAAACACAAAAGATAGTTGAGATCCATTGGAAAATGTGGCCCTGAAAATTCGCTGGAAACATGGGCAACATAACGTCCCCTTTTTAGACAATTTTTCAAATTACCGAAATGTGACTGTTCTATTGGTGCAAAAGGAAGTAAACGCTGTATTCCCGAAATCAGGCTTGAATAGTATAAAACTATGTTGTCCGAAGACAACGCTTGATCCTCTGCGAAAAAGCAGTTGTAGCAACTACACCCCACGGCAGAACCTATTCATATTTACACCATGACGCAAAAACTAAATCAAACAAAATCTGTGTTTTCGAGTAAAATAACATCCCTTAATCGAAGCCCAAAACTATTCAACCTTTTTTAATACTAAAAAATAATAGACTTCAAACTAAATTTGAGAAGAGCTTATACATATAAATCATGAACTGTTAAATTTGTGATAACTAAAGAGTTTCCTACTAGTTGTAGTTTCTCTCGTTAAATATCATCCTGATTATTTTCCTCTGCACAAGAAAAATAGGTTCGACATTTGTGAAACTTGTTCCTCTATATACCAATAAACCATTTTGTACGATGCTTTTGAAATCATAAAATGAATTCAATGAGCACTTCAACTGGCACATTTTTTCTCATTTGCGCAATATCTCCACAATGTACAAATAAAGCTTTATTTTTTTCAACTTGGGTACAAAAAGACAGTTTAGAAATGAACAAAAACATCGAGATATCTGTAAAATCGTTTATGTGTTACATTATGTGCATATACTATTATCTCTGGTAAAAACCTCGAGGGACTTAACCTTGCATGCGAAATCAGTGTTATCTGCAAAAAGGTAAATTTTGAGTCTTTCACGCAATTGGGCATATCATTTATAGATACCAGAAACAGTAGTGGACCAATTACAGATCCGGTAGGGAATACAAGTGATATATTCAACCGATATGAGCACACGCAATTAGTAAAAAAAAACATATTTCCGATTTCATAAATAGCTCCAAAACCAATTATTGTATAAACCTCTTATTCCTTTTTCAAATGATCTAGTTGATCAAATTCCTTTTTCAGATCCATGAGCATGCTACACGTCATATCATTTTTTTCGAGCTGGAGTTTTTCTGTTCATTCGACCAAGGCATTGATCGTCATTATATTTTTGACAAATCCAAACAGTTCTTCAGATCAAATATTGAATAGGTTCAGAAGTTGCAAAGACGCCAAAGAATTACTTTTTCAAAAAATTTACTACAGCAATTTAACAAAGAAATCAGCCTACAATTATTTTCATCTGTTCAACTCCCCTCTTTGCAAATCGGTGAACGTTGCCCCTTTTGAGAACCTCTGGAAACTTCCCTTTTGTAAATGAAAAATTGTTGAAAACAGAAATGAACTGCTTCCTGAATTGACGCAATTAGTAAAAAAACACATTTCCGATTTCATAAATAGCTCCAAAACCAATTATTGTATAAACCTCTTATTCCTTTTTCAAATGATCTAGTTGATCAAATTCCTTTTTAAGATCCAAGAACATGCTACACGTCATATCATTTTTTCCGAGCTGGAGTTTTTCTGTTCATTCGACCAAGGCATTGATCGTCATTATATTTTTGACAAATCCAAACAGTTCTTCAGATCAAATATTGAATAGGTTCAGAAGTTGCAAAGACGCCAAAGAATTACTTTTTCAAAAAATTTACTACAGCAATTTAACAAAGAAATCAGCCTACAATTATTTTCATCTGTTCAACTCCCCTCTTTGCAAATCGGTGAACGTTGCCCCTTTTGAAACCTCTGGAAACTTCCCTTTTGTAAATGAAAAATTGTTGAAAACAGAAATGAACTGCTTCCTGAATTGAGTTGGTATTTACGCTGGCAAACGTAGCCATTATAATCTTAAACCGATCTCTATGTCATTGAAATATGAATGAAACTTACACCTGACTGTAAAAAAAATGGTTTACTAGAAAAAAAAACTTTTTTTCGATTATGAGACAAGCGTTGCATTGTATCGCAAATTTTATAGGGGTAGGCCCTGAATTGCTGGAGCCCGGAAAATTATCAGGCCAGAATCACTTTTGTTTCTACAGAGAAAATACTGCAAAAATTTTTTAAAATCAAAAACTGATATTAATACCACGAACCTGTTTAGGGGTCCATATCTTAGGGGTCTGTCTATCTATGAAATTGACAAGCATGGTTCTGAACAAAACTATATTTAAAGTTTTGCTGTACTGGTTCCGATCTGAAATCCGACTTTACCCGGCTTCGGAAGAATTGAGATTTAGTTAGCAATTGAGAATGGGTTGTTGATTTTTATAGCATCTGAAGCTCAAAAGGAAGCTCAATACAATTTCTTTCGATATTCAGTTTGAAAATGAATGCTGCAATGGATAGCTACCGTAAAATAGATCCAACGTCATCCTCCATTTCGAATGAAACGGTAAAATAATATCCGACAATCACACTAACATTCAAGTTAAAAACTAGATATTACCTGGTTGTTTGTCACAATCGTCGATTTGTACCAGCAGCTCTGTGGTTATTCTTCTACATGCCTCTGGCGAGATTTTTTCGCTTTCGTTTAAAAGACACTCAAAATCGTCAATGAACAGAATCACAGGTTTCGGAAGAGTTTTCTTGACTTCGTTAAAGATATCCACGACAGCACTAGAACATAGATAATCAAATGCCACAGGTATACTATTCTTTTCAAACTTTATGAAGTTTTTGAGCAGCCATTTGAGTTTAATTAAGATCATTTCAGAGGAGATGACCAAAATGCACTATATTTAATTATTTCAAATTTTTAGACAAATTAATTGTTTGTTGTGGTTCCGAGCAAAAATCTCACCTCAACTTCTTCGTAGTTTCAAATCATCCCACCAGAAAAAATTTAATATAAATGAGTATTTAGATGTTTTAGTATAGTTTTTCATACCAGATGAAGTCTTGTACCTTTCAGGGTTACAACCATTTCTAACACAGTTCGATGGAACAAGATCATTTCCATGTGCCCGAATCACTGCTGCGGAATTTTGAGTCAAAGCAATTGAATCATTCACTAGTTTCGTTTTCCCAGCACCTGAGGGCTGAAGTACGAAACCAGAAAACGTTTTAAAATTAAAAATCTTTGCAGGACGCGGAATAAAAATATATCAAAAAAATTGGAAGCAACTTAAAACATTTGAACAATATCGACAAACTTGTTTCTTTTCCATTATAGCCCAGCATCAAACAGGTATCAAATTAATGCGGGGATATGTTGTTTGAAACATTTCGTGGAGGGTGGTTGTTTTACGATCATTTTTCGCGATTCCTTTTCTTTGTTGCGATGATTTGTCTGGGCTACGATCAGATTTCTTCCGGAAGATGTGACGAGTATATTGTAAAATACATATTCTGAAGTCAAAAATCGAGATTTCTGAGATGTAAAAGAAGATGAATAAGAGTAAATAATTAAAAGCAGATTAACCGAAAGAAGACAAAGTTTTTGATTCTTTTTCGATTTGCCTCCGGTGCTTCGAATTTTTAACAACTCATAAAAACCGCATATATTGGAAAAAAGATCTGCATCTTTTGAATGTACTCTGACAGCACCCGATTAAAGGGTTCGTAATTACAAATTTTGCGAAGTTTTTTTAATACACATTTTGAAAAATCATAAAATTTTGTGAAGTTGTATATAACCTCGTTGAAAATTTTTAAATAAAACTAAGAAACGTCACATCTCGGAAACTTAGAGTAATTGAGCAGTCGCATTTGGACGCAAGCTTTGCAACTCCTGAGAGTACTCTTACAGTACCCAACGACGTTGGGAAATTCAAATTTTGAGAAACTTCAAACTTAAGTTTTCTAAAAAAAGATATTTTTTTTTGATAACCAAAAAAGCCACATCTCGAAACTACGAAGATTGAAGACATTATTCGCAATCGTTAACACCACTCTGGCAGCACACAAATACAGGGTTGGGAATTTCTATTTTGTGAATTATTTCGTAATTTGAGTTTTCTGAAAAGTTCCAGAAAAAAAAGCGTCGTATCACGTCAACTAAAAAGATTTGGGCATTCTTAAATGGAGGCCAAATTCCTAACTCCTGAGATTACTCTGACAGCCCCCAAGTACAGCTAGGAATTTCAAATTGAGTTTTAAGTTAAGTTTTCGGAAAATCTTTTGGAAAAATCACAAAAAACGTCATATCTGGAAAATTGTCAGGATTTTAGCACTCAAATTTGAAGGCAAGATTCGCAACCCCTGAAAACCTGAGAATACTCTGACAACCCCCACTACAGAATTGGGAATTTTTTTTATCTTTAACTTTCTGAAAAAATCACAAAAACGTCATACCTCGAAAACTACATTAACTTGAGCAGTCATATTTGGAGGCGATATTCGCAACTCTGGGAGTACCCTGAAAAATCCTCACTATAGATATAGGAACTTCAAATTTAATGAAATTTTTTATATCTATGTTCTTTGAAACATCTTGAAAAAGTCCTAGAAAACGTAAAATCTCGTAAATTAAAAGGATTTGAGCAGGCATATTCAAAGGCAAGATTAGCAACTCCTGAGAGTACCCTCACTGTTTCCAATTACAGGATTGAAATCTTCAAAGTTTCTGAATTTTTTAAATCAAGTTTTTTGAAAAAATCATTAAAAACGTCTGATGTCGAAAACTACAAGGATTTGAGAAGTGAGATTTGGACGCAGGATTCGAAACCTCAGAACTTACCCGGTCAACCCTCAACTACAAGGCTGATAATTTCGAATTTTCAGAAATTTTTGAAAATTAAGTTTTCTTTCAAATTTTTTGAAAAATCTCGAAAATTGCCGTATTTCGTAACCTTAAAGGATGTGATTATTCATATGGATGCCAAAAACTCAACACCAGTTTAAACCCTGGCAGCATCTTACACTGGGTTGCTTATTGCAAACTTGGCGAAATAAACGCTAAACTCAAACAAGAAAATCAAAAAATATATATTAACCATAGCAATATACCATATAGCTTAAATGTGAAAAAATTCTTTCGTTAACCATGCAAAAATAATAAGTTGAAAAAGCTTAAACATGGCGAGATAGTGAAGCCCGGATTTAAAGCCGATGGTTATTTGTGGCGCCTGATTTTAGGTGGAAAACAAACAGAAAAAAAATGAAAACACCCGAATACAAGGTTCCTCCGCATTTCTCAAATGTTTGGAACAAAAAAAACAATAAGGTAGAAATAAAAAAGTTTAAAATTATAATTTTAAAGATAAAACCTACCCCAAATAATAGGATGCCGCGCCAAGCGTTTCGTCCTAAATGCATAAATTTCGGATATCTAGTGCTCGCTTGCAGCAAGGTAGAATTAAGAGAACTGAATACCTGCAAATAGCTCTGGGAAACGAACTGGTAGAACAACTGCCTCCTTCAGAATGTTGAGACTTCGCTCATAACAGGATACATTCATATCTTGATACAAAAAAGTATAGGCAGTTATCATAATCTGTGTGCTAGTCGGTCATGTTAAAGAATCGAATACGTTAAAATTGTTATTTGAACAAACGTTGTCGCACATTTACAGTGCATCTTTAGGTTTATAAAAACTTACACTTGTGGACAAAATTAAGCGCAAAATCAGGATTTTGTGCCAGTCGGTCATATCTGGAAGTTTGACCTTGAGCAATACGAACAAGATGGTTTTGTGGTCAAATGGAATTTTTCAAAAATTCGAATTGGACATGTCAAGCTCAGGTTTCTCAAGACAACTGAAAATATCAGAAAAATAAGATCAGAACGACCGAATTACAAGCGCGGGAAAGTGGTCAAATTTAGCAGCGGGAAATTGCTATTCGCAATTTCCGACGCTTAGTCGAACGAGATGTGCCATTCTGCCAGATTGTCACAGCGCAACCTTCCGGCGACACGAAATAAAACGAATAAAGGCCTTAGTAAAGAAAAATTACTGCGAATGAGGGTCTAGATATTCCGAAAATTTGAATTTTCAAAAAAAAATTTCGATTGACGGGCCAATATTTCGACGGCCATTTTGACTGAAAAGGACGAAAAAGCAGAACAACAACAAAAATAGTGAGAAACAGTCGTGCGGGAGCGTGGAGAAAACGGAGTCTCTTATCGTGGCAATAACACACGATAAGAACCTTAGCAGTGGATATTAGTGGAGAAGGAAGCTTCAGCGGGGAAGGAATATTCCGCGGAACCCTACGTGCCACAAATTGGGAGAGATAACAGCGTTATCTCGGGAAGATTACGGGAGCGGAGGCTTGGTCCCCCAGAGACTGTTGTATGTGAAGGGACTATATAAAACTAATTTTTAGCTACTCTGATGCCATAGAACTTTGAATTAACACCGGTGTAACTTGATATTTTAGAGTATGAGTATGAGTACAGAGCAGAAAATCAACTGGCAAGGTCGAGACGGTGAAAAACGAGTAGGATTGAGGTAACTGACGCCTGCCAGTCGTTCATAGGTACTTTTTTCACGCTCCGTCGCTGTGTAGTATTTGGGCGAATGTTACATAGAAGTTTTTATGGCGCTCCTGGGTGGACCTGTCAAAGGCATAAGACCATCATGATCAGCAAGCGTTTCAGCGACGAACCCTCCGCTCCGGGCGTATGCCCGAGTTAGAGGCCTTAATGACCGTTATTGTACTAGGGGGAAGGTGCGTACGCTCCGTCTAGTACTATTTAGCTTTTTAACTTAGTTAACACCGAAAATTCCGGGGGCCGGAGGGTCAGGTGGGAAGTCATGAGCCCGCTTGTCCCAAAGTCCCGGGACCAAAAACAAATAAAGAGAAAGCGTAAAACCAAACAAAAATAGTGCATAACCAAGAAAAAGCCAAAGATAAGTTTATTTGAAAACAAAAAAGTACAAAAAACAATAAAAAATCCAAAAAAAAGACCAAAAACAGTAAAAAAACAAAGTGACAGTTTATATGTTATTTCCGGACGGGATGTGATCTGACCTTCCTATTTGTTGTTGTTTCAGATTGATTTATATCGTTTCTGATAGAAAGATTGTGTGTTTTGGCGAAGGGTTGGATACCCTCCCTTGAGTGTGATTTGAGTATTTAAGCACGTCAATGGTGGTTTTGCCGGTGGCCGGAGGGTAGAGTGGCAAGCTGACCGACGTGTTCCACACTCAACCAGGACATCGGGGACAACATCCACAACGACTGTTGGGTATCGTTGAAACAATTTTGGTATCGTTCGGGTACTATTTCATCAGAACTTAAGTGGTGGGGGGCACGATTGGCGCGGTCCGATTGTACCCTCCATCGATTACAAATTTCCGAGTTAAGGGTCTTAATTCGGGTATTTTGGTGCAAAAGAGGGTATAGTACTATTCATTAACGACTACTAATAGGTTATTATCCTTATTATATATTACTTATCTCCTAATTAGACCCAAGAAACACCCAAATTTCGTCGAAAGTTATCGATTTTCGACCAAACTGTAGACCCCCAAATTTTTGGATATCCGAGCTTTTCCGAACAGCAAAAAACTTTTATATAGGGAGTAGCTACGTATTTCGATCCCCCTAACTAAAGAAACCGCGTGAGAAAAGACTCAGTAGAAGTTGGAAAAAAACAAAATCTTTCGATCAAAATTTCGATAATTCTCTGAATTTTGTCAATCTGTTTTTGGGATCGAGTTTTTGAGTTTTTAAAGTTAGAGCAATAAAATCTTTTGTATTAGGAGCGTGCTAACATAACGTGCTCGGCTGCCAGAAAAATTCTTGAGTAACCCTCCGATTAGCTCCGTGGATAGAGCTAACGACTTAAGGATTGGAAAAGGAAGGAATCGGAGGGTTCAAATTTGATAGTTATTGGCCAAATTTTTGTCTCCAAACCAATTTTGGTCCGGTTTTTTGCATAATTCCAGTGCCGTATAGGGCTACTACGCTCGTTTCAATTGTTTTTAGGCCTTTTCGACAGGAATTGCGGAAAAAGTTACTCAGAACCTATATAGGTGGTGAAAAAAGCCCATTTGGACAAACACGTTTTTGGCAATTTCTCAAAGACTAGCCAACCGATTGGGATAATTTTGGTACCATAAGTCGACGTTTTGGACCACTTTTCCGGACCGCAACCGTTTTTGGGTTGATAATCTCGGAAAAGAAATTTTTTTTTAGATTTTGTTGGTTCGGAGGGTCCAAATTACAGGTAACCCTCCGAGCGGCAAAACGTTTTATCAAAACACCTTTTTATCCTGCTGGGAAGGTTGACCGTGTCAACCAACCTGGTTTTAAGCAAGTTACACAGCATTCAGAGGCTTTATTGCGGTAAATTAACCCTTTTTCCTGATTTTCGCGGAACCCTCCGGAGTAACCCTCCGGAGTGACTTAAGCCCTTTAGCAACCCTCCTTAGTGGAGATTTTCCACGAGACCCTCCAAAGGAGTTAAAAACCACACCCCATAAGGAATTTAGCTTGTTTTGACGCTTTCTTAAGCTAGTTGAAGGCCCTTTTCAAAAACTTGAAAATTTTGGAAGAACCCTCCGAGGTAACCCTCCGGAGCATATTAACCCTCTTGTTGACCCTACTTAGTGAGTTAAGGGGGACCCTCCGAAGTCTCTTGGGTGACTAAGGCACCCTCCGAAGTAACCTCCGGAGTAGGCTAAGTGTCTTAACAACCCTCCGAAGTAACCCTCCGGAGTGAATTAAACCTTCTAACAATCTTCCTTGTTAGAAACTTGAGGAAACCTGTGGCAATTTGGGAAACGGAAAATATCCATTTAATTAAGATCATAATAGGATATTAGGCGTGCTGATTAGGATCATAGGAGCCCATTTTGACCCGGAAATTCGTGATCAATTTTGGATTCTAGGTCGGGTGTATCGGAAGTACCCGAACAAAAAAAAATTTTTTTTATTGTGATTTTGGTTGTGTGGTTGCCTTGAGCTACTTAATAGGAAAGTTCGGGCAATCCGGGAACAAATAAAAGAACACCTCGGTGAGTGTATTAGGCAAATACACACTCACTTGAGAAGAAAAGTTGTTCCCTGCTCTCGTGCACTTGGAGCGTTCCGGGTGTGGGGGAGCTTTTTCATAGACTTTAGAAGTTTTCGATCAGAGGTTGCCTTGAGCTACTTAATAGGACAGCTCGGGCAATCGCAGGACACCTAAAAGAAGACCTCGATGGGTGTTTTAGGCAAATACACACTCTCTTGAGAAGACTGTGTCCTGGGCTTCGTTCTTTCGGATCGTTCCGATTGAGGGAAGTCTTTTTCTTTAAGACTAAGTTTTGTTGATCTGTTTCTGAATCATCACTGCTTTTTACCAAAGATTGTTTGATTTTAACAAAGCAGTGACTTGATAAATTGTGTGGCGATAAATTGATACTGACGAAAGGTCGCTGTCACCTGTATGATATTCTTATCTGATTGTCGATTGTGTTTTGTGTGTTGATTATATCTTGTGAAAATTTTGTAATACTGTTATACTATACAACAGGGTTGAGTTAGCATTATATCAATACTGAGCAAGCCCTGTGTGTAACTTTAGCTGAATCGCTAAGATTGTCATTGAGAAATCGAAGAGGCAGCGTTAAGTAATTTAACTTGAACTTGTTGCGGTACGTGTGCATCGCCATTAAATAATAAGAATATTGTTATTTGTCACAAAGTATGCAGCGCAGGGACTCGTTAGGATCGACTACTGAGATTCCCAGGGTGAGCAAGGGCAGTCCTCGTTTAGCAGCGCCTCCGACGTGTTTGCCGAAACCGAATCGACTAAAGGTCAACCTGATCTTTCAGTGAACGAAATGAAACTAAGGATCGAGAAAAACCTCTGCTTGGTTTATTCGACTCTTATTTCGACGCTTATTCGACTCGACTTTGATCCGAGCGAGGACCTCGAGCGGGAAGAAGTTGAGAGGACGGAGGAGGCCTCGGAGCGTTCCGAGGTCGAGCCGCGAGAGGAAGTGTTTTTCAAGGGAATGTCCAAATCGGAGACCAAGAGTCATAGGTGGAGGAGAAAAAATTCACATTCAGCTAATACCCACTCATCCCTGACCAAGCAGAGAAACAACGCGATGATGTCGAGTATAAGCCCGAGTGAAGAACAACTGGGTTCGAAGGCCAAGAAGAGCTGGAAGTCTTTGTACGATGAGCGCATGGCGTCACTATGAACTGAAGGTTTATCTTCCAGTTATGACTACCCGGAGATAACCCATCCGGATGTGAACTTCACACCGTGCCCAAGGAACGACATGAGCAGGAAGGCGTCGTCCGCCTCGCCGACCAGGCCCATGTCAGATGGGATAACGATGGGAGCGTCATCAACGTTCGACAGATTGATGACGTCGATGAGCAGAAAGGCGGTGCGTCATCAAGCACCAGGCTGCAGCCGCAATTGACCTCATCTTCTTTGGGACTAACCCCGTCGTTTGGGGCCACTGGCGATATAAGTGACATGTTCGCTGGCGTAATGAATGGTCTGGATGAACTGAGACGGGACATGACTAAGAGAATAGATCAAGTTGATGAGAGAGCTCACCAAGGTCGAGAGAATCTGAGAGATGAACTAACGCACGTGAAGTCGCAGGCGAGGGTTGATCAGGCTCAGTTGATTCGCAACACCGATCAGTGCCTGGCGGAGAGCCTGGCACAGGCAAACAAGGAGTCACACGAAAGAGAAGCTAGGAAGACGAGGGAGATCGAGCGATTGTTAAACGATCATGATAGTACCTACGCCCACACGATGACTAGCCTGGAAAAATGGTTAGATGCCAAATCTGACTTAATGATGCGGAAGCTTGACGCGATCTTGAACGGGGGCAATTGGGAGGAGCGTCCCAACCCAAGGGAGCGCTCACGCCATGCGAATGATGGAGATGGTACGGGCAGCTATGCCAGAGCCCAGCAAAGCTCGAGAACGAACTACGAACCTAGGAATAGGGAGCGGCCAAGGGCAGCCCCGTCGAGGCCTGGCTGGACGAATCCAGTCCCGCCGGAGGCAGATGCTACTCCGGAGACAAGGTTGCCAACTGTGCCACAAGTCAGTTCAGTGCCAGATCTGACTACAGTGTCACAGGACACGACGATGTATGCTTCGATGTTTGAGCCTCTGAACAGATCTCTAGAAAGACTCATCACCAAACTCTCGAAGTCAACCGAGAGAGGAGAGAGGTCAAGAAGAACACTGAAAAAGCCGAAGTCATACGAAGACGAATCCGACGGCTGCATTGATACTTGGATAGAGGTGATGAAGTTACACTTTGAGGAAGAGAGTCTCTCCAAGAAACAAGAGTGCAGCGCACTAACGAGCACCCTGGAGGGTACTGCACTAAATTGTGCAATGGCGAAAAGAGCCAATGAGAGAGACATCGCTCGCAAGATATTCGACATCCTGCTGAATCGTTTCGGCTCAGGAGTACAAGGGCACCAGGCTATGGTGAAGTTCGAAAAGAGGCGTCAAAGAGATGACGAATCCATAGACAAATTTTTGGACGACCTTGAATTGCTTAGGAGGAGAAGCAATCCCGATGAGAGAATATCCGAGCGAAACTTGGCGATTGCTTCGTGTTCATGGACGGAGTAAAGAGTGAGGAATTGAAGACGATGTTGGCCACACACTTCACCCTGTCACTTGACCAGGTACCCACGCCCGATGATTTGCGTATGAAGTCACGCGAGTATTTACTCATAAAACCGAGGGCGCAAAACCGTTACAGCAATTATGGTAACTACAGCGGGACAAACACTGGTGCGAACTCCAGGTGGTACAAACCACGCGATGACATGGATAAGAGGAGGTCGTGTGCGAATTGTGGTTCGATGGACCATCACGTTTCCGCGTGTTCTGCATACAAACAGAACATGAAGGCAAAAGGCTACTTTCTCGATGACGTCGACGCGACCGACAAGGATCACGAAGAGTACGTCAGAGGGCTCATCATGAAATATGGTCCGAGGTGTTTCTTCTGTAATTTGGAGGGACACTTCAAATCGGATTACACTCAATTTTGGGATGCAGTGGCGGACGCGAAACATCCCCGCCACGAAGAGGCGCTTTCGGGTGTCAAGGCCAGTCGAGCACGTCTGATGAACGAGGTCGAGTCTCGGAGAAAGGACACGACACCGAGCACCTTTACGACTAAGAAGGTAAAGACACTGCCTGACGAGGTGGTAGCCTCGAACCTGGAGGCAGAGTCGGCTAGCCCACTCAGGGTGGATTACGGTCTGGCGGCAAGGACAGCGTTGCAGAATGTCAAACAGGAGCTAGCCACGAAAGAAATGGAGCAGTGGGTAAGGTCGGAGCTGGAGAGCACAGATCTTTGGGAAAGTTTTAATATTCTGGGTAAAACGACGAAAATAGAAGACAAAGAGGAACCCAGGAAACAGGGACTGAAACTGAACGTTATATCTGGGAGAACTTTCGGCATGACGAAGCAGGGGACAAAAATAATGTCCATTATCTCAGTCGCAGGGCACCAGGTGGTCAAGAACTTGAGTGAACCATCCGAGATTACACTAGTCCACCTGGACATCTATGCCGACTACCTGAAGGAGAAAGATCCCAAACTGGACTCCAGGGCAGTGCGAGCGCTGCTCACAACAGGAGGTCCGAGGCTGATGAAAGTGGATGGACATTACATCGATGTCCATGGCCCATACCCGATTCTAATGAATGTGGATGGCATCAATATCTACACAAAAGCTCACATAACTGATGCGAACGATCAGATTGGCCGGATATACATTGGTCAAGAGGAGCTGAAGGTTAGACGAATCGGACACAACGACATGCTCGAACAAGATGCGGTGCACATAGGTTGCGAGGCCGATCTGGTCGCACACGTGCTGGACGTGCAAGGCAGACAACTTTCAGAAAAGGGACTGCTAGACACGGGAGCAGTGGTTAGTGTCATGCCAGTCAAAACTTGGACCGACATGGGTTTCGAGAGGTCGGATCTCATACCGACAAACATCAGGTTGGCAGCTGCCAATCAGGGAGCGATCTATGTGACTTGACGAACCCCGATCATTTCACTGCAGCTCGGAGGAAGACATCTTTGGATGAGCTTCCTAGTAGTGGAGAATTTGGACGAATCCGATCAGTTCATCTTAGGAAGGGACTTCGTACGCAACTTTGATGTCACAATCGATCTCAATGACGGGTTGATTAGGATCAAGGATCCTGAGAGAAAGTATGAAAAGAAACCCCTTAAAAAGATCTTAATTAACCAGGCCAAGGTGCCGATTTTTCTGGATCGAAAAGTTAGATTAAAACCAATCCAAGCCGTAGTAGCGACGTTTAGGATGTGGAATGAGCTCAGCAATGACAGACAGGTGTGTCTGGTACCAAATCCAAACAGTAAAAGCTCAGCTATTTTAGAAAGAAGCTTCTCACTCACTCAGAGCGGACTGTGTGTGAGTGTGTTGTTGAACACAGAAGCAACAATAGTGACAATACAGAGGGGAAAGAAACTTGGCTATGCTTTGCCTCTGAACACAGACTTTCAGAGTGTGTTGAAAAAGTTTGATGTAACTAAGTGTCCATTGCATGCGAACCAAGAATGTATAATGAAGAGAGTAAATGAATTGAAATCTTCTAGGAAACTGTTTTCAATGAAGTCGGAAACAGATGATGGGCTGTCTAGTTGTTCCAACTTTCCTGAGAGGCCGACAGAGACAGAGTTAGCAGCGAATAAACCGGTCCTACCTGAGATAGAACATTTGAAGGGCAAAACTTCAGACATGGAACTAGATTCGCTCAGAGCGGTGCTAAGTCGGAACGCAGACGTTTTTTCGAAGCATAAGGCCGACATAGGTTGCTGTAATTTTGTAGAACACGAGATTGAGATAGAAGAGGGCTGGGTACCTCATAGGGAAGGGGCGAGAAGGATGACCCCTCACAAGTCAGAAGCGTGTAGGAAGGAAATCGAGATGCTAATGGAGTATGACATGAGCGAGCCGTCGAAGTCCCCGTTGGCTTGTGGCGTGGTCATGGCGAAAAAGAAAGGGGGACAACTCAGATTTTGTTGTGATTTCCGTTATCTGAACGCAGTGACTATAAAGGACGCATACCCGATTCCCCGCATCGATGAGAGCCTATCCAAGCTGGGAGACGCGAAGTTCTTCACGACGTTGGATTTGGGCTCTGCGTTCTGGCAGGTGCCACTCCGAAAGCAAGATCGAGAAAAAACAGGCTTCGCGTGCGAGCTGGGATTGTTCCAGTGGAAGGGGATGCCATTCGGATTGTGCAACGCGACGGCCACATTCCAGCGACTGATGGCCCAGGCACTCACGAGCGTCACTAAGAAATACGGGAATCTCATCATGTGTTCTGTCGATGATGTCGTGATTGCAACACCATCCTTAGAAGACCATATAGAGAGGTTGGAGGAGGTGTTTTTTTTGCATGAAGCAGGCGGGTCTGAAATGTAAATCCTCTAAGTGTGAAATCCTCAGAGATTCCATAAAATATCTGGGCCGCCTGGTGGATAAACATGGAGTGAGACCAGATCCTGAAGCGGTTGAAGCGGTGCTGACCTGGAAGGCACCTAAAACAGATACACAGCTGATGAGTTTTTTGGGATTCGCTAATTATTATCGAGAGTTCATCAAGGGGTATGCTGACAAAATATACCCCATGCAGCGGTTGATGAGAAACAAGGGCAAAAAGTTCACTTGGACTGATGAGGCACAAGTTTCATTTGAGAACATCAAACGTGAACTTTGCGAGGCACCGGTCCTCGGCATGCCAACAGAGAAGGGGATGTTCGTGCTGGACACGGATGCATCAGTGGTTGCGGTATCAGGCATACTTCACCAGGAGCAGGAGTGGAACGGGAGAACGGTTCTTCGTCCGATAGCCTACGGGAGTAAAGTACTGAGTGATACTGAGATGAAGTACGGCGCACCAAAAGCGGAGATGTTCGCGGTGATCACTTTCGTGTGGAAAAATACAGGGCCTACTTGGGGAAGGCTCCCTTCAAGTTGCGTGTGGATAATCGTGCCCTTGCCTGGCTGAAAACCTATTCGATGGATCAAAGTTATATTGGTAGTTGGATCGTGCGCCTGGATGGATACCACATGATCATAGAGCACCGTACCCGTGACAAGCACCAGAACGCAGACAGCTTCAGTAAAAAGACAGAATTCTATGAGCGCCTCGAGGAGAAGCAGGCTAATCAATCGGAGATCAAAGACGGGTTTTCATTTCTGGACAAGGAAACCTACGACAAACTGCCACTTACTAGGTGGTTAGATAAGTCAGGGCATCATATACCCGGACACCCTGACCTTCCAGTGGAGACGGCCGCGGAGATAAAGGTTTTAGCCAGAGGCGAGCCCGTTCCGTTGGATCTGCTAGTACGATCCAATTTGGTACAGCAAGAACTTACCAGGCTGGGTATAAACAGCATGGCTCTATTGAACAGGACGGTGAACGTGGCGGCGGACGTCATGGGAAAGCTCCGTGACTTGTTGGACAGGGAAGTGGATAGGCATGATCGTGAGTGGATGGAGACCATGCAGCGGTTGACTGTCAATGAGAGAACAGAGGAGGCCAGTGTCCACTCGCAGCCGAGGTGTTGAACGTGATTGCAGGTCAATAGTCAACCAGCTGGTGAGCTCGATGCCGAAGGAGGTCTTGTTGAGAACTTCGTTCACTGAATATGGGACACTGAATCAGTCCCAAGCCACAGAGAAAGTCAGGATCAAGTCGAAATGCAGCTTCGCGAGGAGAGTGCATTTCACGGATGCAAGAGAAGAATACGAGCCGAGCCCAAATTGTTCGTCCGGGGACGAGACAATGTCCGGGGAGTCTGATACCTTCGAGCACGTCAGGGACGACGTGTCTGAGGAGTCAGACACTTTTGAGCCCGTGCAGGACGACTCGTCCGGGGAGATGTTGACGAGATCACCAAGGGGCAGAATTTTGTCCGGGGAGTCGGATTCAAAGCAACCAATGGACAGAGTTTTGTCCGGGGAGTCGAGAAACATCACAGACAACATGGAATATGATGTTGGGGAATCAGTCGGCTCAAGTGTTGACTCGAGGCCCCAGTCCTGGGACAACACATCTGAAACAACTTCCAATTCCGATATGTCAGTGATCGCAATCCACTCCTTGTTGGTAGTTTGGAAGCAGCGCGGGCTGGACCGAGAAACGCATCAGGTTCCAGACAGGGACAGATACACCTCAGATGAAGAGGGCACTGTGGTAGATAATGCCGCAGACGAGCTCGAGCTGATAGCAGTTTCGAAACGCCCAACCAGATTGCTGCCACATGGTACGGTCGTCCGTACCAATCTGGAACCATCTAAGCAGGAAGCAACGCCTTTGAAAAAGATATGGTGTGTCAAGTTGATGGACGATGCTCATGCTCCGGAAATAATGAGTGGGCAAATGAACGTGGTAAAGACGTATTTGAAAGCCAGGTACAGGCTGTCGGATCTCCAAAGGGCTCAACGAAATGATAGAATGACGAGCAGTCTGAAGAGATGGATGGAGAATAGAGCACCTGACAAGGGAGACTTGGAAGAAAACAGCTACAAGATCTTGAAGCAATTCTACCTGAAGATAAAAGACTTGTTGTACCTGAACAAGGACGGAATCGTAGCCTGTAAATGTAAAGAGTAGGACAAGGTCCTTTATAAGTACAATTCAATAGTGTTACCACATTTGTACCAGACCGAATTGCTCTTTCGATCACATGATCAGATGGGCCATCAAGGCGTGGACAAAGTGTACAACAGGATACAGAAACGATTCGAATGGCCGGGATTGAAGAAGGCTTGTGAGAAGTGGATCGCCGCATGCCTGTCATGTCAGCAGGCGAAGGATCCCAGGAAACTAAGGTTCCCCCTACAGTCAATAGAGTCGTCGGGATTCAAGGAAGTGGTGCAAATTGATCATCAGAAAATCTGCATGACAGCAACGGGCTATAACCAGGTGCTGGTAATGATCGACCATTTTACGAAGTATGCGGAGGCAGCACCCTGCATGACAGCATCGGCGGAAGAAACATGCGATCATTTGATAAATGTGTGGATAGCGAGTATGGCTGCCCTATCACATTCCAATCGGAAAATGGCAAAGCATTCGTGGGTGATCTCACGAAGGAGTTAATGAGAAGGTCGCAGGTAGCGCAGGCCCACTCGACCACTTATCACCCGCAAACGAATGGCCTAGTCGAGAGGCAAAATCGCACATTGGTATCCATGCTGAGAGTCTATTGCTCACGCTACATGGATGACTGGGACAAGCACTTGCCGCAAGTGATGGGTGCTTACAACAGCACGGAGCATTCCACCACGGGAATAAGTCCGCACATGATGCTAACGGGTCACGAAAAAGCGCTTCCGTTGACGTTTTTCTACCCTGAATATGAGGGGAAGAGAACAGCACCGCAAACTTACGTGCGGGATGTTATTAGAAGACAGCAGGACCTCAATGACTTATGCAGGAGGAACACGCAACAGGCGCAAATTAGACAAAAAAGGAGGTTTGATAAAAGGACAGCCGATGCAAAAGCCTACTCAGTTGGCGACTACGTCTGGGTGTTCCAGGAAGTGGTTCCACCAAAAGGAACCAAGAAATTATTAAAGAAATGGCGTGGTCCATTTCAGATAACAGAGGTGCACCAAGGAGGTCGCTTTTATCGATTGAGCACTGGAAGAGCAGCTCATTACGAAAATATCAAACCACACAATGCCTCGTCAGAGGACTGGTGCATCCCAGCGGACATGCAAGAGGGAGACTATTTGATAGTGGATCCTGCTTGTGAGGTGAATCAAAGGGGTACTCGCGACAAAAACGATCGTAATGAGGTGGTGGACGACTGCGACCTACCACTGGATCTGGAGTTGACCGAGCGAGTAGAGGAGGACAATGAAATTTTACCTTATGCCGAGGAAGACTGGGATTGCCCGGAACAAATCGAAATTGACAAAGGAATACAGCCTGATTTTCCTCTCACCATGGAAACACGCCAGAGCAAGAGAGGAAAAAACAAAAAGAAATACAATCCGTACGGCGAGGATTTCGTCGTAGACAGGATAGTTGTAAGTGATATGATGGACTCGCTGGTAGGACTGGACGAAGTGGCGGTGCTAGAAGAAATCAATTTGGTGAATGACATGGATCAGGATTGGATCGACGATCGATCAGAACCGGAAGTGGAGTTCGAACCAGAAGCGGAACAGACTCATGAGTAAGAACTAACGAACTTGCGGGTGCTCGAATGGCTCCATGATCTGCCGACAGATCCAAAAGAGACGATTCTGACGATTCAGGACGTCGATAAAGACGGCATCAAATACGCCAGTCATGACAATACCGAGTTCAACTGGGTCGCCCCAGATGGTCCTCTATGTGTTCCACAATCCAACCTCGATCTCCTAGATTTTTGGCGATCGACGTGGACGTCGATGGATATTTTTGTCCGAGAGTGGGGGTAGGACTCACCCACACCGAAAATCTGATAATAAAAAAATTGAAATCGGCAAGAGAAACCGGAGAACTAGAGACAGAGGGCGAGAATGCTAAAAAACCACCTTTTGGACGAATTTTTTAATCGTATTTCGACCTACCGAACCATTATTCAAACAATATCGTCATAACGGACAGCGATTTCATACTCACGGAACGCATGTGCGCTATAGCGATAACCGCGGACGTAAGCTTCAAAACAGCACTAGCGGCTGATTTCAAAAGAGAGTATAAGAACATCGAATTTTTATGGAAACAGAGGCCTGGTGTAGGAGGGCTGATAGCGCTGCCCCCTGTTGCATCACAGATACCAGGGAAATATTTGTGTTTCCTGGTTACCAAGGCCACTGATAGGCAACAGGTAGATCCAGAAAGCTTGGTATTGGCCTTGACTTGACTCAGGGATTTTTTGGTTGAAAGAGGATTGACCTCTCTCTCGTTACCAGTATATGATCCTAATAGGGGAAAGCTACATCCGAGAGAGTTGTACGCACTTGTACATAGGATATTTTCAGAAACTGACATAGAGGTTTAATTACATAAGAAATACTATCTGAGCATATGCTAGGAATTACGTTTGGCGATAAGTGGTTTTTATTAAGTTCACTTGATAAGAGTTAGTGTCAAGTTTAGATTGGGATTAGGTTTTAGGTACAATATTAGGGATTATGTTTTTATGTCATAATATAGATGTGTGATGTTTATGTGTTATGTTATTGTTATGATATGTTTTATGTTTTGTGTCATAAAAGACCTAGAATACTCCAGGTCATCAAGGTGACAGCGCTCATTTGTGCTATCCTGACACAGATACAGGTGGACGATCCACCTTGGTGCTATATTTTTAAATCAGAATTGAGAAGAGAATTTCAATGAAGAGTTTTAAAGAGTTGAATGATGTTTTATCCAAAAATGATGGTTTTAAGTCGCGACTTGTTTTTTAGATCTTGATTGATCAGGAATTGTTTATTGAATTCCTTGAATCAAACGAACCAGGAAGAAACTACACGACAACAAGAATCAACACGATAAGAAATGGGTGACACGAACGAACTAATGGAATTTCTCTCAGCAAGTCTAGGAGCGACTCTAGACGAGATCTATCAGCGGCTGATCGATTGTGACTTTACACGAGAAGACCCGGGGCTGGCGATGTTTGTGATCCCGCTCCTCAAGGCATTAGGACGAGAGGGTCGAGGGAATCGCCCTACAGAAATCGTGTTGATGTTGGCCTTCGGTGAGTCCGGGACCGCCGAGAGAGGTCGAAACCGACTGATGAGATGGCGGCGTGGATAAATGTCTGGCCACGAACTGGCTCGTGAGCCAGGACTAGGTGAACAGAGTGACCACCGGCTAGGTGAGATGCCCTTGCCGGTCCAACCTGCGCAGCCACTCATCATAGCGAAAAGACAACGTGATTGGCCAGGCCCGTCACATTCGGTCGACTCTCCAACAGCTGCTCCTCCTCCGAAGAGAGTGAGGGTGAGCGAAATAGAAATCCAGACGTCGGAGACGATTGAGACGTTGGAGAAGAAAGAGAGAGATCAGAGCGAGCTGTGTGCCAAACTCCAGGAGTATAGGGCGATAGCTCGAGAAAGAGACGAATGGAAAAAGAAATACGAAGATCTGCAGGTGGCCTACAAGGAGGAAGAAATAAAGCACCTGAAGGAGCTGTATATGGCAAAGGTGAGCCAAGTGTCTCAGGAAGTTCTGGCGACAATGAAATCCTCGGAGGGATCCAGCGACACACGCCCCAAGACAAGAGTACAGGAGCTGTGTGCATCGAGAGGGCCCGAGGCTCCTCAGCAGACACAAAAGTCTGCTTCCAGTCAGACTTACACGATACCAGACTCTTCTGACACCTATCTCGCTCCTCAGTTCCAAGAATCATTCAACCAAGTGACCAGAGCAACAATGGATGAGATCAACAGAACCACTGGGCGGACATTGGGTAGGATCGTTCCTTCCCAACGTCGTGATCATTCATCCAATAGCTCGGAGCGAGCAACCCGCACGGTACCGTCCTCGGGGACTGCGCATGGCGGAACCTTTCAAAAGTCCCGGTTCGTAGACATTAGGAAGAATCTGATGGCACGTCACCAGTTCACGCAAGTGGCCGCGGAGCATCCTCAAGCCTGCCTGAATGACATGAGCTGGACCCCCGCTACGAGCGACCAGGTAATTCCCCCAGGGAGTCGCCACTTGATCATAGGAGACAGTTTGGTGAGGGATCTGAATGAGATCTTCGTCTATGGTCAGACTACCACTCTGTCCTTTGGAGGAGCCTCAGTGGCTCAGGTCATCAAGATGATGGAAATCCAGAGCGAAGATCATCTGGATACGCTGGTAATAATGCTGGGAACCAACGACATCTCGAAAGCCCCAGTGACTCCGGAGAGCAAGTGGGAGCCTCTATTGGTATGCCTCCTGAATGAACTAAAGGAGAAGTACAGGCCCAGGCTTGTGGTGCTGTGCACGATACCACAAAACCCGCTGGTGGGCACCACAGTGGCAGATTTCATGAATGGCACTGTGACACGGTGGAACGAAATGATCCGCAGTCTGGTGAGAAACAACCCTGGCGAGCTGCGACTTCTGGATCTCGAAAACATGCTGCGCATGATTGATCACATCGTGCTTACCAGAGATGGAATACATTTCAACACCCAACGAGGGAGACACTGGGTCACTGATGTATTTCAGACGTAGTTGAGGGAAGTGGAGCAGGAGTCGAGGGCAACCAGTTCTCTGGCTCGGACCAGCTCGACCGGAGGAAATAGAATAAGGGCAAGCGTGCCCGAATCCCTCGTCAACCGCCTAGGGCCCTTGGCAATGGAGACGGCTGCAGCCGCACCCGTCGCTCCGAGCTCAAACGTAAGAGAGAGGCTAGGGACTGCTCCTCCTCCCAGAACACAACCGCTTGAAAGCCGAATCGGGAGATCAGTTAATCAGAACAGGAACAACTCCCAGTTCATGTCTAGGAGGAACGACCCGCCTGCCACGGCAAACCCTGCTTCAGCAGCCGGACCGTCTACGAGCGCCGTGCCAGCGGAGGGAGTTGAACCAGGCAGCGCGCTGCTTTGGAACCGATCAGACCCTAGTCATTGGGGACAGTACAAGACGGTCATGTCAACGACGTTGAACATGAATACCTTGACGTGTCGGGAGGACGCAATGAGAATGATCGGCGGAGAAAGTCCCACAGTGTCGCGACTATATCGGATACCGGGCGTGGATTGGCTGCTAGTAGAGCAGGAGCAGTTCAGCTCCACGACTACGCTCCGGCACGCAGACTTGAATGGATTGCCTCAGGACAATACCTTTGGACCTTTGAATACCCGGTCTCTTACGGACGTCCGCCAGAGAGCCCGGGAACTGACGCCACCTGCTCGTAAGGGCAAGTTTCAGGCAGATAACAAGCCTAATAACAAGTATCACAAGATGTACAGGCAGTTTGCTAAACCACCCGGTCAGACGCCTGGCGAATATTCAAGGGACTACCCCCGAACGACCACGGTGGATGGAGATGACAGAAGATATGGGAAACTGAAGGCCCCAGTCGGTGACGGCCTGTTTGCCGCTTATGATCCCTTGGACATGAAAGCTGCCAAGTATCTGATTGTGGCCAGTTCAGATTATCTCTATACGCCCCGTACTCTCTTTTGGCCCGACGTTATTTTCTTGACGGCGCCTAAATTGGACTGGGGACAGGCAATAGGCATGATGATAAGTGTACGAAGGGTGGTCAGCATGGAGCCGCAGGTGATAGTGGTTGCAGGCTCAAATGATCAACTGCAAAGCAGGGGCTTGTTGACACGTCTGACGGATGGGTCGATCCCGACCAACGAGGTCATAGGGGAGGCGATAATGACATTGCTCTCGGCGATGGCTGAGGTAGAAACAGCAGCAAAACAACGTTTCGCCCAAAATATAGTGAAGGTGGTCTTTGTGTTGTCACCAGGGTACGCTGCATTGCCAGAACACCTTCAGTTTGTGTACAGGATGGTCACAACGATAGCAGAGGGACGGTTCAATGTGATAATTCCTGCCCCGAACAGAGTGGTAGACCCCAACAATTACTACCCATCCCGATCTGAGCTTCCTGCCGTTTGGGCTGACATTTCCAATGCCATACAGGGACTCAAAGATTGTAGCACAACTCGGTTGGTGCTAGATGAGGTTCTGGGGTTGGAGCTGTCCAACTTCGCCAGATTGCTGAAGTTGAGACCATGGGTAGATGACGATCATCTGTTAGTACAACAGGTGGCTGATGATCTCTGGTTCAGACAGATGGATCACGCAGAGAATGAGCAGGGAAGGACAGTCAGAAAAAAACATGACATCAGCGGAAGAAGATCTCATGGCAATGGCTTTGCGCACGAAGCCGCACAACAACTCATGGTTGTATTTGTCACCAAGACTGTGCACCTTGGGAGAAGACGCGTTCGAGCATGCGCCGGCAGTGATTAAAGAGTTACACGTGTATCTGAAGAACTTGTTTGATGCCCGGGAGTTGGCCGGGGGTATGATGCTGAAATTAATGCAGAATGTAAACACGATGTCGTTGGGCAAGTTCCAAGCTGACGTACTGGCCACGAGGGCACAATATGAACGATCGGATGCCATCTTGGGTGGAATGGGAGTGGGATGGACGCCATCCTTCCTGTTGAAGTGCTACCCGAGGGCATCTCGGAGCCTGATCGCGAGCTTTGTCAAGGATATCAGGAAGCTGTCGATTGGCCTGATATTAGCCCTGTACGGGAAATTTGGTCATGAGAATTTCGTGAAGGGACCGGCGAACATCTTCACCCAAGCGTTGGCAGATTTGAGATTGGATGGACTCCTGACTCTGATTGCCATGACCTACGGTCCACTGGGTGATTTGCTTGTGCTGTTGCGTACCCTGAACAGCTCCAGGGAACAAGTCGTGAGTTCAACGCGCAGTTGGAAACCGCCTCGCTCAGGGAAATGAAAGACTGGAGGACTCTCCTGATCCAATATCTCTTGCAACAGAACAGAAGTGTCACGGGAAGATAAGGTAGCGACGGATGCGGGTGAATGTAAGCAGTATTATGGCATGCCCTTGCTGACAGATTTGGCTGTCATGATGCGGATCGATCCGTTGGCTCTGATTCACGGACTGCGGGAATTCGTCACGGTGGTGTATGGACCGGTGATGTCTTTCGCGTTCCCGGACGTGCAAGTCAAGGCATACAGGAATTCTGTGTTGTATGTCAACCTGGTCTCAGTCGTGGATTGTTCCGTGCTGAATTGGGTAGAGCAGAGGGAACTGAGAGGGCTGGCCAGCGACGATAGGCTGTTCGGAAGAATAGCGGAGCCAGGTTGGATGTTGATGGATTTCAACAACCACTTCATGTGCCGAATGGGCCGTGAAGACCTTTCCCACATCCAGTTTAACCCGAAGCTTTGGAATCTGAGACCAGTAGTGAAAGATTCAGGAGCGGCAATGAGAGTCCCACTCTTGCCAGAAGCCTATGCACACGCGAAAGAGAACCAGCAAGGGCGGCTTTCCGGGTCCAGGCCGCTGCCAGACAAATGCCCTCGTTACCCACCGATAAGGAGGATGTTGTTGGGAGTCACATCTCCCGTCATTGCCCCTCGCATCGGAGCAGCTCGTGAGGCAGAGAAGAGAATGCTGAAGTGGAGTGAAGGGATAGAGCCGCGCTTCATCAGCTGGAATGTTGCAGCCGCGCACACGTTCGACTTCTCATTTCCTGATGCTTGGAGTAGGAAAAAGATTAAGGCACTACCTTCCAGGAGACCAGAGGTCTCGGCTGAAATGTGGAACGAGGTGTATACTCCCACAGATGACTTATCAAGACTGAAGTGGCCAGGAGGAGTGAAAGTAGTGATGCTGGAAGTGGCAAAGGAGAGCAGAGGAGGCTCATACAAAACGATAGAGGACCTGGCACCACATGGCGAGGAGTCCGTAGAATTCCTGGTGAACGATGAATTGTTTTATCACGCAGGAGACATGATCGTACCGGCTCGGCCGGACTCGGGCATAGAAACACGACAAGGCCCGTCAGGACCCAAGCCGAAACCTGATGCAAATGACGATGAATTGATGGATCGGGACGATAACGAAATCGAGGGAAAGATGGAAAAACTGGGTGAGACGGATCTAGGAGCGTTGGAGAGAGACTTGCTAGAATACCGGTTCAGTGAAGACGACGAGGGGGAAGTCGATGGGAGTCTGTTGCTGATGACGCCATCATCTTTCATGTCCCCTACAAAGGAGGCGTCGGCGAGAGAGTGCCGAAGCAGGGATCCGCAAAGATTGCTCCATGAGTCACCGAGGAGGAGAAAAATCGAAGAGTCAATGAGGGTATCCTTCCTGAGTACGCTGCCGGAAGAGGAATGGGAGAGATATCAAAGTGAACTTGAAGGCAAGACAGGGGCAACCTGGAGCCGAGTGAACTTCATGGAAAGGTCATGGGACGTGATACGACGGTATGGGACGCAGTCCATAATGAAGGTGGGATTGAACCAACCCATCATGCGTGAGGTCCTGGAGAAAATAATAAACTCCATGGAGTCTGATGTTCTGGCCGAGTCAGTTACAGAGGACAGTGTCGATGATCAGCAGGTCACAAAGAAATTACCCGTTAGACGAGCCAGAAAGGGGCTGAAGCGGCTGAAAGGGAAGACAGGAAGTCGAGCCGTGAACCAGAGAGTGGTGAAGTCAAAAGCCAGCGCAGTGGTGGCCTCTCTGACGAGCGCAGGTCGTTCAGGCGAGAGCGGGCAAGGAGATGGTGCGACGCTGACCGGGTAGAAAAAGAAAACCTGATACCCCCTATGCTCTTGGCAGGTCTGACCACGACAGCCATGAAATCAAAGAAGACAGCACGAACCCTGGCAGACACTAAGCTAGAGATGGAGATCATCAGTCAGTGTGGATCTGGAGGACTTGAAGATTACAGGCCCTCGCGAACCAACATGGCCAAGTTGAAACTGGAGGGACAACTCGACGTGGTCGAGTACAGTCGAGTCACTGTGCCGGAATCGGTCCACATGGGAGATCCAGCAGGGGGTTATGTGGAAATGTTGAAGACGAGGAACTCCGCGAGAGGGCACCTGATGGCTTGGAGCGAGAAGCGAGCCATGCAGGAATATCTGAAAGGGCTTACGGAGAATTCTAACCTAAATCGGAAAGAATATGGCACGGTAATGCCCTCGGAAGCGAACGAAATCGGGTTGGAAAAACTGCTGGAAATCTCTTGGAGGGCAGCCCTCCAAAGATACTTCGACGAGACGATGCATGCACCTGCGACGGTGGCAGCGTACCTGGATCATCCGTGCACGAGAACTGACCTGCAAGTACGGTTGGTTTGGTGCTTGATGGGCATCAAGAAGGCGGAATATGAGGCCAGTAATGATTCGAAATCACGGGAACAGGAGCTGCATTTGATGGGAGCTCTGCGAGCGTTGATTTCAAAAGACGATTCTGCGATAGCATGGGCTCAGCGTAAGGATGCCCTTTGC
The DNA here is from genome assembly GCF_963678635.1 of Symsagittifera roscoffensis. Classification (NCBI taxonomy): domain Eukaryota; kingdom Metazoa; phylum Xenacoelomorpha; order Acoela; family Convolutidae; genus Symsagittifera; species Symsagittifera roscoffensis. Next base: position 4,164,359 of record NC_087069.1, read on the forward strand.
TTTGTCAGGTTCGTGGTGGATCGTATCCCTACTCCTGTTTTGGGAGAATGCATAAAGATCATTCGGCAAAAGTGAGTTGATTGCGAAAGAAACTTCCTTAGGGCACTCCTGGAACTATATCAGGATATGCCGTTGATTGTACCAAATAGGGAGTCGAATGACATGGAAAACTATCGCAAGTTGGAAGAAGTGAGAAGATATTCCAACAAAGAATTGAAAGTGAGCCGGGAGTTGATTGAAACAGTCAGGGGACAAAAAGACTTTGCAACACTAGGGAAACTGAAGTCGTTCCAATATGTGTCTGGCATACCGGGGATGGCGTATAATCCCTTCGTGAATGAAGAAGCCAGGGAAGCGTAATTTGACTATGAGCAAGTCATAGTGCTCAATTTCTGGGTTGAACGGATTAAAGAAACTGGAATGCTGATGGTGGAACAACCCAAGCTGGGAATTATCTTAGAAGAACGAGTGGTCGAACTCTCGGTTCCCGAGCTGAAGGGGCAAGTGAGTTTTGATTGTGGTTCTTGGGACGGTCCCTTGAAAACCAGCCTAGTAACCCTGGGACATGACGGCGGATATCACGTTAGACCTGGATGATGACGCGAGTCTACATGATCTGGCCATGGTACACCATCTGCTGGCCATGAGGTTGACGAAGCGGAAATGCAACCCATCCACGGAGCTATCCGAGGAAAGCCCATCGAGCAATTGGTTGAAGCAAGGCACATGTTTGGCTCAACATAGTGGGATGGAAGGACATGTTTGCAACTTGGGACACTGCCTGATTACGCTGAGCGAGCAGCATCGACAACTGGCACGATTGTACGGAAGATTGAGCATGTCGGATAAGAGTGGCATGGACTTGGTCGTGGACTGCCATGGGGTGACGGATGTAACCTTGACCACAGCCTTGGGATTTTATAGCATGACGAGTTCGATAGAATCGCTTGAGCGCCTGGAGCGTGCCCATGAGCTAGTGACGTCCCTCAGCGTGGAAGTGTTCCCTGGAGCATTGCAGACAGAGCAGAAGATCGGAGGCTGGCGAGAAGCTCTGGAAAACGAAATGAATCTGAAGGATAGTGAAGCCTATCATAAACCTACTGGTTCAAAATATCTGGTGGAATCAAGCTCCGCGCCATATTGCAATAGTAGGTATCCTACGCACATGGTGGTGATGGATACGAGGACGCAGCAGGTGTTGATTGACCAACTTTCCTCTGTGCCAAAGTGCGTGAGGTTGGCCAGAATGTCGGAGAGGTAATATGATTTGTTGGCGAAGATCTTTCGGGCAGTCCCGAAGAGATCTGAAGGCGAGTTGCAAGACGTAGTGGGTGAAGAGTTCCTGAGATTGAACGAAGGTAATATGAGCGAGTTCCAAAAGCAGAAAGCGAGTGGAGCGTTACCCACTGAATTCCCCACCATAGAAGAGAAAGACGATTTACACAGAATTATGATGGAGGTGGAACCGTTGCTGGAAGCCTCAGGGTATCGGACCCGAAGAAACATAGTGAAAACCCATGGGGAGTATCCTTGCCACTGCTTGGCGCAGACGTTGTGGTACCCCAAACCCGGGAATCTGATGCTAGTATGGGACGTGGAGGAGTTGTACTCTACGGGGTTGCCCGATCAGAATCAACAGGTGTCAATCGTGGTGGTTAGTGCCATGCTGGCAGTGAGATGGTTGGAGGCTAACGCGGACACAAGTGAACAGGAGACGGCCGTGCCGACTCCTGAGCAGCTGAGCAACGTGAATATGAGCCGTGAATTGGATCTTTTCAGAACCAACTGCAAGGTTCTGAGAATACCCAAAGCCATTGAAAGAATATGTTCAAGGCAAAGGTTGATGCCTTGGTTCCGTGCAGTGATGACGTCATGGATGTATGAACGCGCGAAGCGTCACATGTCGAGGAACACGGAAGCCTATCAATCTTTCCAGCTAGATATAGGACCGGGATCCTATAGGAGAGCATTCCTAACGTACAGAGACGCGGTCACCACGGCGGTGAAGCGAGTAGCTAGAGCGCCTTGTATAACTGAAGATGAGAAGAAAGAGGTTTTAAGAGCTGACCTAGAAAGAAATGTGAGCCTATGTCTTCACAACAGCTTTTGCAGGAACCGGGAGCAAAAAGTGAATGTGGACCTGCTACCTTGTTGCAAACCGAGGCTGTTGGAACAGGAGAGTTGGGGTACGGCCCGCAACTCCATGAACATGCTTGAGAAAGTCCTAGAAGACAGCGAAGCTGAAGATCAGGATGGAGAAGCAATGGAATGAAGATGATGGAACCAAGAGGACTAGTGAAGACGTGAGCAAGAAAAGAAGAGAAGGAGAAAAAACTTGATTGTCTTTGTGTGTTAAAACTTAAACCAATCAACCAAATTTGATTATTGAACTTGTTAAACTTTTTGTTTTGATTTAGTTTGGTCAAACCAGACTTTGAAAATTGTTACAATTGTTAAAATTGTTGAAAGAAAATCTAAGTTATACTACTTATGTATCTATATAGAACATAGGTGAGTATATTTACCTATTTAAACACGACTGAAGTTTTTAACCTGTGTAAGACACAATTTCACTGTGTGGCGGCATGGTAAGTTTGGGTAAACTCGCTCGAGAAGGGTGAGTAACTCAATAACTTTCCTAGCCACAGTGTTTCTTGGTTTTAATATTGAAAGGACTGCAAAAATAACTGATTATACTTGGTGAGTGACGTTAAGTTAATTTTAACGTGTGCGGCCCGTGCCACGTCCCAACTTTTTAATCACAAAGAGCGAAAAAATGTTTTATGGCAAGTGACGTAAGTAGTCAGAAAAGAAATTTTATCTAGGACACTCCTCATGGTGCGAATTTTTTGAAAATGTTGAAAGGCAGTGAGATGTAGTAGGATGCCATTTGTGAACACGTAGTGAGTTGAGGTGGAATAGATAAATTTCATTTTCTTATGCGATTTGTAAGATTGATTACAGAGAACTGGAACACTACTTGACGATAACCCGGTGTTATGCGATCAATAGGGACATTGATGGGGACTTGTCCGGGGAGTATGTGCCATTCGGCCAGATTGGCACAGCGCAACCTTCCGGCGACACGAAAGAAAACGAATAAAGGCCTTAGTAAAGAAAAATTACTGCGAAGGAGGGTCTAGATATTCCGAAAATTTGAATTTTTAAAATTTCGATTGACGGGCCAATATTTCGACGGCCATTTTGACTGAAAAGTACGAAAAAGCAGAACAACAACAATCATAGTGAGAAACGGTCGTGCGGGAACACGGAGAAAACGGAGTCTCTTATCGTGGCAATAACACACGATAGGAATCTTAGCAGTGGATATTAGTGGAGAAGGAAGCTTCAGTGGGGAAGGAATAATCCGCGGAACCCTCCCATGCCACAAATTGGGAGAGATAACAGCGTTATCTTGGGAAGATTACGGGAGCGGAGGCTTGGTCCCCCAGAGACTGTTGTATGTGAAGGGACTATATAAAACTAACTTTTTAGCTACTCTGATGCCATAGAACTTTGAATTAACACCGGTGTAACTTGATATTTTAGAGTATGAGTAGCTAGAAAGAGGAAAGGGTCAATCCATCTCTAATGGATTTAATATAGAACTGTCATACAAAAACATATTAAAATAGGTTGTTCGAGCCGTGTTTTTAATGGCAATCACGTAGTCTGAGGATCCGAGACTCAGCCATGTGGTTGTGTTCGCATGTAAACGAAAGCTTATCAAAAGTCGTTTGACTGATGGCCTAAAAATAGTAACTTTTTACTTAGCCCTAAACAGACCAGAAAATCAACTGGTAAGGTCGAGACGGTGAAAAACGAGTAGGATTAAGGTAACTGACGCCTGCCAGTCGTTAATAGGTACTTTTTCTATGCTCCGTCGCTGTGTAGTATTTGGGCAAATTTTACAAGAGTAGAGCTGTCTTATTCGTGACAGGGGACAGAAAATTATCGAAAGTAAAAGAACATCGGGATTCAGTTGGACCAGAGTGAACCTTCGGTGGAAAGGTAGGTTTTAAAAATGGTTCTAAAAATTTGGAATAATGTTGTGTATGACAATTTTTATGATCTTTGATCATTTTGAAGAGATGTTTTAGAATTTTTAAAACCTGAAGATGCACAATGATGTGCGAAAACGTTTGTTTGAAAACTCATTTTCTTTGATTGGAATTCATTAACAGCAAACTTCTCAAGTTATATTCAATTATATTCATGCTAGAGTCGCTAGTTAAATCAGTTACTCCGATTCTCGAGTGTGCCGATATGTGAGTACTCAATTTAGTTTTCTTGAGTGTGTTTTATGATTGTTATGTTGAGGTAAGATTAGTTTTAGGTTGATCCATCTGAAATGGATCAAAGTTCCACTGTCTAAGAAAAAGTAACTATATGGACTGTTCCGACCCTGTTTTTAACGGCGTTCGCGTATTTTGGGTATTTTGAGACCCCAGTATGGGGACGTTCTTATTTTCTAGAGTGGGGGGTGTTTTGGTAGTGGCCTTGAAATTCTTGGGGGGAGAAATGAGCGATCAGTTAAGGTACTTGATAACATTGAACTGCCTGGATGGGAATATGAATGAAGTGCTATCAATGGGCCCGAAGCATCCCATTGGAGACAAAGTTAACGAAACACACTTTTTGGCAGATATCCACATTTGTCTCTCACAACTGAAAAATCAAAACACATCTGGTGAACTTTATGTGAAATAGAAGCCGCGGCAAAGGCATTTGCAAAAAACGTAAGGCAACCCCAGAGACAAAGCCGTTGAAAAAACGAGGAAATATCTCAAAGATAATGGGTTGCTGGCTGTGCCTTTTGATAAAGGGGTTGGTTTTTGCATAATGAGGAAACAAACGCATGAATCAAAGCTGGAATCCTTGTTGCAATCTGCTCAGTTTGTGAAAAAAAGATGCAACCACTGATGAGATTATACTGAAAATTGAGAAGGAACTTCAAAGAATTACTAGCCATGAACAAAAGAGACCAGATAAATGATCAGTTATATTCTAAGATGAGGTCAACAGGGGGGCAGCCCGCCCGTTTGTACGGTTTAGCTAAAGTACACAAAGCTGAGACACCCCTACGACCAGTACTATCACTTTCAGGCAGCTAGTACTAGAATCTGAACAAAATGCTTGCCAAGTTTTTTGACAACATCGATGGAGCCAATATAGAAACCAATAGTAAAGAGGCCAGAGAAACAATTGAAAACATTGAATCTCTTGATGTGAAAAGTTTTTACACCAACGTTCCCTGAAGGAGGCAATTGAAATTGCTTAACAGAAGCTGTACAGCCAGGAGTCTCCTCTTGAAATTCAAAGAGCAACCATGAAAAGGCTTTCGAATATGGCGGTCAGCAAAGTATATTTCAATTGTAATGGTTCATGCTATGTACAAGTTGATTGTTTAGCAATGGGCGCGTCTCACGCTGTAATTCTGGCAAACTTATGGCTGAAAGAGTACGAGTTTGTTCTAAGACAAGAAATAAAGGTGGGAACGGAGATAAAGCAAACTAATGACAAAAACGGCTTGGGCCCATCTTGCAGCAGAAAATTCACATATGGATCAAAGGGGGTTGAATGCGAGAGTTGCCTTGAAAAATATCCGATGAAGCATACGTATCAATAACCGAGGTATTCTGGTACTGTGAAGGCTGCTGCCGAGCTAAGAACAAGGAGAAGGATACTCCATACGTGAAATTGTTCCTCGGGTATGTGGATGACATTGTTAGAACAGTCAGAGGGGAGCCGAGTTGTCTTCTCGATGCCGCCACTTATGTTCATCCACATCTGCCTTTCACTCTAGAGAAAACTAATTCGGAGGGGAATTTGCCGTTCCTGCAGTTGGTACGAACTTGCAGTTGGTATCAAAAATCAACAGATACAGGGACTATACTGAACGAAAGAAGCTGCGCCCCAACTCAGTATAAGCGTAGTATTATCCAACGCACCGTACACAGGGTTTTTAAGAGTACATGTAGCTGGGAGCAATTGATAAGGCTATGGAAACTAATAGGGCGCAATGGCTGACAAATCAGTACCCTGAAAATTGGTCCGCAAAGGTGGCTTCAGACGCCTTGTGCAAGATCATCGAGGGTAAGGGCAAGCCCCTGAATAGTGAGAGGTGTTTGCCAATTCAATCACCAACGGATTTGAAGCCCCAATGCTGATGGTGCAATATAGAGGTTAACAGGTTACGAAAATTAACTAAAGTTCAAGTGGTTTTCACCACAACAAAACTAGAATCATGTTTACAATCACTGAAGTCATCATTTTCTAATGACCTCAAGTCAAGAGTGGTTTATAAACTGTCTTGGAGTGGATGCACATCCACCTATGTCCGACGAAATGTTCGACATTTGACCACTAGAATTGAGGAACAGAAGAAAACAGACTCACCGGTAGGCCTCCATCTTCAACAATGCCAACTTGTGTGAAATAGAGCAGATCTTAGTTGCGAAATTAGAGATAGGTCAAACAACCAAACAAAATTGTTAACACTAGAGGCAATACAAATCAGGAAAAAGAAACCGGGCTTGAACACGCGCGATGAGTTTAGGAGCAGGGAGTTAACACTGCAAATTTAGTCCCAAAAAGTTTTTAGTTTTTTTATTTGAAACGCACATGTCTAAATCAAAATTTTGACTCAGAAACTTCCAGACAAATTAATTTTAAATTGTTTAATTAATTTTAGAGGTTAAAAGTATTTTATTCTTAATAATAATTAAGAGGTCATCTGTGATTGGCTAATTTTTTAACATGATAGCTTAGAACCAAATTGTATGTGAATTATTGTGAATCACATTTGTAAATTGATGTGTTATCGACATTTAGATTAAATTATTGTAAAATCCTGACAATGCACATAGTTGCGAAAACGTTTGAAATTTGGTTTTTAGCAAAATTTTCTTCAAATTTACTTGTAAATTTGTGATTAACCAAAAAGCGAAGAGCTTAAAATTCCAACTGTTTTCCCGTTAAAAGGCCAGTATAAAAATTTTTAATGATTTTTATCAATGTATAGGGAGTTTTTATAGAGTTTTTTTTATCGATACGTAAAATATGGCCAATTTTTATTTGAGTTACGAAATGTTTCATATTGTAGCAGCTAGCACACTGTTCCACAGCATCAACACCCTAAACACATGTGAAAAAAAAAGCAAAACGAGAGCCTTGTTACAGCAGTTCGTGGCCTATCCCTTAATAACAACTTGCTCAACCAAAGAAAGAAGCTGCGACGATTACCGGAAGACAGTTCACTGAAGGAGAAAAAAGTGGTTGTGCGTCACGCCGAGGTGAACAACACCATTATCAGCCACAGAACAAACAACTATCGCCCAGCTGGTGTCGAGGAGCTGACAAACTATTTGAAGTCGAAGAAGCAGCAGATATTGGCGATCATCTATTGCAGAAGAGAAGGAACGCCCGACTTGTTTGATCAGCTTCTCGGTCTAGGAGTGCTCAATATTCCAGCTACAAAACGGCTACTCTCCATGAGCAAGCAAAACGACCCGGAGCAGCTCAAGGAATATTTGAAGCTGCACCAGAGTGCTGAATTGGAGCTGAAGTCTCAGCGATTGGTAGTGGCACACAAAGAAAGGCTGTCAGAGCTGATTGGCAACATCAGGGGCAAGCAACAGAGACCATCACAGACAAGGCTGAAGGCGAAAACAAGTCGTGAGCAGAAACTGAAGGCAGAGGAAGTGTCTGCGCTTCAAAGACAGAGGTGAGAAGAGTGTGATTGGTTTTGCTTTGAGCCTTGTGAGTTTCATTACTCGTGGCCTGCAAAACAGTGACCACATTAACTTTGCCTGCTGTTTGGCTCAGATATTTTTAAAAAGAAAACTAACTTGGAAAATTGTGTTAGACTATTTAAAATTCTTTAAAAAAGTTCAAGTATCTGTACATAGACTGAAGTGTCTGAGAAAAGGTCTGAAAAACGATCTAATACCGGACTTTTTGAAGTTTAAGGTCCCCGAGAACGGTTTTTTTAGGACCAAGCTGTGTATAATTTTCAATTGAAACTACTAAGGACTGAAACTTCTAGAGCAAATAAGGATACGCAAAGGTACGAGGAGATGCTAATGAAAGCAAGATCACTGGTGCAAAAAGAAATTGACGAACAGCGTTGGGCATCCATTTTCCGCTTCGTGAGGCGTCAAGTTGAGGCAAGCTTAAAAACAACGTCAGAAAACCATAGAAAAAAGTTAGAAAAACTGTCCGAGAGACAAGATAAACCTCTTGGGGGGAGAAATGAGCGATCAGTTAAGGTACTTGATAACATTGAACTGCCTGGATGGTAATATGAAGTGCTATCAATGGGCCCGAAGCATCCCATTAGAGACAAATTTAACGAAACACAATTTTTGGCGGATATCGACATTGCCTCTCACAACTGAAAAATCAAAAAACATCTGGTGAAACTTTATGTGAAATAGAAGCCGCGGCAAAGGCATATGCAAAAAACGTAAGGCAAACCCCAGAGACAAGGCCGTTAAAAAAACGAGGAAATATCTCAAAGATAATGGGTTGCTGGCTGTGCCTTTTGATAAGGGGGTTGGTTTTTGCATAATGAGGAAACAAACGTATGAATCAAAGCTGGAATTCTTGTTGCAATCTGCTCAGTTTGTGAAAAAAGATGCAACCACTGATGAGATTATACTGAAAATTGAGAAGGAATTTCAAAGAATTACTAGCCATGAACAAAAGAGACCAGATAAATGATCAGTTATATTCTAAGATGAGGTCAACAGGGGGGCAACCCGCCCGCTGGTACGGTTTCATTAAGGTACACAAAGCTGAGACACCCCTACGACCAGTACTATCACTTTCAGGCAGCTAGTATGAGAATCTGAACAAAATGCTTGCAATTTTTTTTTTGACAACATCGATGGAGCCAATATATAAACCAATACTAAAGAGGCCAGAGAAACAATTGAAAACATTGCTCTAGATCCGGATGAAACCATAAAATCTCTTGATGTGAAAAGTTTGTACACCAACGTTCCCCTGAAGGAGGCAATTGAAATTGCTTTACAGAAGCTGTACAGCCAGGAGTCTCTTCTTGAAATTCAAAGAGCAACCATGAAAAGGCTTTTGAATATGGCGGTCAGCAAAGTATATTTCAAGTGTAATGATTCATGCTATGTACAAATTGATTGTTTAGCAATGGGCGCGTACCTCGCTGTAATTCTGGCAAACTTATGGCTGAAAGAGTACGAGTTTGCTCTAAGACAAGACATACCGGTGGGACGGTGATACAGCAAATTAATGACAAAAATGGCTTGGGCCAATGTTGCAGCAGGAAAGTCACATATGGATCAAAGGGGGTTGAATGCGAGAGTTGCCTTGAAAAATATCCGATGAAGCATACGTATCAATAACCGAGGTATTCTGGTACTGTGAAGGCTGCTGCCGAGCTAAGAACAAGGAGAAGGATACTCCACAAGCGAAATTATTCCTCAAGTATGTGGATGACATTGTTAGAACAGTCAGAGGGGAGCTGAGTTGTCTTCTCGATGCCGCCACTTATCTTCATCCAAATCTGCAGTTCACTCTAGAGAAAACTAATTCGAAGGGGAATTTGCCGTTCCTGCAGTTGGTACGAACTTGCAGTTGGATTCAAAAACCAACAGATACAGGGACTATACTGAACTAAAGAAGCTGCGCCCCCACTCAGTATAAGCGTAGTGTTATCCAACGCACTGTACACAGGGTTTTTAGGAGTACATCTAAGTGGGAGCAATTGATAAGGCTATGGAAACTAATAGGGCGCAATGGCTGACAAATCAGTACCCTGAAAAATGGTCCGCAAAGGTGGCTTCTGTCTTGTATAAACTGTTATAAACTGTCTTGTGGTGGATGCACATCCACCTATGTCGGACGAACTGTTCGAGATTTGACCACTAGAATTGAGGAACAGAAGAAAGGAGACTCACCGGTAGGCCTCCACCTTCAGCAATGCCAACTTGTGTGAAATAGCGCAGATCTTAGTTGCGAAATTAGAGATAGGTCAAACAACCAAACAAAATTGTTAACACTAGAGGCAATACAAATCAGGAAAGAGAAACCGGGCTTGAACACGCGCGATGAAATTAGGAGCAGGGAGTTAATACTGAAAATTTAGTTTTAAAATATTTTTAGTTTTTTTTATTTAAAACGCACATGTCCAAATCAAAATAATGACTCAGAAACTTCCAGACAAATTAATTTTAAATTGTTTAATTAATTTTAGAGGTTAAAAGTATTTTAATCTTAATATTAATTTAGAGGCCATCTGTGATTGGCTAATTTTTTAACCTGATGGTTTAGAACCAAATTGTATATGAATTATTGTAAATAACATTTGTAAATTGATGTTTTATCGTCATTTAGATTAGTTTATTGTAAAATCCTGACGATGCACATAGTTGCCAAAACGTTTGAAATTTACTTTTTCGGAAATTTTTTTTTTGATTTCACAATCTATTCTTTGTCTGGTTTTGCCTCTTTTGAACCCTCTTTAGTGAATTTCCGCGCCGAATTACAGGCCGAAGTGGCTACCCAAGTGGAGCAGGAAACTGAGAATAGGAACCTCAAGGACCAAGTACTGCAGCCCCAAAGATGTCGGAGCCACAGTTCCCTCGTACAGAGGTGAAAAACTAGCCGAACTTGCCGCTACTGTCTCGCGCTACCCCTCGAAGAAACTGAATTGTGTTACTATAGTAGCCGGATTTAATGATAACTCATCTACGATTTCAGACTTTGCTATTAATTGGAGATTTTAAATAAATTTGATAAATCATAATTTTAACCCAAATGAGCTTATTATCCCCAAAACCATCCTCTCTGCAAATAATCACTACATAAACAAAACATTTGGTGCTCTGATTCACTCTTTGATTCGCCTTATTATTACATTTCACCACCCGATAATCCGAAATGTTTTCCGCAATCTAAACATTAATTTTAGTGCTAATATGTTTTGTAAAGATGGTCTTATTTTTTCTTTTTATGGTAATAAAATTTTCAATTTTTCGCTCGCTCAGCTAACTTGTATTTATTCACCATAAATTTACTCTCCTCGCTGCCAAATTATGGCCGACTAAATGCACTGACATATGTGCCAGTCGGTCATATGTGGAAGTTTGTACTTGAGAAAACGTTTAGTCTTGATTTTGAGGAGAAAAAAGTTTTTCCAAAAACTCGAATTGAACATGTCATGCTCAAGTTTCTCGCGACAACTGAAAATACAAGAAAATGAGATCAAAAGAACCAAACGACAATCGCGGGAAAGTAGTGAAACAATAGCAGCGGGAAATTGCTATTCGCAGTTTCTAATACATAATTCGAACAAGAGTAGAGCTGTTTTTTTCTTGGCAGAAGACGGAAAGTGATCGCGAGTGGAGAAGAAAGAAATTAGAATGGCCAAGACTGAAACATCGGTGGAAAGGCGGACAGCTGAAGCTGCCTAATGGTCCAGATCCAAAACTTGTTTCTGGAGTCAAAACTTGTTTAGTTCAAACTTCTTGAGTTAAACTTAATTACCCAATCAATTCTAGAGTTGCTTTTAAATTTAGTTACTCAATTATAGAGGTCTTGTCGGTATGTGAGTACCTAATTGAGTTTTCTTGAGTGTGTTTTGCTTTGTTATGTTGTGTTAGGGAGAGTTTTAGATTGATCCATCTGAAATGGATCAAAGGTCCACTGTCTAATAAAAAGTAACTATACATAAGATTCCGACCCTGTTTTTAGTGGCGTTCGAGTCTGGTTGTACCGTGTTAGCATGTTAAGAAAACTTGAGAAAATTTCCGGTGCGCTTTCCGAAAGAGGCCTAGCTAACAGAGTAAAGGGGGCAACTAGGGGGACAAAAAAAAACGAGTAAAAGACGAAAAGCAACTATCAGCAACGTTGTACAGGTGCCCAAGTGTGGGGCGCTGTAAGGTTTTCAGATAGCTTGCAACTTCAGCGGACCACTGCGAGACTTGACTGGAACAGGTGACCAGCCAAGTGGGAAGGTGTTTCTCAGGAAAGGGACATGAGAGACAGAGGACACGCCAAGGAGACATCCAGCAGCGAATCAGAGCAAACTGAGAAGGGTATACAGAGGTGTTCTGTTTGGTCGAACGGGTATCGTTAAAATCCACTTTACATTATAGGAAATATGTGTGAAATTGGATATGCGGATACCCACTGTTTTGAGGAAACATTTTTTTTAGCAAAGCTTGGAAACAGGTTCTACGGACTTTCGCTCGAGAGGTTGCGCTTAAGGGTAATTTTCGGCTTAAGTGGGGTGCTAGATAGGGGGAGGTTAGAAGGGGGACTGGTTAAGATAGAGGTTGGCGCTTCAAAATTGTAAAAAAGGAGGACACATCGTAGTAACTATACAATCGATATCGTCGGTATGGTTACATTAGTAGACCCAGAATCTAAAATGATCCATCAAAAGACTCAGAACAAGAGTTGCAACGCAAGGAGATCCAATTTTCAGATTGAGTCAGGTACCAGTCGTTTTCCACGAAAAACGTCATAGCTTGCCTTTGAATTTTAGGTATACTTACTTTTCTGGTTTTTGTAATTTACATTTTTCTTTGAATTTTTACAATTTTTACATTTTCGGGCCAGATTTTAGAGAATTTTAACGAATCGACTAAAATTATAGACTAACAAACAAATCGTATTTCGACTTTCATCGGATTGAAATAGGGAAGGTAATTTTAGGGACTTAGTAAAGAAAGTTTTGGTGAACAGAATTGAGTTTAGGGGATTTTTTCTAATACTAGAGCTCCAGAGGTGGTACTGGGATAGTGGATCAGGTATCTCAATACTCGACATAAGGTGCGGGGAAAATCTTCAATCAGGCGAAGAAACACTTGAGCTACAAGGTTGGAAGAAGTACAAGAGTCTTGCCGAAAACTTCTGCGATAGCAACGAAGTGTCCCAACACTCGAGCGAAGGGTCCTTGGAGAGTAAATAAGGTTCCTGGGACAGCAACGAAGTGTCCCAACACTTGAGCGAAGGGTCCTAGGAGAGTGCCGAAGGGTCCTGTAACAGCAAGGAACTGTCCCAACACTTGAGCGAAGGGTCCTAGGAGAGTATCGAAGGCTCCTGGGACAGCAACGAATTGTCCCAACACTTGAGCAAAGGGTCCTAGGAGGGTCTATAAGTGTACTAGGACAGTACCAAAGTGTACCAAGACCCCATCGAAGTGCCCACACACTAAAGCGAAGAATCCTAGAAGATTACCAAGAAGTCCTAGGACAGTACTAAAGTATCCTAACACGAAAGAACGAAGGGTCCCAAGACCTTAACAAAGGGACGCAACACTGATTTAGGCTAAATTCGACAGGTTTTCTTGTTTAGTCTAATAGGAATTTTTTAAAATAATTTCAATCAGATTTTACAGTAGGGACTTGTATATATTAAAATTATAGATAACGAAAATTGTCTATAAAAATCATGAAGAGAAATAGGGTATCGATAAGTGAAAGAAAGGAAGCAGGACTTAAGCAAAACCAGACCTCAACGCAAAAAAACCAACACCAATGAATCCGAGAGCAATGAGGAGGAAAATTTCAGCGAAAATGGTCAACACAAGAAGCAACAAGGAACAGAAGGCGAAAGAAAAAACAATGGAAGAACAAAACTTACCAGCAGAAGAGGCTGAACTAGAAACACCAGATCAAAGTATAGATGGCATGAAACGGAGGACGACGGAGTTAACACCGATGCCAAATACAGAAGAACAGGAAAAGAGTACCATAGAGTTCTCACCAATAGGCAATGGAGACAAGGCGACCAAACACACCGGAGACGATAAAAGACGACTCACAAATGAAGAGAACGTCATTCACCGAGATGATTGCTGCGATGGTCGGAATGAAGCCAAGATAGAGGGGGGAGATAACGCCAGTGACCGAGTAAAGCAAAACCTTTGGGACAGTTTCCACGATAACGACGGAAACCAGGAAGGATAAAGAAGAAGCCACAAAGGAAGCAGCAGCTAGCCAAGATAAATGAGCTGATGAAACAGAAACAACTTCATGAGAGCTGGGAGACTTCATGACAAAGTTAAATGAAATAGAAATAAAGTTCAAGTGCAGTGAGGAGGACCGCCAAGTGCTGAAAAACGAAATAAGACAAAACAGAAACGAGAACCTACTATGTCTTAGCAAGGGCCACGGTAGAAAAGCTACAACAGATGTCGGACAAGGTAGAGACTAGCGACAAAGAGCGAGATAAACATATCAAGAAGGATATGGAAGAAAAGAAGAAACGGTACGATACCGTGAATGAGAAGTTAAGGAATCTAGAGACCAGAATGGATACAATGAGCAAGGATTAAGCTGAAGGTTCTTGTGCCATAGAGTCCAAACTGGATGCACTCGGGAGAAAATCTATAGCACAAGATAACTAGTGGCGGACAAAGCACAGGGAATTAAAACCGACTTTGTAGGACCGCAACGGAAGAAAAGGGAGTCCACACCGCTACCCCGGATTGCATGCAACGAGCTCAATGGGAGTAGGTTCCAAGACTACTACGAAGGGTGGAACCTCAAACTCGACGATTGCACCGGGGGACTCGAGTACACATACAAGAGTAACACCTAACGCCATGACGTGGACGAGTACCTGGGAAATGATGAACAGAACACTTGAAGCATTTGCAAAAAGGAGTACAGATTTGAGTGACAGAGGAAGTGGTAAATCCAGAAAAACCTTCAAAAAACCAAAAGAATCTAAAGACGACTCGGATGGCTGCATTGACACCTGGGTAGGAGTCATGAGACTACATCTAGAACAGGACAACCTGAATGACAAAAGGCAGGCCTGCACAGCAATACTAAGCAATCTAGAGGGCACATCACTAAAATGCGTGGTAGCAAAGAAAGAAGAGGAGCGTGATACAGCGGACAAAATCTTCGAGATACTGTTGAATCGAGTCGGATCGGGAATGATGAGTCATCAATCGATGATGAGATTTGAAAAAAGAAGACAAAGGGAAAACGATTCAATCGATCGATTTCTGGATGATCTTGAAAGTTTGAGGAGAAGAAGCGACCCGGAAGAATCGACGAACAGATGAAACTTCAGCATCGCTTCAAAGTTTATTGAAGGGGCGAAAAATGACGACCTGAGAACGATTTTGGCAACGTACTATACACTATCAAAGGATAATGCACCAACCCCAGAAGAGATGAGACAGAAGTCAAGAGAGTACATTGTGATGAAACCAAAAAAGTACCCGTTCTCAGAAGGCAGGAACATGCAAAGGGGGAGCCAACTACAAAGGTCGTCATGGTACAAGCCTAGAGACGACATGGACAAACGTAGGTCATGCGCAAATTGTGGATCAGCGGATTATCTTGTGGCGGATTGCACGACATACATGCATCACAAAACAGTCTTTGGATACGCACCAGATTAAAAGACATGAGTCTAATGGAAGAACATGAGTTTTACAGTGGCTTGATCATCGAGATAGGCGCGAGGTGTTTTTTCTGTAACCAAGAAGGCCATTTTAGGATGGACTGTCCTTTGTTTCGGGAGGCGGTGAAGAATCAGAATCACCAGAATCAGAAATTGGCACTAGCTGCGGTGCAAAATACCAGGAATAGACAAGCTGAAAATGACTTGAACAACAAAAAGGCAGCGGCTGGTGAATTATCAACAAAGACAGTGAAGGCCGTGACACAAGTCAAAGATGCCACGGCGGCCGAAACGAGGAATTCACTAGAGATAAAATACGAGAAAGCAGCTGCAGAGGCGATCAACAAAGTGAAGCCAGACTTGGCGACCAAAGAAATCGAGTAACGGCTGAAACAGGAAATAGAAAAACAGTAATTTAATGAAACACTCTGCATTAATGGCGACAGACTTTGAACCTCTGAGCAGGTCTTTGGAAACTTTCCTTACGAGGTTATCTAGAACCAATGAACGTAGTGAAAAATCCAGAAGGGTTTTTAAGAAACCAAAATGCTATAAAGACGAATCTGATGGCTGTATTGATACCTAAATAGAGGTGATGAAACTGCATTTTGAAGAAGAGGACTTGTCAGAAAGGCAAGAGCAGTGCTCTTACCAGCATCTTGGAAGGGACAGCCCTAAACTGCGTGATGGCCAAAAACCAATACCAGCGGGACACTGCTGAGAAAATCTTTGAATTCTTGTTAAATCGTTTTGGCTCAGGGATGCAAGGACACCAAGCAATGATGCGCTTCGATAAACGGAGGCAACGTGAAGGTGAGACGATAGACAAGTTTCTAGACAATTTGGAGATGCTGAGAAGGCGTAGCCAACCAGATGAGTCGAACAAAAAGATGAACCTGGCAGTAGCCTCAAAATGCATCGATGGTGTGAAGAATGATGAGCTTTGAACAATGTTAGCGACACATCACACACCACTCTCAACGAATGCGCCAACACCAGAGGAGTTGAGACTCAAGTCAAAAGAATATCTATTGCTGAAGCCTCCGTCGAGATCGGGATATTACAAGTACAATTATGGCAATTTTAACAACGGACCAGCAAACCAAGGAAACAAATGGTACAAACCAAGGGACGATATGAACAAGAGACGCTCAAATTGCAGTTCGACGGACCATCATGTGTCAACATGCCCAACTTGAATAGGCTTTAGCCTCGAGGATAAAGATGCATCAGCGGTCGACCATGAAAATTTCATGAGAAGAGTAATTGCAATATTCGGCCCGAGGTGTTTCTTTTGTAACTTGGAAGATCATTTTAAATCGGATTGTCCATAATTATGGGATGCTGTAGCAGACATTAAGCATCCAAGGCATGAGGAAGCTTTATCGGGTGTCAAAGCGAGCAAGGCTCGCCTGTTGAGTGAAGCGGAGGCGCGCAGAAGAGAAAAACCCGAAAAGCTGGCAACGAAGAAGATTCAGGCGGTAAGGGAAGAGATATGTGAACAGGTAGCAACACCCACCCTGGAAGACCACATTGTTTGGCTCGATGAGGTCTTTGGGTGCATGAAAAGAGCAGACTTTAAAGCAAACCGTCGAAACTTGAAATCCTCAGGAATTCAATCAAGTATCGAGGAAAAATGGTGGACAGGCATGGCGTGAGGCCGGACCCGGAAGCAGTAGAGGCTGTCTTGACGTGGAAGGCTCCCAGAACGGACACACAACTCATAAGCTTCCTGGGGTTTGCCAATTATTACCGTGAGTTCATAAAAGGATATGCAGACAAGGTGTATCCCATGCAGAAGCTGATGCGCAATAAAGGAAAGTAGTTCGAATGGAGCGAAGAAGCACAGACTGCCTTCGATAACATAAAGCGGGAACTGTGCGAAGCGCCAGTGCTAGGCATACCTACAGAAAAGGGTATGTATTTTCCTGACACAGACGCATCAGTAGTAGCCATCTCAGGAATACTGCATCAGGAGCAGGGATGGAATGGAAGGACAGTTACAGTAGGGACTTGTATATATTAAAATTGTAGATAACGAAAATTGTCTATAAAAATCATGAAGGGAAATAGGGTATCGATAAATGAAAGAAAGGGAGCAGGACTTAAGCAAAACCAGACCTCAACGCAAAAAAAATCAACACCAATGAATCCGAGAGCAATGAGGAGGAAAATTTCAGCGAAAATGGTCCGCACAAGAAGCAACAAGGAACAGAAGGCGAAAGAAAAAACAATGGAAGAACAAAACTTACCAGCAGAAGAGGCTGAACTAGAAACACCAGATCAAAGTATAGATGGCATGAAACGGAGGACGACGGAGTTAACACCGATGCCAAATACAGAAGAACAGGAAAAGAGTACCATAGAGTTCTCACCAATAGGCAATGGAGACAAGGCGACCAAAACACACCGGAGACGATAAAAGACGACTCACAAATGAAGAGAACGTCATTCACCGAGATGATTGCTGCGATGGTCGGAATGAAGCCAAGATAGAGGGGGGAGATAACGCCAGTGACCGAGTAAAGCAAAACCTTTGGGACAGTTTCCACGATAACGACGGAAACCAGGAAGGATAAAGAAGAAGCCACAAAGGAAGCAGCAGCTAACCAAGATAAACGAGCTGATGAAACAGAAACAACTTCATGAGAGCTAGGAGACTTAATGAGAAAGTTAAATGAAATAGAAATAAAGTTCAAGTGCAGTGAGGAGGACCGCCAAGTGCTGAAAAACGAAATAAGACAAAACAGAAACGAGAACCTACTATGTCTTAGCAAGGGCCACGGTAGAAAAGCTACAACAGATGTCGGACAAGGTAGAGACTAGCGACAAAGAGCGAGATAAACATATCAAGAAGGATATGGAAGAAAAGAAGAAACGGTACGATACCGTGAATGAGAAGTTAAGGAATCTAGAGACCAGAATGGATACAATGAGCAAGGATTAAGCTGAAGGTTCTTGTGCCATAGAGTCCAAACTGGATGCACTCGGGAGAAAATCTATAGCACAAGATAACTAGTGGCGGACAAAGCACAGGGAATTAAAACCGACTTTGTAGGACCGCAACGGAAGAAAAGGGAGTCCACACCGCTACCCCGGATTGCATGCAACGAGCTCAATGGGAGTAGGTTCCAAGACTACTACGAAGGGTGGAACCTCAAACTCGACGATTGCACCGGGGGACTCGAGTACACATACAAGAGTAACACCTAACGCCATGACGTGGACGAGTACCTGGGAAATGATGAACAGAACACTTGAAGCATTTGCAAAAAGGAGTACAGATTTGAGTGACAGAGGAAGTGGTAAATCCAGAAAAACCTTCAAGAAACCAAAAGAATCTAAAGACGACTCGGATGGCTGCATTGACACCTGGGTAGGAGTCATGAGACTACATCTAGAACAGGACAACCTGAATGACGAAAGGCAGGCCTGCACAGCAATACTAAGCAATCTAGAGGGCACATCACTAAAATGCGTGGTAGCAAATAAAGAAGAGGAGCGTGATACAGCGGACAAAATCTTCGAGATACTGTTGAATCGAGTCGGATCGGGAATGATGAGTCATCAATCGATGATGAGATTTGAAAAAAGAAGACAAAGGGAAAACGATTCAATCGATCGATTTCTAGATGATCTTGAAAGTTTGAGGAGAAGAAGCGACCCGGAAGAATCGACGAACAGATGAAACTTCAGCATCGCTTCAAAGTTTATTGACGGGGCGAAAAATGACGACCTGAGAAACATATCACACACCACTCACCACTGAGACACATCACACACCACTCTCAACGAATGCGCCAACACCAGAGGATTTGAGACTCAAGTCAAAAGATTATCTATTGCTGAAGCCTCCTTCAAGATCGGGATATTACTAGAACAATTATGGCAATTTTAACAACGGACCAGCAAACCAAGGAAACAAATGGTACAAACCAAGGGACGATATGAACAAGAGACGCTCAAATTGCAGTTCGACGGACCATCATGTGTCAACATGCCCAACTTACAAACATGGCATGAAAGCAATAGGCTTTAGCCTCGAGGATAAAGATGCATCAGCGGTCGACCATGAAAATTTCATGAGAGGAGTAATTGCAATATTTGGCCCGAGGTGTTTCTTTTGTAACTTGGAAGATCATTTTAAATCGGATTGTCCATAATTATGGGATGCTGTAGCAGACATTAAGCATCCAAGGCATGAGGAAGCTTTATCGGGTGTGAAAGCGAGCAAGGCTCGCCTGTTGAGTGAAGCGGAGGCGCGCAGAAGAGAAAAACCCGAAAAGCTGGCAACGAAGAAGATTCAGGCGGTAAGGGAAGAGATATGTGAACAGGTAGCAACACCCACCCTGGAAAACCACATTGTTTGGCTCGATGAGGTCTTTGGCTGCATGAAAAGAGCAGACTTTAAAGCAAACCGTCGAAACTTGAAATCCTCAGGAATTCAATCAAGTATCGAGGAAAAATGGTGGACAGGCATGGCGTGAGGCCGGACCCGGAAGCAGTAGAGGCTGACTTGACGTGGAAGGCTCCCAGAACGGACACACAACTCATAAGCTTCCTGGGGTTTGCCAATTATTACCGTGAGTTCATAAAAGGATATGCAGACAAGGTGTATCCCATGCAGAAGCTGATGCGCAATAAAGGAAAGAAGTTCGAATGGAGCGAAGAAGCACAAGCTGCCTTCGAGAACATAAAGCGGGAACTGTGCGAAGCGCCAGTGCTAGGCATGCCTAAAGAAAAAGGAATGTATTTTCTTGACACAGACGCATCAGTAGTAGCCATCTCAGAAATACTGCATCAGGAGCAGGAATGGAATGGGAGGACAGTTCACCGTCCCATTGCATTCGGCAGTAAGGTGTTAAGTGAAACTGAGATGAAATATGGTGTACCGGAAGCAGAAAAGTTTGCAGTCAGTACATAAGTGGAAAAATACCGCGCAATCTTGGGGATCGCTCCCTTTAAGTTACGCGTGGACAACAGAGCGTTATCGTGGTTGAAGACATAATCGGTGGATCAGAGTTATATTGGTAGATGGATAGTAAGGTTAGATGGCTACCACATGATAATCGAGCACATGATGCGTGACAAGCACCAGAATGATGACAGCCTCAGCTAGAAGACCGAGTTCTATGAAAGATTGGAACAGAAGCAAAGCAATCAGGCAGATGTCAAGGAAGGGTTCTCGTTTCTGGACAAAGAAACTTATGAAGCGCTTCCCTTGACGAGATGGTTGGAAAAGTCTGGACATCCAATTCCAGGACATCCTGAGTTACCTGTAGAGAAAGCAGCCGAGATAAAGATTCTATCCAAGAAGGACTCGGTGCCCTTGGATCTGTTGCTGCGCTCAAACCTGGTCCAGCAGGAACTCTCTCACATGAACATAAACAGCCTCTCATTATTGGATAAAACGGTGCAGGTCAAACCGCAAGTGATGCGGATGTTGGATGGAGTGTTAGAGAGAGAAGTGACCAGAGATGACCCCGAGTGGGCAGCAGCTATGGCATCACTGACAGTCAGAGAGAAGGTGAAGATCATGTCGTCAAGACGACAACACAAAGAAAATGAGAGGGATTGTAGGACAATAGTTCAGCAACTAGTATCTTCAATACCCCAAGAAGTTTTAAGAAGTACCTCATAGAAACGGAAAGAACAGGGGAACGACACTTAAAAGAGAACTGTTACCTTTGAAGACCAGCAGAAGGAAGGTGAGGAAGTTAATCGAAACCTGGAGCAAGTAAATTTGTCCGGGGAGACGAATGGTGAGGAGGGAGGGCGGGTTCAGATGGATGAACAGAACGCACAGAATTGATCCACGGGAGGAAACGTGCGCCATCGCAGACTCTTCAATAGACGACGATTCCCGGAGTTCACCTACTCAGACAGGAACTCGAGCTCAGGATCGGAACTGTCAGAGCTAGCGATCCACACACTACTAGTGGAGACTCGAGCAAGGGATCTGGACAGGGAGGTATATCATGACCCTGACAGTGATCGCTACCTGATACCAGATGAAAGAGTCTTTGACAACGCAGCAGATGATCTGGAAACAAAAGCGGTATCGAAACATTCGATAAATTTTTGCCACAAAAAAGAGGTAGTCAGGACTGATTTTCAACCGTTCGAACAAGAAACACAGCCGTTGGCGAAGATTTGGTGCATTAAGATGGAAAAAGACAGGCATCCGCCGGGCTGAATAGTCAGATGAGGGTCAAGAAGACGTACTTGAAGGCGAGATACAGACTCTCGGACCTACTAAGAGCGCAGAGAAATGACCGCATGACGAGCAACCTGAAAAAGTGGATCGAAAATGGAGCTCCGGACAAAGGTGACCTGGAGGAAGAGAGTTACCGCTTTTTGAGACAGTACTTCATTCTAAAAGAGGGAAGGTTATATCTGAACAAGAAAGGGATCGTGGCTTGCAAGAGAAGAGAAGAAGACAAAGTCCTGTACAATTATAACGCTATAGTCTTGCCGCAACTCTATCAAACAGAACATTTTTCAGGTCGCATGATCAGATGGGCCATCAGCGAATCGAGAAAGTATATCAGAGGATCCTGAGAAAGTATATCAGAGTCATCTGAATTCAACGAGGTGGTACAGAGTCATCACCAAAAGATAATTATGACAGACAGTGGTTACAATCAAGTCTTGGTCATGAAAGATCACATCACGAAGTATGCAGAGGCCGTACCCTGCATAACTGCCTCAGCAGTAGAGAAGTGCGATCATCTAATCAATACGTGGATAGCGAGACATGGTTGTCTTATGACGTTTCAATCGGATAACAGAACAGCTTTCGTGGGAGAACTTACAAAAGAGCTCATGAGACGTTCACAGGTGGCTCAAGCTCACTCCACGACATACCATCCCGAGACGAATGGCTTAGTGGAAAGTCAAAATCGAACGTTATTGTCGATGCTGAGGGTATATTGTTCCAGGTACTTGACCGATTGTGACAGCTATCTTCCACAGGTGATGGGAGCTTACAACAGCACGCAACACTCCGCCACCGGAGTTAGTCCACCCATGATGTTAACCGGACCTGAGAAGTCTTTGCCCTGGACATTTTTTCACCCAGAAAACGAGGCGAAGAAAACATCGCCACAAGTCTAAGTAGGGGATGTGATTAGACGTCAATAAGAATAAAATGACTTGTGTAGACGGAACACTCAGCAGTCACAGGTAAGGCAGAGGGAAATATTCGATAAAAAAGCAGCTGGTGCAAAAACTCACTCGTTAAGAGACTACGTATGGGTATTTCTGAACATGATACCACCAAAAACAACAAAAAAGCTCCTAAAAAACTGGAGGAGACCCATCATGATTACGAAGTGCACCAGGGGGGACGCTTTTATAGACTGAGTACTAGTCGAGCCGCTTACTACGAGAACATCAAGCCACGCAACCCATCGACACAAGACTGGTGTATACGTGCAGACATGGAAGAGTGAGATTATCTAATGATGGATCCTGCTTGTGAGGTCAACGAGAAGAACACCAGGGAAAAGAACGATGGAAATAAGGTCGTAGAGGAAGGATCAAGTGCACCACTGGACCTGGATCGCAACGAGGTGATTGAAGCAGATGAAGAAATCTTAACCTACTCGGAGTAAGACTGGCAAGACCACGATCAAATGGAGTTCCCCAAGAATTTGAAAGCAGATCTTCCGTTTATGTTACAGACTCGACAAAATGACAGAACAAGACTCACGAAGAAATATAATCCTGAGGGAGATGACTTCTTAGTAGACAGGATAGATGTGAAAAAGATAGTGGAAGAAGTGGTGGGTCTAGAAGGAATAACAGTGTCACAAGACATCGACATAGTAGATGATCACGACCAGGAATGGATCGAGGACCGGTCGAAACCCGAAGTAGAATTGGACGACGAGCAACAGGAGTCCTACAAAAAAAATCTCACAAATCTGAGAGTCTTGGAGTGGCTGAACGAAATGACATCAGACCCCAAAGAGACAGATCGTGAAAGCATGAAATACATGAAAACCGAACAAGATGATCCTTCCTGGGCTGCCCAGGAAGGGCAACTACTCATTCCGGCTTCTAACCTCGACTTGATATCCGGTATGCGATCGACGGGGACGTCGATGGATATTTTTGTCCGGGGAGGGGGGTAGGACTTACCCACACTGAAAAATTATTAATAAAAAAATTGAGAATAGCATAAGAGACTAGTGATCTAGAAGCAGAAACAGGACCCTAAGAAACCGGACATAGGGGGTGTAGTGGAGTCATATTTTAACTTGCCAAATAAATACTCAAGTAGCATAATGTTGACAAATAGCGATTTCATACTCAAAAATGGAACATGTGCGATAGCGATCACAGCAGACACGATTTTTAAGACAGCGTTAGCAGCAGATTTTAAGAGGGAACATAAAAGCATAGAATTCCTTTGGAAGCAAATACCAGGAATAGGAGGCGTAGCAGCTTTGCCTCCGGCGGCGTCACAGATACCGGGAAAGTACTTATGTTTCTTGGTGACGAGGGCGACGGAGAAAAGCACGTGAACCCGAAAAACCTAGTCAAGTCCTTGACAAGACTGAGAGACTTCCTTGTGGAAAGGGAAGTAAAGAAGCTTTCTTTTCCAGTGTACGATCCGAACAGAGGACAACTCCATCCACGGGAGCTGTATGCACTGATACACGTAATATTCTCTGATAATAAAATACAAGTATACTCACATATGAAAAACTATTTAAGTACAGGCTGAGTTTAGGTTGCATACAGGAAGGCGTCATACTAAATGTGTGTTGTGTGTGATATGTGTGTTATGTTGTTTTATATGTTATGTTATTAAGACCCTGGGTAAGAAAGAATTAGTGACCATGAACAACCGAATGACGATCTTAGGAAAAGATCCAAAGTTTGGACTGTCCATTCTTGAACTGTTGAATTCAAAAACTTTATCAACGTTTTGATTTTAATGAATTTCAGAATCAAAATCTTTTTATCTGACTGTTTAAAAAAAATTGGATATAAAGTTATTGTGAAGCTGACAAATGTGATATTCGCGACCTCTTTTCTAGATCCTGATTGATTGTTTAATTTTTCACTTGATTTCAATTCATCAAACCGATAACAGAATCCAATCTGAAAGAACATGGACAATTTCAACTTGAAAGAATTAATGGACCTGGCAGAGGCATATGTGGGACCTATGGTAGATGCGATCTATCGTCAGCTGATGGATCGAGACTTCGCTCTGGAGGACCCAGAGGTAGTCATGTTGCTGGCCGCCTTAGTAAACATCTTGGGGCATGATAACCGTGGGGACCGCCCCACGGAAGTCTTTTTGATGGCAGCATATGGAGAGAGAGGAGTATTAGACAGCTCGAACGTGAGAGTGATGAGGTGGAGAAACGGAGCTCTCTCAGGAAGTGACTTGGCGAACGAGCCTGGATTGGGAAGTTCGAGGACCTGCTATGGATCATGCCAGACTAACCACTGATGGAATCCACTTTGATAGCATTGAAGGACAAGCCTGGGCCTGGTTGAACCAAGTCTTCCAAGAGCGACTGGATGAAATGGAAGTCAAGCTCTTTGACACGGGAGTACTGAAGAAGGAAGAAACCACAAATGAACCGGCAATTTCAACCTTTGTGCCCCCTAAATTAGAAACACGTTTGGGACCGGTCCCAAGGATGACGACCTAGAGGTCGCAAAGCTCTATCGAGCAAGGGCAAAGGACAGATGTGCAAGATCGATTTGGGAGAATCGCCAATGAGAAGAACCATCCATCCTAGACGAAGATTAGGACCTGTCAATCCAACCGCGGAGAAGACCAGCACCTCAAGATCAGAGACAAGATCAGAGACGACGAGAACGAGTCAAGAGGAGCGACGTCCAGACAGGAGCTCTTTGATGTCGTCGAGGCCCATACCTTCTCATTGGCATATATACAAACAGGATCTGACGAAATTGAACCTTCAGACGATGAGCTTTGCAGCAGATGCCATGAGGATGTTGAATGGAGCGAGATTGCCTGTCAACGGACTGTACTCAATAACAGGCGCGGACTGGTTGATAGCCGCTGGCATAAACTTCAGCTCTACAACCGCCTTAAGAGTTGCCGACTTAGAGGGACTGCCCTCAAACCATAAAATGGGTCCAGTAAATGCAAGATCTTTGCAAGATGTGAAGCTGAATCACAATGAAGGAAATCGAGAAGAAAGACCCGGAAGATTCCTGACGACGAGGGCACCAATAGGACAGTATGTAAAAATGTTTAAGAAGATAAAAGCACCCCTAGGTCATGTAAAAGAGAGAGCGTACCCGAAACAAATGAATCAAGAAGGTGATGTCCAGAGATACGGTGGATTGAAGGCGATCAAGAAAGATGAGACCATCTTTGCTGCGTATGACAAAGCAGTAATGAGGAAGGCAAAGATTATGATAGTCGCAAGCTCAGACTTCGTATATAATTCCAAGTCTGTGTTTTGGCCTGATGTTATAATGTTGGCAGCGGTCGACCTGGACCTAATGCAGTCTGTGTCGATGGCAATCGGGGTACAACGACACACAGCTATGAACTCAATAAACAATCGTTTTTGCTGGCATGAACGACCATATGCACAGTGGGGGTTTTCTGAGCAGACTCAAAGAGCCTACGACAGCCGAAGGCGCTATATAACCAGCTATAAAGAATATCCTCGAATCAATGGGTGAAGTAGTAGACACCCTGAAAGAAGTGGCCTTCACCAAGATAACACCGAGAGACGTGTTTGCACTGTCTCCGGGATATGCATATCTTCCGGATGGACTGAAGTTTGTGGCTTTGTATATGCGATTGTGGCTTTGCTCACGAAAGGGAAACATGATGTGATCATATCTGCCCCAAATTGCGATTGAGCTGGAGAATCTGAGGCCACTCAGGGCTGAATCACTGCGGTGTGGTCTGACATCTCGAATGCGATGCGAGGTTTTAAGAACCATTCACTACACATGTTAGTGTTAGACGAAGTACTGGGGTTGGAATTGTCGCGATAACGCATGGAAACTTGCAAGGATTGATGGTTTTGACACGCTACCCGGAGCAGATGAGAGAAAACGTGAGGAAATTTTACTTGAAGCGATCTACGGATTCCTGGAACAAGATTAGAGATTTGCGACGTACTCTTATCCAGTACTTCCTGCAGCAAAAACGCATTGGAGCAGGAGAGGATGAAACGATTCAGAGGGACGAAGACGTGCGACGTCATGTTGGGGGCATGCCACTGCTAATCGATCTGAGCTTAGCTATGGGGACCGATCCCTTGGCATTGATCAGAGGAGCCACGGAATTCGTGACGGTCATATATGGACCTGCAGTCAAGTTTGCGTTCCCTGATGTTAAGGTGGAAGCATACAGGAGGTCGGTGCTGCATCTGAACCTCATATCAGCAGTGGACGGGATTGCGCCGAATTGGTGTGAGCAGCATGTACTGCAAGAGCTCATGAGCGAAGACCTATGGTTTGCAAAAATATCGGAGCCAGAGATGACGGTCATTAACTTTGACGATCACTGAGAAGGGCCCTCAGGCTCAGGAAAGGACCCAGGACGTGACGATGGGCTGGGAGGAAGCCGTCGATCGGAAAAACCTATGCAACAGAATCCGGATCAAGCTGAGAAAGAAGACAATAAGTCTTCGACAGGAGGGATATCCAGCCTAGACTTCAATTTCCTCAGCAAATTTGAAACGGCACGGACACGTTGGAAGCGACGACTGAGCCAGCGGACGAGAGAACTTCCACACTGGAACCCCCGTCGGCCTCCATGGAAACAAACCGGAATTACAGGAGAGCAGCTCTCCGAGCAATTCTAAGAACAACGAGATAAAGAAACTCTTGATGGAATCACCAAGGATAAGAAATATATCGAGCAGTTGGTGAGCCTTCCACGGAGAGCGGTACTGTAACGATACTTCGAAGAAGAAAAGAGAACCACGCCGCCACAAAGATACACGCTCTGATAGCAATACCTTATGTGAGAACAGAGATACAACTGAGGTTTGCTTAGTGCATGATTGGACTGACTCGCGGGGAATATGATTCGGAAGAAAGAAAAAGATCGAAGGGAGAAAAGGTGTTCTTAATGATGAGTGTAAGAGATCTGATAACTCAAGAAGAAGCAGCAGTAGCGTGCGCGAATTGGAGAGACGCTCTCTGTTTCATTCGGTTCATGATGGAACAATTTTCATTGCCAGCATTGAACACTTGTGTCAAGATACTAAGGGAAGGCGATGAACGAGCGAAAGCCTTGCTCTTGCTAGCACTTATGGACATACGTCAGAGCAAACCAATGCGAGTAGATATGAAAGAACCCGTGGAACTAGAACCAATGAAGAAAATATACAAAATAAGGAGGTTCTCAAACAAGGAGCTGAGGCTCACCAGGGAATCCATGGGAACACTGCCGAGATCCAGTGAATAATATGGACCGATCAGGAAGAAATCATACAGTTACGTATCCGGAATCATAGGGATGGCGTACAACCCTTTCCTAAATGAAGACATACGCGATTCCTTCTTTGATTATTAGCAAGCAGTGTTTTAAGATTTTGGGCGTCTTAGAATTGCAATGATAAGAAGCGCTGCTAATCAGCAGACCACGCTGGGACTATCCTTGGAGTAAAAAAGGTGAATGCACCTTCAGTGCCAAAATCTGACAACCGAGTGGAGTTTGGATTGGGATTCTCGGACAAACTACTGAGAGCGAGCTTATTGGTGGTATGGGAACTGATGAAACCACCCTTGTGTCCTAGTCCCAACCCTGATTCGATATTACGTGCTACACAAGACGTGCAGAGGGAATTGAATGCAGACTGGAACCTGCGTGACCTGAACATCATCTTTAATATGATGACGACAGCCTCTAAGAGGGACGGAGAAGACAAAGTAGAGTTGCCTGGCTGGGGACCAGAGGACTGGGTCAAATCGGGTAGCTGTCTGGCAGAAGTTTGTGGAATGGGAGCTCACATCTGTGGAGGTCTGGATTGCGTGAAAACCCTAGAGAGACAACACAAGCAATTGACGATATTGTTTGGGAACGTTGTGATGAAAGCAAGGACGGAAACGGAACTGATCGCAGATTGCCATGGAGGAACTGAGGTGAATCTAGTGACTGCACTAGGATTCTACAGCATGTTTGGTTCTTTAGAGTTACTATTGAATCTAGAACAGAAACATGAGATAGTCACAGCCATCCGTGTAGAAGTGTTCCCAGTAGTTTTACAGACTGAACAAAAGTATATAGGAAAGTGGAGGGAAGCGACAGAGGCGGAAATGAACATCCGGCACAGTGAAATTTATCGCAGACCGACGGGAGCGAGATATTTAGTGGGATGAACTCTAGCTCCAATCTGCAAAAGTAGATACCCAGTGCATTTCGTAGCGGTGGGTGTGAGAAGTACGAGAACGATCGTGGATCAAGCATTCTCAGTGCGAAAATGTGTAAAACTAGCAAGAATGTCAGATAAATCTTACGAGTTACTGTGCAAAATGTTCTCAGCAATTCCGGAGAGAACTAAAGAGGAATTAGAATCGATACTGGGAAAGAAGCTCATGGTTTACGCCAGTGGGAACTTCAGTGACTTTGAGAGACAAAAGTAGAAAGGATCAACAGTCACGGATTACAATACAGTAGATGAGAATGATGAAGTCCACCGAGTGATGATGAAAGTGGAACCACTACTGGAAGCTTCGGGTAAACGTAATTGGAGGAGCATCATGTCAACACATGATGAGTTCCCCTGCCATTGCAATCATGGTGGTACCCCGGGCGTAGTAATCTGGTGTTGATCTGAGCTGCTCTCCATGGGTTTACCAGATTCATCACAGCACATAACGATAGTGAGAGTAGGAGTTATGATGGCGATATGATGGATGGAAGCTCATGTAAAAGAGAACAATAGACAGGAGGCGCCGACGAAAGAACAGTTACAGGAATTGGATTGTCTAAAAGATTAAGATATTTTTGACACAATGTGCAAAATCTTGAACATTCCGATGGAATGAAAAAGATATGGGCCAGAAAATGACTGATGCCATGGTTCAGAGCCAACATGACCGCATGGTTGTACGAGTATGCAAAGAAGCATATGTTGAAGCACAGCAGAGTGTACAGTGGTATCAGCTGGACATTGGAGCAGGAGCTTTCAAGCGAGCTTTTGCAACTCATCGGAATACAGTAACCACCGCAGTGAAGAGATCTTCTAAGGACAAGTGAAAGTGACAAAAGGGAAAAAGAAGAGATGTTGTAGGAAGACTTGGAGAGAAACGTGACGTTGTGCCTCCACAACAGCTTCTGCCGAAACAGAGAATCTAACGTTGATCCTCTACCTTGTTGTAAACAAAGGGTAGAAGAGCAGAAGTGTTGGAGGATTGCTTCCAACAGCGTCAGAATAGCTACAGACGTGTTGCAAGACACAGCGACTGAAAGTGCGGAGTCAATGTCACAGGAGGAGGAGATGGAACATTGACAAATGGCCGAAAAACAAGATGCAAAAACAAAGAAAATTAGAAGAATTTAGAAGTTTTAGAAATTCTATACGACGAACAAAGAAGGAAACAAAGAAGCGACAAAAGAGAAGATGTTAAAACTCAGAATTGTTTTGTATGTGACAAAAAACTCAAATGAGAAACAAAGCAACTAAGTTTGCAATTGAAACTGAAAAGAAAATATTTAGTTGAAATTTGAAGATTAAAGAATTTGTTTCATTTATAAACTTGCACTTTGATTTTAGTTAGTGGCTTTAGAGACACTTGCTAATTTTTTAGAAAGGCTTGAGTGAAGAGTATATTAAAATATTCTAGCCTGCATGATTGTTTTTAATCAAATAGGACGACTGATCACTTCGTAGTGAAGTGAAAGGCTTGGGTAACCTCTTGAAGAGGGAGATCATTTCATTGTTCCTTCTAATTACAGAGTTCCTTAATTTTAATATTTAGGGCCGATAACCAATAAATTTCCGAGATGAAGAAGCACAGTAGGATAATTTGAGCTTGTTGGTTGGCAGGACTGTCCTGCAAACCAACACCTTTTAAAACCTAAGAGAAAAAGTTTTAAATCAGGACAACGACATTGGAAGTCGGCAAACATTTTTTATCTTAAATCAGTGAAAGAATTTGGAAGGCGATACTAGTGTGGTATGATGCCATTTATATTCTGCAGTGAGTTGATTTGAAATGGATAAAAGTGATTTCGTGAATTTTGTAAATTCTGTTCAATGGCACTTTATCATTTTGATGAAGACGACGAGACTCAATGGGGACATTGACCGGGCTGCCCGGGGAGTATGCGACATTCGGCCAGAATGTACGGAATGCAAGATTTGCATTCGAATTTTTATCGACCAGAGAAAGAACATCTGACCTGGAAGATTGATGGTTTCAACGCATTAGCGACGTTATTGGAACGATCAGCCAAATCAAGAGGTTGTAGTTTTAACTGACATGCTAATTTTTAAAATTTTGATTTGGACGTGAACGACACGTAGCTTTTTTATATTTCGCACACACCGAAACGGCAAAAAAGAACAACAATAGTTGCAGTGAAAACAACTACAAGAAAACAACGACATATTGGAATTATAACTGGAAATTGTTAGAAACCACTCCGAGTTGTAACGATTGTGCCGCTACAATGATTACCGAGCAATTCACAAGAACCAAGAAGAGTGTTGGGACGACGTGTCCAGCCTTCCGGAAAGAAATTGGAGTGCTATTTTCCAGGAATCCAGAATCCGGAGGGGTCTCGGGCCCGAGACTCAAAAGTTATGCATAAACTTTTAGCTTCCTGGTCATGTCCTGAATTGAATTTAATTAACATCCCGATTCATTTCCAGATAATGAGAAGCTAGGAGTGAGGGAAAGGGTTGATAATGATTTTTATTTACTGAACAAAAACAATAATAATATAATAAATAGTAGTGGCGCTGTTTTTAGGAGTGACTTCGTGGTCTGGGGATACGGAGACCCAGGCATGAGCTCACTATTTTTGCATATAATTGAGTTAATTTGAGCGTTCTTGTCGAAACCGGAAAGCAGTAACGTTTTTTGTCGACCTGATGTTAGGAAAGCCACCAAAAGAACTAGCTTTGGCAGAGACGGTTTAAAGCAAGCAGAGCTGTGTTTAGACGCTGGCCAGTCGTTTTAGAACCTAGCTTCATTTTCCGTTGATATGTACTTCCGGGCGAATGTTACAATGTTGAGTTAGGGAGAGTTTTTAGGTTGATCCATCTGAAGTGGATCAAAGGGCCACTGACTAATAAAAAGTTACTATACATAAGGTTCCGACCCTGTTTTTAACAGCGTTCGCCTATTTAACGTGTTTTGAGACCTGTGTATGGGGGTGTTCTTATTTTCTAGAGTGGTGGGTATTTTGGTAGTGTGACATTCGACCAGAATGAACGAAATTGCAGATTCGAAATTTTAGCAGCTAACCTTTCGAATTGACGATTTTAGGAGATTAGCAACGTTATTGGGACGATTAGTCAAACCGTGAAGGTCAAGATATTCTGGTATTTTGAAATTTCAAAAATTCGAAATGATGACGTAATAATTCTGAGAAACGTCAAAAATGGCCATTTTAGAAGAAAACCAGAATAAAATCAGAACAACAATAGTTGCGACGAAGATTACTACGTGAAAATAGAGACTCAGAATCGGAGAAAAAGCAGAATTAGCAGAGACCGTTCCGAATTGCAACTATTGTGTCGCTACAATAGTTGCAAGGCCGTTTGCAACAACGGTGAAGGGTGGAAAATCAGCCTTCCGGAAGGAAGATAAGGGTCTTAATTCCCCGGATTCAAGAATCCGGAGGGGTCTCGGGACTGGAACTTATATCATTTTTACAAATTTTAGCTTCCCTATTATGTCCTGAATTGAATTCTACAAACATTTGAATTCATTTTGCAAGGATGAGAAGCTAGGAGTTGGGGAAAAGGGTTGATCTATCTGCGATGGAGATGATGATTTTTATCTACTGAACAAAAATAATCATAGTTCAATAAATAGTAGTAGCCCTGATTTTAGGAAAGATCTCGTGGTCTCGAGATACTGAGACCCAGCCATGAGCTCACTATTTCTTCATGTAAATAAGTTAATCTGAGTGTTTTGACCGAAGCCGAAAGCAGTAAAACATAGATTTCCTTTGGAAGCAAATACCAGAAAGAAGAGGCGTAGCAGCTTTGCCTCCGGCGGTGTCACAGATACCGGGAAAGTACTTATATTTCTTGATGACGAGGGCTATGGAGAAAAGCTCGTGGACCCGGAAAACCTAGTCATGTCCTTGACAAGATTGAGAGACTTCCTTGTGGAAAGGGAAGTAAATTAGCTTTCGCTTCCAGTGTACGATCCGAACAGGTTGTAGTTTTAACTGACATGCTGATATTTAAAATTTTGATTTGGGCGTGAACGACACGTAGCTTTTTTATATTTCGCACACACTGAAACGGCAATACAGAACAACAATAGTTGCAGTGAAAACCACTACGAGAAAACAACGACATATTGGAATTATAACTGGAAATTGTTAGAAACCACTCCGAGTTGTAACGATTGTGCCGCTACAATGATTACCGAGCAATTCACAAGAACCAAGAAGAGTGTTGGGACGACGTGTCCAGCCTTCCGGAAAAAAATTGGAGTGCTATTTTCCCGGAATCCAGAATCCGGAGGGGTCTCGGGCCCGAGACTCAAATGTTATGCATAAACTTTTAGCTTCCTGGTCATGTCCTGAATTGAACTTAATTAACATCGCGATTCATTTCCAGATAATGAGAAGCTAGGAGTGAGGGGAAGGGTTGATAATGATTTTTATCTACTGAACAAAAACAGAACCTAGCTTCATTTTCCGTTGATATGTACTTCCGGGCGAATGTTACAATGTTGAGTTAGGGAGAGTTTTTAGGTTGATCCATCTGAAGTAGATCAAAGGTCCACTGACTAATAAAAAGTTACTATAAATAAAGTTCCGACCCTGTTTTTAACAGCGTTCGCCTATTTAACGTGTTTTGAGACCTGTGTATGGGGGTGTTCTTATTTTCTAGAGTGGTGGGTATTTTGGTAGTGTGACATTCGACCAGAATGAACGAAAATGCAGATTCGAAATTTTAGCAGCTAACCTTTCGAATTGACGACTTTAGGAGATTAGCAACGTTATTGGGACGATTAGTCAAACCGTGAAGGTCAAGATATTCTGGTATTTTGAAATTTCAAAAATTCGAAATGATGACGTAATAATTCTGAGAAACGTCAAAAACGGCCATTTTAGAAGAAAACCAGAATAAAATCAGAACAACAATAGTTGCGACGAAGATTACTACGTGAAAATAGAGACTCAGAATCGGAGAAAAAGCTGAATCAGCAGAGACCGTTCCGAATTGCAACTATTGTGTCGCTACAATAGTTGCAAGGCCGTTTGCAACAACGGTGAAGGGTGGAAAATCAGCCTTCCGGAAGGAAGATAAGGGTCTTAATTCCCCGGATTCAAGAATCCGGAGGGGTCTCGGGACTGGAACTTATATCATTTTTACAAATATTCGCTTCCCTATTATGTCCTGAATTGAATTTATTTAGCATCTGATTTCAATTTGCAAGGATGAGAAGCTAGGAGTTGGGGGAAAGGGTTGATCCATCTTCGATGGAGATGATCATTTTTATCTACTGAACAAAAACAATAATAGTTCAATAAATAGTAGTAGCCCTGATTTTACGAAAGATCTCGTGGTCTCGGGATACTGAGACCCAGCCATGAGCTCACTATTTCTGCATGTAAATAAGTTAATCTGAGTGTTTTGACTGAAGCCGAAAGCAGTAAAACATAGATTTCCTTTGGAAGCAAATACCAGAAATAAGAGGCGTAGCAGCTTTGCCTCCGGCGGTGTCACAGATACCGTGAAAGTACTTATATTTCTTGATGACGAGGGCGATGGAGAAAATCTCGTGGACCCGGAAAACTCAGTCATGCCTTGTGGAAAGGGAAGTAAATTAGCTTTCGCTTCCAGTGTACGATCCGAACAGAGGACGACTGCATCCACGGGAGCTGTATGCACTGATACACGTAATCCTCTCTGATACTAAGTACAAGTATACTCACATAAGAAATATTATTTAAGTATAGGCTGAGATTAGGTTGCATACAGGAAGGCGTCATACTGAATGTGTGTTGTGTGTGATATGTATGTTATGTTATGTTATTTGTTATGTTATTAAGACCCTGGGTAAGAAAGAATTAGTGACCATGAACCACCGAATGACGATATTAGGAATAGATCCAAAGTTTGGACTGTCCATTCTTATGTTGAATTCCAAAATTTTAGCAACGTATTGAATTTCAGAATCAAAATCATTTTATGTGACAGTTCTAAAAAAATTCATATAAAGTTAGTGTAAAGCTGACAAATGTGATATTCGCAACCTCTTTTCTAGATCCTGATTGATGGTTTAATTTTTCACTTGATTTCAATTCATCAAACCGATAACAGAATCCAATCTGAAAGAACATGGACAATTTCAACTTGAACGAATTAATGGACCTGGCAGAGGCAAATGTTGGACCTATGTTAGATGCGATCTATCGTCAGCTGATGGATCGAGACTTCGCTCTGGAGGACCCAGAGGTAGTCATGTTGCTGGCCGCCTTAGTAAACATCTTGGGGCATGATAACCGTGGGGACCGCCCCACGGAAGTCTTTTTGATGGCAGCATATGGAGAGAGAGGAGTACTAGACAGCCCGAACGTGAGAGTGATGAGGTGGAGAAACGGAGCTCTCTCAGGAAGTGACTTGGCGAACGAGCCTGGATTGGGAAGTTCGAGGACCTGCCAACCAGGTGAGATGCCTTTGCCCACCAAGACTAGGCCTGGATTGAGGTGAACAGTGAGGCTGCCTCGTCTAGTTCACAACTGAGAGCAGCTGTGCCACCAAAGAGGGCGAGAGTAGAGGAGGAGGTTCAGACGAACGAAACCATGCAAGATCTTAACGGGACGATAGAAGAACTGGAGAAGACCAGAAGGGAGCTGAACAAAATGACCAAAACCATGCTCAGTACAGAAAAAGATAGAGACATGTGAAAGAGAATGTTTGAGGATTGCAACTAGAATCAGGGTGATGAAATAGAGCGCTGAGGAGAGAGTACAAAGAGCAATCGGAGCGGCTGGTGTTGACGACAGCCGTGGAAAAAGTGATACCTACAAGGGATATTACTCGTGGGCAGTCCCCGATGGAACTTTTGACGCCTCGCGAATTTAGTCAAAGGACGGAGACGCGACTCCCATCTACAACTGGTCGTGTGACAATCCCGGACCCGAGTGACACCCTAGGTAACCCAGTCGTGGAGCAAACAGTTAAAAAGTTGATAGAAACAGCTGGACGATTGGTCGCTATTAGGAATGCGCCAGGTTCCGGGGTGACTGCACCCTATGGAACAATTGATGATGCGGGCAGACCACAACTCTCACAAGAGATGATGACAAGAACGGGAGTTAGTGATACAACGTTACCAACAAAGAACTCTAAGGTCTCAGACAGGACGATACAAGAAATGCTGATGAAGAAAGTGTCCCGAGTGATTGACGTGCATAAAAACAACCAGTTGAAGTATAGCTTCACGGGAGTTCCGAACACGGATCCGCGAGCCTGCTTCAATAGATCCACTTGGAGACCAGCAATAAAGCTGCAGCAACTGACACTTGGGACATCACATCTGATAATAGGTGACAGCTTGGTGAGAGTGCTCCAGAACTTGAGGACCTCCTGGATCACTACGGTGATGGCCTTTGGAGGTGCAACGATAGCCCAGCTATTTCGAATGGTGGAACTGATGAACCCAGGGAGGATCCCTAACATAATGGTCCTAATAGGCACGAACAATTTTCAAGAGGCTCAAATGAGGAAGAGGCACAATGGGACCTGATGATGGTGTGCCTATTTAGTACTCTCTGGCATAAATTTAGTACCAATGAGCACAAAAACGTTGACAGCGACAGGAAGAAGACATAATGAAGGAGTCATCAGGTGGAACAACACACTGAGAAATCTTTCGAGTCGGTATGCTGGACGGATGATCCTTATGGCCATTGAACACGAGCTGAGAGCTATGGATCATGCCAGACTAACCACTGATGGGATCAACTTTGATAGCATTGAAGGACAAGCCTGGGCCTGGTTGAACCGAGTCTTCCAAGAGCGACTGGATGAAATGGAAGTCAAGCTCTTTGACATGGGAGTGCTGAAGAAGGAAGAAACCACATATGAACCGGCAATTTCAACCTTTGTGCCCCCTAACTTAGAAACACGTTTGGGACCGCTCCCAGCCGTGACGACCTAGAGGCCGCAAAGCTCTAGCGAGCAAGGGCAAACGACAGTTGTGCAAGATCGATTTGGGGGAATCGCCAATGAGAAGAACCATCCAACCTAGACGAAGATTAGGACCTGTCAATCCGACCGCTGAGAATTGATCAGAGACGACGAGTACCAGTCGAGAGGAGCGACGTCCAGACAGGAGCTCTTTGATGTAGTCGAGGCCCATACCTTCTAATTGGCATATATACAAACAAGATCTGACTATATTGAACCTTCAGACGGTGAGCTATGCAGCAGATGCCATGAGGATGTTGAATGGTGCGAGATTGCCTGTCAACGGACTGTACTCATTAACAGGCGCGGAATGGTGGATAGCCGCTGGCGTAAACTTCAGCTCTACAAAAGCCTTGAGATTTGCCGACTTAGAAGGACTGCACTCAAACAATAAAACGGGTCCAGTAAATTCAAGACCATTGCAAGATGTGAAGCTGAATCACAATGAAGGAAATCGAGAAGAATGACCCGGAAGATTCCTGACAACGAGGGCACCAATAGGACAGTATGTAAAAATGTTTAAGAAGATAAAAGCACCCCTAGGTCATGTAAAAGAAAGAGCGTACCCGAAACAAGTGAATCAAGAAGGTGATGTTCACGGTGGATTGAAGGCGATCAAGAAAGATGAGACCATCTTTGCTGCCTACGACAAAGCAGAAATGAGGAAGGCAAAGATTATGATAGTCGCAAGCACAGACTTCGTATATAATTCCAAGTCTCTGTTTTGGCCTGATGTTATAATGTTGGCAGCGGTCGATCTGGACCTAATGCAGTCTGTGTCGATGGCAATCGGGGTACAACGACACACAAAAGTGAACTCAATCACTATCGTATTTGCTGGCATGAACGACCATTTGCACAGTGGGGGTTTTCTGAGCAGACTCAAAGAGCCTACGACAGCCGAAGGCGCTGTATAACCAGCTAGAAAGAATATCTTCGAATCAATGGGTGAAGTAGTAGACACCCTGAAAGAAGTGGCCTTCACCAAGATAACACCGAGAGACGTGTTTGCACTGTCTCCGGGATATGCACATCTCCCGGATGGACTGAAGTTTGTATATGCGATTGTGGCTTTGCTCATGAAAGGGAAACATGATGTGATCATATCTGCCTCAAATTGCGATGGAGATGGAAAATCTGATGCCACTCAGGGCTGAATCACTGCGGTGTGGTCTGACATCTCGAATGCGATGCGAGGATTTAAGAACCATTCACTACACATATTAGTGTTAGACGAAGTACTGGGGTTGGAACTGTCGCGATAACGCATGGAAACTTGGACGGATTGATGAATTTGACACGCTACCCGGAGCAGATGAGAGAAAACGTGAGGAAATTCGACGTGAAGAGATCTACGGATTCCTGGAACAAGATTAGAGATTTGCGACATACTCTTATCCAGTACTTACTGCAGCAAAATCGCTTTGGAACAGGAGAGGATGAAACGATTCAGAGAGACGAAGACGTTCGACGTCCTGTTGGGGGTATGCCACTGCTAATCGGTCTGAGCTTAGCTATGAGGACCGATCCCTTGGCATTGATCAGAGGAGCCACGGAGTTCGTGACGGTCATATATGGACCTGCAGTCATGTTTGCGTTCCCTGATGTTAAGGTGGAAGCATACAGGTGGTCGTTGCTGCACCTGAACGGGAGTGCGCCGAATTGGTGTGAGCAGCATGTACTGCAAGAGCTCATGAGCGAAGAACTATTGTTTGCAAAGATATTGGAGCCAGAGATGATGGTCATTAACTTTGACGATCACTTCCGTAATCGTATGAGAGAAGTGGACAGAGGGCACATTGAAGTTTTCCCTAAACTCTGTAATCTAAGACCCTACGACAAAACAAACGGCGAGGTCACAAGAATTCCTCGACTGACTGCAGCGTACCATAAGGTGAGAGAAGAGACAAAAGGTTGGGGTGGTTACAAGAAACTGCCGGAGGAAATCCCTGAATTCTCTCTGATAAGAAGGATCTGGCTCGGAGCAGTCTCCGCAGTGCAAACCCTTAGGTTGAGAGCCTTTGAGACTAATGAAAGGAGAATGGCGAATTTCTCTGAAACGACGGACCCGTGTTTTGTGGAAAGAAATGCCGCAGTGCTGCAGTATACGCAGTTTGCTTACCCGGATGAAGCAACGAGTAGACAAATGAGCAATGCAGCAACTCCGAAGCCTGGGAGGTTTGACGAGGAATGGGCGAAACTGGATCTAGCGCTTATGATGATGAGAGGCAAGGCTGACTTACCAGAAGCCTCCCCAAGCTTGACGAGTGTAAGACTAGAGTTAACGGTGGGAGGAACGCTACAGACTAGAACCATGCTAGCACCCTTCGGCTATGGAGAGATCAAAGTAATTCATGGAGAGGAGGAAGATCAGGCAGACTAGTTGTACCAAAATTTCCTGATGGGGCAAGAAGTGGAGAGCAAGGGCTCTCAGGTTCAGGAAAGGACCCAGGACGAGACGATGGGCTGGGAGGAAGCCATCGATCGGAAAAACCTATGCAACAGGATCCCGATCAAGCTGAGAAAGAAGACGATAAGTCTTCGACAGGAGGGGTATCCAGCCTAGACTTCAATTTCCTCAGCAAATTTGAAACGTCATGGACACGCTGGAAGCGACGACTGAGACAGCAGACAAGGGAACTTGCACGCTGGAACCCACGTCGGCCTTCATGGGAACGAACCGGAACTTGCCGGAGAGCAGTTCTCCGAGTAATTCTAAAAAAAACCGAGCAGAAACTCTTGATGGAAACACCAATTAGAAGAAGAATAGAAGGCGCTGCCAGAGTACTTTTCCTGTGAACGTTACCCGAAGAAGAGCGGGAGGTGCATCATAGAGACCATGAAAATAGGACAGGATGCAGAATGGACAGAGTGGCCTTCATGGAAGAGGTCTGGACAATAGTTCAGAGCTGTGGAACCCAGTCTATTTTAAAACTAGGTCTCAACCGACTACTAATGCGGGAAGTCCTTGACAAACTCGACGAGTGTGAAGGGAGATTGAGCGAGTTGTTGATCGACTCGGCCACTGATGAAAGTGAGGCAAACTCTCCTTTCAAGATGACGCCGCAAGAAGACAAAGGAGAAGTGGTATATCAGTCAAGAACCCGGAAGGTAACGATGCGATCAAAAATGGTGATTGTCAGGGTTAATGAAATGAAGATGAAACTGGACAGCAAGGTGACATTAAGGAAAGCAATAAAGACAAAAGTGGATTCCGGAATCTCGATGAAAGCTGTCAATTCAGCTAAAAGAAAACGCGTTGAAGAAACTATGGACTTGGGGCAGGGTGATGATCGATTGCCTGGCTCAGACAGGATGTTGACTGACGTAGCGATGGTGCTACCCATTCTCATGGCATGAATAAACTCAACCGGTTACAAAACCAAGAGGAGTGACCGCACTCTGATTGGAGCGACGTTAGAAATGGAGATACTCAGTCAATTTGCAGAGATTACCCTTAAAGATTTTAAACCGTCTTCCATGAATCACGGAAAGGGAAGCGTCGTAGAACAGCTAGTCCCAGTGGAATATAACAGACTAAAAGTGTCGGAAACGGTATCGATTGACAAACTCGCCGATGGACACATGAAGATGCTAGAGTACAGAAATTCGGCCACTTAATGGCTCTGGAAGACAAAAGTGCCATGAACGAATATTTGGAGACAATGATGCAAAGCACCACCCTGAAGCAGAAGGCATACTGGACTCTGGAATCTGGAATTGTCTGAAATGCAAGCGGAAACGATCGAGCAGTTGGTGAGCCTTCCATGGAGAGCGGTAGTGTTACGATACTTCGAAGCAGAAAAGAGAACCACGCCGAAGATACACGGTCTGATAGCAATACGTTATGTGAGAACAGAGCTACAACTGAGGTTTGTTTGGTGCATGATTGGATTGACTCGCGGGGAATATGATTCGGAAAAAAGAAAAAGATCGAAGGGAGAAAAGGTGTTCTTAGTGATGAGTGTAAGAGATCTGATAACCCAAGAAGGAGCAGCAGTAGCGTGCGCGAAGCGGAGAGACGATCTGTGTTTCATTCGGTTCACGATGGAACAAATTTCAGTGCCAGCATTGAACACTTGTGTCAAGATACTAAGGGAAGGCGACGAACAAGCCTTGCTCTTGCTAGCACTTATGGACATACATCAGAGAAAACCAAAGCGAGTAAATATGAAAGAACCCGTGGAACTAGAACCAATGAAGAAAATATACGAAAAAAGGAGGTTCTCAAACAAGGAGCTGAGGCTCACTAGGGAATCCATGGGAGCACTGCCGAGATCCAGTTAATAATATGGACCGATCAGGAAGAAATCATACAGTTACGTATCCGGAATCATAGAGATGGCGTACAACCCTTTCCTAAATGAAGACATACGCGATTGCTTCTTTGATTATGAGCAAGCAGAGTTGCTAAGATTTTGGGCGTCTTAGAATTGCAATGATAAGAAGCGCTGCTAATCAGCAGACCACGCTGGGACTATCCTTGGATGAAAAGGTGACTGCACCTTCAGTGCCAAAATCTGACAACCGAGTGGAGTTTGGATTGGGGTTCTCGGACAAACTACTGAGAGCGAGCTTAATGGTGGTATGGGAACTGATGAAACCACCCTTGTGTCCTAGTCCCAACGCTGAATCGATATTACGTGCGACACAAGACGTGCAGAGGGAATTGAATGCAGACTAACCTGCGTGACCTGAACATCATCTTTGATATGATGAAGACAGCCTCTAATATCAACGGAGAAGACAAAGTAGAGTTGCCTGGCTGGGGACCAGAGGACTGGGTCAAATCTAGTAGCTGCCTGGCAGAAGTCTGTGGAATGGGAGCTCACATCTGTGGAGGTCTGGATTGCGTGAAAACCCTAGAGAGACAACACAAGCAATTGACGATATTGTTTGGGAACGTTGTGATGAAAGCAAGGACGGAAACGGAACTGATCGCAGATTGCCATGGAGGAACTGAGGTGAATCTAGTGACTGCACTAGGATTCTACAGCATGTTTGGTTCTTTAGAGTTACTATTGAATCTAGAACAGAAACATGAGATAGTCACAGCCATCCGTGTAGAAGTGTTCCCAGTAGTTTTACAGACTGAACAAAAGTATATAGGAAAGTGGAGGGAAGCGACAGAGGCGGAAATGAACATCCGGCACAGTGAAATTTATCGCAGACCGACGGGAGCGAGATATTTAGTGGGATGAACTCTAGCTCCAATCTGCAAAAGTAGATACCCAGTGCATTTCGTAGCGGTGGGTGTGAGAAGTACGAGAACGATCGTGGATCAAGCATTCTCAGTGCGAAAATGTGTAAAACTAGCAAGAATGTCAGATAAATCTTACGAGTTACTGTGCAAAATGTTCTCAGCAATTCCGGAGAGAACTAAAGAGGAATTAGAATCGATACTGGGAAAGAAGCTCATGGTTTACGCCAGTGGGAACTTCAGTGACTTTGAGAGACAAAAGTAGAAAGGATCAACAGTCACGGATTACAATACAGTAGATGAGAATGATGAAGTCCACCGAGTGATGATGGAAGTGGAACCACTACTGGAAGCTTCGGGTAAACGTAATTGGAGGAGCATCATGTCAACACATGATGAGTTCCCCTGCCATTGCAATCATGGTGGTACCCCGGGCGTAGTAATCTGGTCTTGATCTGAGCTGCTCTCCATGGGTTTACCAGATTCATCACAGCACATAACGATAGTGATAGTAGGAGTTATGATGGCGATACGATGGCTGGAAGCTCATGTAAAAGAGAACAATAGACAGGAGGCGCCGACGAAAGAACAGTTACAGGAATTGGATTGTCTAAAAGATTAAGATATTTTTGACACAATGTGCAAAATCTTGAACATTCCGATGGAATGAAAAAGATATGGGCCAGAAAATGCCTGCATGGTTCAGAGCCAAAATGACTGATGCCATGGTTCAGAGCCTAAATGACTGCATGGTTGTACGAGTATGCAAAGAAGCATAAGTCGAAGCACAGCAGAGTATACAGTGCGTATCAGCTGGACATTGGAGCAGGAGCTTTCAAGCGATTTTTTGCAACTCATCGGAATACAGTAACTACCGCAGTGAAGAGATCTTCTAGGACAAGTGAATGTGACAAAAGGGAAAAAGAAGAGATGTTGTAGGAAGACTTGGAGAGAAACATGACGTTGTGCCTCCACAACAGCTTCTGCCGAAACAGAGAATCTAACGTTGATCCTCTACCTTGTTGTAAACAAAGGGTAGAAGAGCAGAAGTGTTGGAGGATTGCTTCCAACAGCGTCAGAATAGCTACCGACACAGAGACTGAAAGTGCGGAGTCAATGTCACAGGAGGAGGAGATGGAACATTGACAAATGGCCGAAACAAGATGCAAAAACAAAGAAAATTAGAAGACTTTAGAAGTTTCAGAAACTCTAAACGACGAACAAAGAAGGAAACAAAGAAGCAACAAAAGAGAAGATGTCACATACGACAAAAGAGAAGTATGTGACAAAAAACTCAAATGAGAAACAAAGCAACTAAGTTTGCAATTGAAACTGAAAAGAAAATATTTAGTTGAGTTTTGAAGATTAAAGAATTTGTTTCATTTATAAACTTGCATTTTGATTTTAGTTAGTGGCTTTAGAGACACTTACTAATTTTTTAGAAAGGCTTGAGTGAAGAGTATATTAAAATATTCTAGCCTGCATGATTGTTTTTAATCAAATAAGACGACTGATCACTTCGTGGTGAAGTGAAAAGCTTGGGTAACCTCTTGAAGAGGGAGATCAATTCATTGTTCCTTCTAATTACAGAGTTCCTTAATTTTAATATTTAGGGCCGATAACCACTAAATTTCCGATATGAAGAAGCATAGTAGGATAATTTGAGCTTGTTGGTTGGCAGGACTGTCCTGAAAACCAACACCTTTTAAAACCTAAGAGAAAAAGATTTAAATCAGGATATTGATTGACATTGGAAGTCGGCAAACATTTTTTATCTTAAGTCAAATCTTCGAAAGTGCAGATCAGTGAAAGAATTTGGAAGGCAATACTAGTGTGGTATGATGCCATTTATATTCTGCAGTGAGTTGATATGAAATGGATAAAAGTGATTTCGTGAACTTTGTAAATTCTGTTCGATGGCACTTTATCACTTTGATGAAGACGACGAGACTCAACGAGGACATTGACCGGGCTGTCCGGGGAGTATGCGACATTCGACCAGAATGTACGGAAATGCAGATTCGCATTCGAATTTTTATCGACCAGAGAAACAACATCTGACCTGGAAGATTGATGGTTTCAACGCATTAGCGACGTTATTGGAACGATCAGCCAAATCAAGAGGTTGTAGTTTTAACTTACATGCTAATTTTTAAAATTTTGATTTGGACGTGAACGACACGTAGCCTTTTTATATTTCGCACACACTGAAACGGCAAAACAGAACAACAATAGTTGCAGTGAAAACAACTACGAGAAAACAACGACATAATGGAATTATAACTGGAAATTGTTAGAAACCACACCAAGTTGTAACGATTGTGCCGCTACAATGATTAC
This sequence comes from Symsagittifera roscoffensis, assembly GCF_963678635.1. Classification (NCBI taxonomy): domain Eukaryota; kingdom Metazoa; phylum Xenacoelomorpha; order Acoela; family Convolutidae; genus Symsagittifera; species Symsagittifera roscoffensis. The sequence goes on from NC_087069.1 coordinate 4,208,666, forward strand.
CGAGCAATTCACAAGAACCAAGAAGAGTGTTGGAACGACGTGTCCAGCCTTCCGGAAAGAAATTGGAGTGTTATTTTCCCGGAATCCAGAATCCGGAGGGGTCTCGGGCCCGAGACTCAAATGTTATGCATAAACTTTTAGCTTCCTGGTCATGTCCTGAATTGAATTTAATTAACATCCCGATTCATTTCCAGATAATGAGAAGCTAGGAGTGAGGGAAAGGGTTGATGATGATTTTTGTCCGGTGTGGCCCTGTTTTTAGGAGTGACTTCGTGGTCTGGGGATACTGAGACCCAGGCATGAGCTCACTATTTTTGCATATAATTGAGTTAATTTGAGCGTTCTTGGCGAAGCCGGAAAGCAGTAACGTTTTTTGTCGACTTGATGTTAGGAAAGCCACCAAAAGAACTGGCTTTGGCAGAGACGGTTTAAAGCATGTAGAGCTGTGTTTAGACGATGGCCCGTCGTTTTAGAACCTAGCTTCTTTTTCCGTTGATATGTACTTCCGGGCGAATGTTACAATGTTGAGTTAGGGAGAGTTCTTAGGTTGATCCATCTGAAATGGATCAAAGGTCCACTGTCTAATAAAAAGTAATTATACATAAGGTTCCGACCCTGTTTTTAACGGCGTTTGCGTATTTAACGTGTTTTGAGACCTGAGTATGGGGATGTTCTTATTTTCTAGAGTGGGGGTATATTGGTAGTGTGACATTCGACCAGAATGAACGAAAATTCAGATTCGAAATTTTAGCAGATAACCTTCCGAATTGACGATTTTAAGAGATTAGCAACGTTATTGGGACGATTAGTCAAACGGTGAAGGTCAAGATATTCTGGTATTTTGAAATTTTAAAAATTCGAAGTAATGACGTAATAATTCTGAGAAACGTCAAAAACGGCCATTTTAGAAGAAAACCAGAATAAAATCAGAACAACAATAGTTGCGACGAAGATTACTACGTGAAAATAGGGAGTCAGCATCGGAGAAAAAGCAGAATTAGCGGAGACCGTTCCGAATTGCAACTATTGTGTCGCTTCAATAGTTGCAAGGCCGTTTGCAACAACGGTGAAGGGTGGAAAACCAGCCTTCCGGAAGGAAGATAAGGGTCTTAATTCCCCGGATTCAAGAATCCGCAGGGGTCTCGGGACTGGAACTTATATCATTTTTACAAATATTCGCTTCCCTATTATGTCCTGAATTGAATTTATTTAGCATCTGATTTCAATTTGCAAGGATGAGAAGCTAGGAGTTGGGGGAAAGGGTTGATCCATCTTCGATGGAGATGATCATTTTTATCTACTGAACAAAAACAATAATAGTTCAATAAATAGTAGTAGCCCTGATTTTACGAAAGATCTCGTGGTCTGGGATATTGAGACCCAGCCATGAGCTCACTGTTTCTGCATGTAATTAAGTTAATCTGAGTGTTTTGACCGAAGCCGAAAGCAGTAACGTTTTTGTCGATTCGATTTTAGAAAGACCACCAAAAGAACTGGCTTTGGTAGAGACGGTTAAAAGCATGTAAAGCTATGTTTAGACGTTGGCCAGTCGTTTTAGGAACCAGCTTTATTTTCCGTCGATATGTACTTCCGCGCGAATGTTACATAGATGTTTTTATGGCGCTCCTTGTTGTTATTCTTTTTTAACATCATGACCGGCAGAACCGTTAACGAGCGCTCCGCGCCGAGCGGATGCTCACATTAACGCCCTTAAAAGGCCTAAACCGCCGGTGCGTAAGGGTAGTTTGGAACGCGGAAGCCTTCCGGATTACCGTGAATAGCTTTTTAACCTATTTAAGACCGAAAATTCACGAACCAGGAAGAGTGAGGGGATTCGCTGTCCCGTCATTTCCTGAGTGGTCCGTGACCAAAAACACTGAAAGTTATACAAGAAACCAATCAAAAAGTAGTATAGTAATCAAGAAAAACAAAAAACATAAAAAATAACCGAAAAAACTAAAAAAAGTAAAAAAAAAAAGGTATAAAATCAGTAGAAATCATCCCCCCAGACAAGATGTGATCGACCCCCCCGTTTGTTGTTGATAGATATATTGTTGTTACAGGCATTTTGATCAGTCAGGATCGTTACGATCAGTTTTGTGGCCCGTTTGTGAGGCTTGTACTGTAGGGTTAATTGAGTATTTAAGCACGTTAATGCTAAATTGCGCTCAATGCGGAAGGGTCTGCTGATTTGCGCTCAACCCGGAAGGGTCTTCTGAGAAGACTGATCCGGCAAGCAGTAACGTTTTTTGTCGACCTGATGTTAGGAAAGCCACCAAAAGAACTGGCTTTGGCAGAGACGGTTTAAAGCATGTGGAGCTGTGTTTAGACGATGGCCAGTCGTTTTAGAACCTAGCTTCATTTTCCGTTGATATGTACTTCCGAGAGAATGTTACAATGTTGAGTTAGGGAGAGTTTTTAGGTTGATCCATCTGAAATGGATCAAAGGTCCACTGACTAATAAAAAGTTACTATACATAAGGTTCCGACCCTGTTTTTAACAGCGTTCGCCTATTTAACGTGTTTGAGACCTGTGTATGGGGGTGTTCTTATTTTCTAGAGTGGTGGGTATATTGGTAGTTAGACATTCGACCAGAATGAACGAAAATTCAGATTCGAAATATTAGCAGATAACCTTCCGAATTGACGATTTTAAGAGATTAGCAACGTTATTGGGACGATTAGTCAAACGGTGAAGGTCAAGATATTCTGGTATTTTGAAATTTTAAAAGTTCGAAGTAATGACGTAATAATTCTGAGAAACGTCAAAAACGGCCATTTTAGAAGAAAACCAGAATAAAATCAGAACAACAATAGTTGCGACGAAGATTACTACGTGAAAACAGAGAGTCAGCATCGGAGAAAAAGCAGAATTAGCAGAGACCGTTCCGAATTGCAACTATTGTGTCGCTTCAATAGTTGCAAGGCCGTTGCAAACCAGCCTTCCGGAAGGAAGATAAGGGTCTTAATTCCCGGATTCAAGAATCCGGAGGGGTCTCGGGACTGGAACTTATATCATTTTTACAAATATTAGCTTCCCTATTATGTCCTGAATTGAATTTAACTAACATCTGAAATCATTTTGCAAGGATGAGAAGCTAGGAGTTGGGGGAAAGGGTTGATCCATCTTCGATGTAGATGATGATTTTTATCTACTGAACAAAAACAATAATAGTTCAATAAATAGTAGCAGCCCTGATTTTACGAAAAATCTCGTGGTCTGGGATACTGAAACCCAGCAATGAGCTAACTATTTCTGCAGGTAATTAAGTTAATCTGTGTGTTTTGACCGAAGCCGAAAGCAGTAACGTTTTTGTCGATCCGATGTTAGAAAGACCACCAAAAGAACTGGCTTTGGTAGAGACGGTTAAAAGCATGTAAAGCTATGTTTAGACGTTGGCCAGTCGTTTTAGGAACCAGCTTTATTTTCCGTCGATATGTACTTCCGCGCGAATGTTACATAGATGTTTTTATGGCGCTCCTTGTTGTTATTCTTTTTTAACATCATGACCGGCAGAACCGTTAACGAGCGCTCCGCGCCGAGCGGATGCTCACATTAACGCCCTTAAAAGGCCTAAACCGCCGGTGCGTAAGGGTAGTTTGGAACGCGGAAGCCTTCCGGATTACCGTGAATAGCTTTTTAACCTAGTTAAGACCGAAAATTCACGAACCAGGAAGGGTGGGGGGATTCGCTGTCCCGTCCTTTCCTGAGTGGTCCGTGACCAAAAACACTTAAAGATATACAAGAAACCAAACAAAAAGTAGTATATTATCAAGAAAAGAAAAAACATTAAAAAAATAACTGAAAAAACCAAAAAAAGTAAAAAAAAAAAGTATAAAATCAGTAGTAATCATCCCCCCAGACAAGATGTGATCCGACCCCCCGTTTGTTGTTGATAGATATATTGGTGTTACAGGCATTTTGATCAGTCAGTATCGTTACGATCAGTTTTGTGGCCCGTTTGTGAGGCTTGTACTGTAGGGTTATTTTGGCACGTTAATGCTAAATTGCGCTCAATCCGGAAGGGTCTGCTGATTTGCGCTCAATCCGGAAGGGTCTTGTGAGAAGACTGATCCGGCAAGCAGTACAAGGAGCAACAAGAAGGGCTCAAAAACAACAACAATCGACTGTTGGGTATCACTAACAAGTTTTGTATCCCTTTTGGTACAAAAAGTAAGATAGTAATCTGTGGGGGGCTCGACAGTGCTGCACTGTAGTGACCCTTCACCGAACTGCGAATATCCGAGTTAAGCACCTTAATTCGGATATTGAACGAACCCGGAGGGGTATAGTATTACTAGTATTATTACTTATATAGCCAATATTAATACTCCTATATCGTTTTTCAGTGAAAAACAAAGAAAACAGACCGGTTTTCAAGGTCAAAATAGCGATATTTTGATCCCCCCCACAAATCGCGGTTTTTGACATATCGATATTTTTTGAAACGGAAAAAAGCGCTAAATCAGTGTGTTACATTGTAAATGAACTACTATAATATGTAGAACCGGTTAAGTTTAGTTCGAAAGCGGTCGGAACTATTTTGGCACCAATAACCGAATTTTCGCGATTTTTGAGAAAACAGAACACTATAAAATCAGAAAATTTTTTGAAATTTTTGAGTTAGGACAGTAAAAATAGTTGTTCGGACAACGTCCACTAGTGAATCTACAGGTTTTAAAACCCGCTTCCCGAAATCCTTCCGGGTTACAGAGAAATCGAGCTTAACGTGTTTCATTCAGTGGATTCATCAATCCGGAGGGGTCCAAATAGCATATTTTTTCGCATATTTTTTCAAGGAAAGCCTTTTAGATCGGGTTTTTTGCATTGAACTAGAAGGAAGAGTATCGGCCTTCTGAGCTCGGATCAATATCTTTTAGGTCGAAAAGAACGGGATTGTGAAAAAAGTTAGGCGGAACCTATAAGGGAGAAAATTTTTGAATTTGGAAAAAAAACGTTTTGGTCAGTAACTTTGAAACGACTGGACAGATCCAGTTGATCTTGGTACCATTAGATCAGAATGTAGCTGAGCTTACTAATAGGAACAAAAATTATTCGAAAAAAGAAGCGTGAAAATTTTTTGAGATTGTTTTTAGCAAATACACTATTTTGGGAGGGTAGACCCTTCACGTTTTATAAACTTTTTTTGGAAAGACCTTTTACCCCTTCCAAAAGGTGATAACGGTTGAATAAAGCAATTTTAAGCTGTTCTAGACAAAAAGGGAAGGCTAAAGGCACAAGAAAACCTTAATCGGGCCGAAATTAGTCTAGCGATAAGACCCTTCATCGTTAGTGTGAATTGTCAAATAAGAGGCTTAACTTCAATCCGGAAGGGTCTAGGGAAGGACCACAAACCCTTCCTAGTTAATTCAAACAGCATAATAGCATCAGAGAAACTATACGGAGGGTTATAGGTTGAAAATCAAGGAAGTCTCCGAAAAGCTATTTTTACAAAATCGGAGGGGTCCCAATCGGGGGGGTCCAAGTTTTTTTTTCTAATTCGGAGGGGTCCCAATCCGGAGGGGTCTTGTTTTCACAAAACCGGTGGGGTACCAATCCGAGTCGTCTTATATTTACTATCCCAGAGGGGTCCCAATCCGGAGGGGTCTCAATTTTGCCAATCCAGAAAGGTCCTACTTTTGCCAATCCGGAGGGGTATTATTTTATCAAAGAACTTAGGTTCTTTTATTAAAGAACTATTTTATTAAAGAACTACTCTCACCATAGAAAAGATTATGGTGAGAGGTATTAGGTTATTAGGAGACAGGCTAGGAACCAGTGACTGCCCTGGTAACTTGTCTTTCGAAAAAGACCAGACCAAAACAAAACAGGTCCGAACTCGGATATTCGCGACACTAAGTCTAAATTAAAAAAGAGTGTGTAACTCATTGGTGTGGATTGAAATCCAAAAAGTTTTTGAGAAAAGTGACTACCCTGAGGATTTTAGTAAGTTTAGCTCGGGCAGTCCGAAGGCAGATAGGTAGCACAGTACTCGGTGGGTGCAATAGACGCCCACTTGAGAAAATTACTGCCTTCAAAGTTTTGTCTGTTTGGTGCAGCACCAAGCACGGAAAGCTCTTTCTTTAAAATACAAGTTCGACTATTGTACTGCGACCAACTAAAATCACAATACACATACGTTTTTCATAGAAATATTCTTATTTTGTTGTTTTGATTTTAAATCAATAAAATTTGTGCTTGATTGGGTAGTGAGTACACTATCTTTTAAGTTGACCGATATCATCATATTGTGCTAGTTCTCAAATCGTACGACCGATAATCGGTTATTGTGAATAAATTATATACAAGCTGTACTCTGATAACATACAAGGATTCGTGGTCACTATTTAATGGAATCTTTTGAAGTTTTTTGTGTTGTGTTATTATTATTAATAGTCAAACTAGAAGGTCACTAGCAATCGAATTGAGTGTATAGGCAATAGGAAGTGATAAGTTGAAAATGAGTTTAGACAAGTCAAGAATACCTATACGAGGTAATAGCTCTAGAAAATTCATACATGAAAAGCAAAGAAAAGCAATGACTGACCCTTTTGTGGAACGGATCACACGAACCCGGACCGACAAAGGGGAGACGGTTTTAGGCAGAATGGTTGAAACAAGGAGTCAGAAGTCCTCAGAAGAGCGAAAAGCTATGCTAGAAGTGGAGGTCCATCCGGACCAGGCCATGCATGAGAATCAACAAATGCATGGACCGGACGGGAGAGGGAACAGAAGGCTAGGGAGTGAATCTACTCCGGTATAACAAGGCCAAGATTTTTCCACTTCCACCGGGACACTGGACCGAGAGGAGATGTCGGAACTGTCCGACATCTCTACTGAAATTGTGGCAACTAGGAGATCTCCCACAGACAACACCATGATGGCAGGCGTGACGGAGAAACAGGCAACAACCGCATCGTTTTCGGAAAGAGTGAAGAACACTTTTGGAAACATCTTTCCATTCACCATACAGGAAATGAAGGTGAATCCCAGGAGGAAGAAGAGGACGATGAGGAGCAAATGGATTTTTGATCTCAAGTCAGCCTCAATAGTTCGACCCAGGAGAATGAGCCATACAAAAACAGAGAGACTGGAACCATGGACAAATTTGGTGTGGTGAGAACGACAAGCAAAGACACAAACACACCAGGCCAGTCAAGAAATTTTGTGAGTATGACAAATTCGGAGACGCGAACTGGGGAGAATAGAAACATAGGGCTAGGCAACGCATCAGCGGAACCAGAGGTGGATAATGAAAAAACGTGTCAAAGACCGAATCTTGACCAGCACAAAGCTACCTGGGATCGACAGAGTGACACCACCACTAGTGACGCCACTAGTAGAAAACGGGGCATCATTAGAAAAAGCCTTGAACAACATAGTGATCAGTATAGAAGAATAAAATGAACAGACGTCCATAAGAATGAGTGAACTGGAGAGAGCAGTCCACGTTGAAAAAGAGAAAGTCTGCGGGAAAAAATAAACCGAAACAGATAAGAAGTTGGTAGGAGCGAGAAAAGTTTGAAGGAAAGAACGGACGAGCACATAGCGAAGAACTTGTCGCGAATGACAAGAGAAGCGGAACAGAGAGAGTTACGCTTAAGACACGACATGGAGAAGTTAAGAACGCAACAAGAGCAGACTCTTGGGACTCTTGACACAAAGATAGATGCGATGATGGAGAGGCGAACTCAGGCTATCATGGACAGGTTGGACGGGCTACTAGGCAGCAGGAGTGGACCAAGAGAAGGGGAACCAAATTCGGGAGGTCCCAGCAGGGAACCGAAGGTGAACTTCAATGACCATCAATGGAGGAGGAAATATGGATCCACTAGAGGTAGGGGCAGCTCATCAAGCTATGCCACAAGGGATAATAGAACATGGGGCCCAAACAGTAGTGCAAGTTCAACAGGGAACAGACAGACCTCAAACGAACGACCGACGCAAATCACACATGCGACTGGGAGAGGTGATTCCAGCAACAGGAGATATGCCGGCCCAGGGAGGAGTCAAGTGGGCCAAGAAGGAAACAGTCACGGCGATTCGGAATGTAGGGATACACCAAATACAGAACCCTTAACAGGGGACGACGATTCTCAGGCAGGGCACTCAAGAGATGCTACGGCTATGGCCACAGCCTTTGAACCCCTAAACAGGTCTTTGGAAACGTACCTTACGGGGTTATCCAGAACCAATGAACGCAGTGAGAAGTCCAGAAGAATCTGTAGGAAACCAAGATGCTATAAAGACGAATCTGATGGCTGTTTTGATACCTGGATAGAGAAAATGAAACTGCATTTCGAGGAAGAGGACTTGTCGAAAAGACAAGAATGCAGTGCGCTCACCAGTAACTTGGAAGGGACAGCCCGAACTCTGTCATGGCCAAGAAGCAATATCAGCGAGACACAGCTGAGAAAATCTTCGAAATCTTGTTAAATTGTTTTGGATCAGGGGTGCAGGGGCACCAGGCTATGATGCGCTTCGAGAAACGGAGGCAACGAGAAGATGAAACGATAGACAAGTTCCTAGACGACTTGGAAATGCTAAGAAGACGCAGCCAACCGAATGAGTCAAATAGAAGGATGAATCTGGCAGTAGCCTCAAAATTCATCGATGGTGTGAAGAATGATAAACTTCGAACAAAGCTAGCAACGCATTACACACCACTATCAACCAATGCGCCAACACCAGAGGAGTTGAGGCTCAAGTCAAAAGAATATCTTTTGTTGAAACCTCCTTCGAGATCTGGATATGAAAAGAACAATTATGGCAATTTTAACAACGGACCAGCAAACCACGGGAACAACTGGTACAAACCGAGGGATGATATGGACAAGAGACACTCTTGTGCCAATTACAGTTCAACGGATCATCATGTGTCAGCATGCCCAACTTACAAACAGAGCATGAAAGCAATAGGCTTTAGCCTCGAGGACGAAGATGCGTCAGAAGTTGACCATGAGGATTTCATGAGAGGAGTAATTGCGAAATTCGGCCCGAAGTGTTTCTTTTCTAACTTGAAAGGTCATTTTAAATAAGATTGTCCGCAATTCTGGGATGCTGTAGCAGACATCAAGCATCCAAGGCATGAGGAAGCTTTATCAGGAGTGAAAGCCAGCAAGGCCCGCCTTTTGAGTGAAGCGGAGGCGCGCAGAAAAGACAAACTGCAAGAGCTGGCGACGAAGAAAATGCAAGCGGTAACTGAAGAGACATGTGAACCGGAACCGGTGACAGCGGCCGATGACTTCAAGATTGATTTTAGGGCAGCCGCGAGGGATGCTCTAAATAGAGTGCAGCAGGAACTGGTGACGAAAGTGATCGAATAAAAAGTAAAACTCGACCTGGAAAATTAGAAACTGCAGGAGAAACTGATTACTTTCGAGACAACAGAAGTCGAAGAGACAAAGGCACCAAGTAGTTTGAGCTTGAAACTTAATGTGATCTCCGGTCAGAGGTTCGGCATGGTGTCGCAAGGAAGCAAAATACAGTCGATAATCTCGGTAGCAGGACACCAGGTAATCAGAAATCTGAGTGAACCATCAGAGTTTACTTTGATGCATTTGGACACATATGCAGAGTATCTGAGGCAGGTGGAACCACGCACTGAGTCGAGAGCTGTGCGAGCACTACTAACAACGGGTGGACAACTTCATGGACGCTACGTGGAGGTCTATGGGCCGTATCAAGTGATGCTGAACGTAGATGGAATCAGTATCTACAATAGGACTTATGTGACAACAGATAGTGACCGAGTAGGGCAGATCTATTTGGGTGAGGAGGAACTCAAAGTCCGCAGGATAGGCCATGACGCCATGATGGAACAAGACGCGGTACACATTGGATACGAAGCAGATGTGACTGTACATCTGCTCGATACCAATGGCAAGAAAATCGGAGTCACAGGGCTTCTGGACACAGGAGCGGTAGTGAGTGTGATGCCGATAAAAACTTGGGAAAGAATGTGCTTCACGAGGGAAGATCTAATTCCGACGAATCTCCGACTGGCCGCCACCAATCGAGGAGCGATTTACGTAGCCGGAAGAACGCCGATAACAGTTCTCCACATGGGGGGACGGGATCTATGGATGAGCTTCCAGGTAGTAGAGAACTTAGACGATGCCGACCAATTCATCTTGGGCAGAGATTTTGTCAAGAATTTTGACGTGATGATTGACTTGAACAACGGTCTAATACGGATTAGAAACCCGGACTGGAAGTTTGTTAAGAAACCAATTAATAGGATAATAACAGACGAAAACAAGGTAACCATTTTTTTAGATAAAAAGGTAAAATTACAGCCAGGGCAGGCTGTGGTGGCAAGGCAATTTTTAGAATGAGGAATTTGAATTCGTTAAGCGATAGTAAACAGGTTTGTATAGTACCGAGTCCAAATAGTCAGAGTTCGGTGATTTTAGGCCGGAGCTTCTCGGTAACGCGAAACGGACTGTGTGTCAGTGTGTTATTGAACACACTGGACACCACGGTTTCAATCCAGCGTGGAAAGAAGCTTGGTCACGCTTTGCCGATAAGGACCGACAATGAGGAGACACAAAACTTGAAGAAACATTGTGTGAAAGACTGTCCTTATCATGCCAATAAAGATAAAACTTTAAAGAGGATTAATGAATTAAAATCTATACATAAATTGTTTTCAATGAAATCCGAAACGGACGACGGCATATCGAATGCTCGAATTTTCCGGAACACACCTCGTCATATGAACTAGAATCTGACAAACCGGTCTTGCCGGAGATAGAACACTTGAAAGGAAAAATTGGTGAGGGAGATTTCGAAATATTTTGGGACGTTTTAAATCGAAACGCAGATGTGTTTTCAAAAATAAGGCGGATATCGGCTGCTGTAACTTCGTCGAACACGAAATTGAAGTTGAAGAAGGCGCCGTTCCCCACAGAGAAGGCGCCAGACGAATGACGCCACATAAGTCGGAAGCGTGCCGAGCGAAAATCGAAAAGCTGCTCGAATACGGCATGATAGAACCCTCGAAATCGCCGTGATCTTGCGGGGTGGTAATGGCGAAAAAAAGGGGGCAGCTAAGGTTTTGTTGCGACTTTTGCTACTTGAACGCGGTAACGATAAAAGATGCGTACCCGATACCGCGAATAGACGGGAGCCTCTCTAAACTTGGTGATGCCAAGTTCTTCACTACATTGGACTTGGGTTCTGCCTTCTGGCAGGTCCCGCTGCGGAAGAAGGATGGAGAACAGACAGGATTCGCGTGGTTGTACCAGTGGAAGAGGATGCCCTTCGGCTTGTGCAACGCAACGGCCTTTTTTCAAATACTGATGGCTCAGGCTTTGACCAGAGTGACTAAGAAGTACGGGAATCTCGTGATGTGTTACGTGGATGACGTAGTCATAGCGACACCGACCCTGGAAGACCACATCGATTGGCTCGATGAGGAATTTGGATTCATAAAAAGAGCAGGCTTGAAGTGCAAACCTGGGGAGAAGTACCTGGGGAGAATGGTGGACAGGCATGGTGTGAGACCGGACCCGGAAGCAGTAGAGGCTGTGTTGACATGGAAGGTCCGAGAAAGGACACACAGCTAATGAGCTTCCTAGGGTTTGCCAATTATTACCGTGAGTTCATCAAAGGATATGCAGACAAGGTGTATCCAATGCAGATGCTGATGCGCAACAAAGGAAAGAAGTTGGAATGGAACGATGAATCACAAGCTGCCTTCGAGAACATAAAGCGGGAACTGTGCGAAGCGCCAGTGCTAGGCATGCCTACAGAAAAGAGCATGTATGTTCTAGATACAGACGCATCGGTCGTGGCCATCTCAGGAATATTGCATCAGGAGCAAGAATGGAATGGAGGAACGGTTCTCCGTTCCATTGCATATGGCAGCAAGGTCTTCAGTGATTCTGAGATGAAATATGGTGCACCAAAAGCAGAAATGTTTGCAGTAGTCACTTTCATAGAAAAGTACCGCGCATACTTGGGGAGCGCTCCCTTTAATTTACGCGGGGACAACAGAGCGTTATCCTGTTTGAAGACCTACTCGATGGATTAGAGTTATATTGGTAGATGGATAGTAAGATTGGATGGCTACCACATGTTAGTCGAGCACAGGATGCGTGATAAACACCAGAATGCTGACAGCCTCAGCAAGAAAACTGAGTTCTATGAAAGATTGGAACAGAAGCAAGCCAATCAGGCAGAAATAAAGGAAGGATTCTCGTTTCTGGACAAAGAAACTTATGAAGCGCTTCCCTTAACGAGATGGTTGGAAAAGTCTGGACATCCAATTCCAGGACATCCTGAGTTACCTAACGAGAAAGCAGCCGAGATAAAAATCCTATTCGAAAGGGACCCTTGGATCTGTTGCTGCGCTCAAACCTGGTCCAGCAGGAACTCTCTCGCATGAACATAGACAGCCTCTCATTATTGGATAAAACGATGCAGGTCACACTGCAAGTGATGCGGATGCTGGGTGGAATGTTAGAGAGAGAAGTGACCAGAGACGACCCCGAGTGGGCAGCAGCCATGGCATCACTGACAGTCAGTGAGAAGGTGAAGATCATGCCGTCAATACGACAACACAAAGACAACGAGAGGGATTGTAGGTCAATAGTTCAGCAACTAGTATCCTCAATACCCCACGAGGTCTTAACAAGTACTTCGTACGGTCGGAAAGAACGGGGGAACGATACGCCAAAGAAAACCGTTACCTTTGAGGACCAGGATAGAGATAGTGAGAAGGTTGAACGAAAACTGGTGCAAGATTGTTTGTCCGGGGAGACAAACGGTGAAAAAAGCCGGCAAGATCAACACCCGGGACAAGGAAGTTTGTCCGGGGAGCCTGAGATAGAAGAAAAAGTTCCTGACGAGAAACAGGACCTGGGGAACAAAGTTTTGTCCGGGGAGTTCAGATGGATGCGAAGATGGCACAGACCTGATCTGGAGGAGGGTACAGACTCCATCACAGACTCTTCAACAGATGACAATTCCCGAAATTCAGGAATTGATACCTTCTCAGACAGGAACTCGAGCTCGGGATCAGAACTGTCAGAACTAGCGATCCACACACTACTAGTGGAAAATTGTGCAAGGGATCTGGATACAGAGGTGTACCAGGATCCTGACAGTGACCGCTACCTCATACCTAGCGAAGGAGTCTTTGACAACGCAGCAGATGATTTGGAAACAATAGCGGTATCGAAACGTTCAATAGGTCTGTTGCCACAAAAAGAGGTATTCAGGACTGATCTTCAGCCGTTCAAACAAGAAACACAGCCGTTGGCGAATATTTGGTGTGTTAAGATGGAAGAAGACACACACCAGCCCAATGAGCTGAATAGTCAGATGAGGGTCATGAAGACATACTTGAAGGCGAGATACAGACTCTTGAACCTACTAAGGGCGGAGAGAAATGACCGCATGACAAGCAACCTGAAAGGCTGGATAGAAAATGGTCCACCAGACAAAGGCGACCTGGAAGAAGACAGTTACCGTATCCTGAGACAATACTTCATGCAGAAAGAGGGGAGGTTATATTTGAACAAGGACGGAATTGTGGCTTGCAAGAGAAGAGAAGAAGACAAAGTCCCATACAAGTATAACGCAATAGTGTTGCCGCATTTTTATCAGACAGAACTATTATTCAGGTCGCATGATCAGATGGGCCATAGAGGATCGATAAAGTGTATCAAAGGATCCTGAAACGCTTTGAGTGGCCTGGAAAGAAAAGGCATGTGACAAGTGGGTAACAGCGTGCCTGTCATGCCAACAGGTCAAGGATCCAAGGAAATTGCAATTTCCTTTACAGTCGATCGAGTCGTCTGAATTCAACGAAGTGGTGCAGATAGATCACCAAAAGATATGCATGACAGACAGTGGTTATAATCAAGTCTTGGTCATGATAGATCATTTCACGAAATATGCAGAGGCCGTGCACTGCATAACAGCCTCAGCAGAAGAGACATGCGACCACCTGATCAATACGTGGATAGCGAGACATGGTTGCCCGATGACGTTTCAATCGGATAACAGAACAGCTTTCGTAGGAGAGCTCACGAAAGAGCTTATGAGACACTCACAGGTTGCTCAAGCTCACTCCACGACATACCATCTCCAGACGAATGGCTTAGTGGAAAGACAGAATAGAACGTTAGTGTCGATGCTGAGGGTATATTGTTCCAGGTATATGACCGATTGGGACAGATACCTTCCACAGGTGATGGGATCCTATAATAGCATGCAACACGAGAAGTCTTTACCCTTGACCTTTTTCTACCAAGAGTATCAGGAAAAGAAAACGTCTCCTCAGGTCTACGTGAGGGATGTGATCAGACGTCAGCAAGAGTTGAACGACTTGTGTAGACAAAATACTCAGCAAGCACAGGCAAGGCAGAGGAAGAAAATCGACAAGAAAGCAGCTGGTGCAAAAACTTACTCGGTGGGAGACTACGTATGGGTATTTCAGAACGTTATACCACCGAAAGGAACGAAAAAGCTCCTTAAGAAGTGGAAGGAACACTTCATGATTACGGAAGTGCACCAAGAGGGACGCTTTTATAGACTGAGTACTGGCCGAACCGCCCACTACGAGAGCATTAAGCCACACAATCCATCGACAGAAGACTGGTGTATACCCGCAGACATGGAAGAAGGGGATTATCTAATGATGGACCCTGCTTGTGAGGTCAACGAGAAAGGCACCAGGCAGAAGAACGATGAAAACAAAGTCGTAGAGGAAGCAACAAGTACACCACTGGACCTGGATCCAATTGAGGTGATCGAAGCAGACGATGAGACCTACCATACGCAGAAGAAGACTGGCAGGATACCGAACAAATATGGTCCCCAAGAACTCGGAACCAGAACTTCCGTTCACGATACAGACTCGACAGAGAGACGGGACAAGACCCAAAAAGAAATATAACCCTTACGGTGATGACTTTGTAGTAGAAAGGATAGATCTGAAAAAGATAGTGGAAGAAGTGGTGGGTCTAGAAGGAATAACAGTGTCACAAGACATCGACATAGTAGATGATCACGACCAGGAATGGATCGAGGACCGGTCGAAACCCGAAGTAGAATTCGACGACGAGCAACAGGAGTCCTACGAAAAAGATCTCACAAATCTGCGAGTCTTGGAAAGGCTGAACGAAATGACATCAGACCCCAAAGAGACCAATGTCATGATTCAAGATGTAGATCGTGAAAGCATGAAATACATGAAAACCGAACGAGATGATCCTTCCTGGGCTGCCCAGGAAGGGCAACTACTCATTCTGGCTTCTAACCTCGACTTGATATCCGGTATGCGATCGACGGGGACGTCGATGGATATTTTTGTCCGGGGAGTGGGGGTAGGACTTACCCACACTGAAAACTTGATAATAAAAAATTTAAGAATAGCAAGAGAGACAGGAGACTTAGAAGCAGAACAGGCGAAGAACCTAAGAAACCTGACATAGGGAGGGTAGCTGAGTCATAATTTAACTTACCAAATGAGTATTCAAATAGCATAAAAATAACAGATAGTGATTTCATACTCACATACAGAACATGTGCGATAGCAATCACAGCAGCAATGAGTTCTAGGACGTTAGCGGCAGATTTTAAGAGAGAATATAAAAATATAGAAATCCTTTGGAACCAAAGATCAGGAGTAGGGGGCGTCACAGATACCGGGAAAATACCTATGCTTCTTGGTGACGAGGGCGACGGAGAAGCGGCACGTGAACCCAGAAAACCTAGTCTTGTCCTTGACGAGGTTGAGAGACTTCCTCGTGGAAATGGACGTGAAGGAGCTCTCGCTTCCAGTGTACGATCCGAACAGAGGACAACTGCATCCTCGGGAACTGTACGCGCTTTTACACGTGATATTCTCTGATACTAATATACAAGTGTACTTACATAAGAAATATTACTTAAGTATAGGCTGAGTGACGTGGAAGAGGAAGTATAGGCTGAGTGACGTGGAAGAGGGTGTTAGACTAAATTATGTAGTGTGTGATATGTGTGTTATGTTATGTGTAATGTAACTAAGATCCTGGGTAAGAAAGAGTTAGTGACCATGAACAATTGAATGACGATCTTAGGAATAGAACCAAAGTTTGGACTGTCCAATCTTAGGTCGAATTCCAAAATTTTAGAGACCGATTGATTATATTTTATTTTAGGATCAAAATCATTTTATCTGACTGTTTTTAAATAAATTTTAACGAGAAGTTCAGGTGAAACTGACAAGTGTGATATTCGTGACCTCTTTTCTAGATCCTGATTGATCATTTAATTGCTCACTTGAGTCAAACCCTTGAATCAAATCGAATCAAACTTGAAAAGAGAATGGATAATTTCAACTTGGATGAATGATGGACCTGGCAGAGGCATATGTAGGACCAATGGTAGATGCGATCTATCGTCGTCTAATGGATCGAGACTTCGCTCTGGAGGACCCAGAGGTAGTCATGTTGCTGACAGCCCTGATAAACACCTTGGGACATGACAACCGTGGGGACAGCCCCACGGAAGTCCTATTGATGGCAGCATATGGGGAGAGCGGACTTATCAACCAGGTGAAATGCCTTTGCCCTCCAAGCCCAAGCCTGGGCTGACGAGAATGCATCAAGAGATGAACAGCGAGGCTGCCTCGTCTGGTTCACCACTGAGAGCAGCTGTGCCACCAAAGAGGGCGAAAGTAGAATGAGGGGTTCAGACGAACCGATCCATGCAAGATCTAGATGGGATGAAGGATGAGCTGGAAAGGACCAGGAAGGAGCTGGATGAGATGACTAAGACCCTGCTCAGTACGGAGGAAGATAGAGACATGTGGAAGAGATTGTTCGAAGACTGCAACAAAAAAAAGAGTGAAGAAATTGAGCGCTTGAGGCGGGATAAAAAGAGCGGATGGCGTTGACAACAGCCGTGGAGAAGGTGATACCTGCAAGAAGTGGTCCTCGGGGGGAGTCCCCGATGGAGTTCTTGACGCCTCGAGAGATGAGTCAGACAACGGAAACGCGACTCCCGACAACAACAGGTCGAGTGACAATCCCGGACCCTAGTGACACCTTGGGTGACCCAGTCGTGGAACAAAGGGTGAGGAAGCTGATAGAGACAGCTGGACGACTAGTCGCCAACAAGAATGCGCCAGGTTCCGGGGTGATTGCACCTTATGGAACAATCGACGATACTGGCAGAGTACGGCTCTCCCAAAGCGTGATGACCAGACAGGGAGTTAGCGGCACAAGGTCTCAGAGAGGAAGATACGAAAGATGCCGGCGAAGAAAGTGTCACGGGTAATAGACGTAAAAAAGAACAATCAGTTGAGATATAACTTCACAGGAGTTCCGGAGTCAGATCCGAGAGCTTGCTTCAATCGAGCGACCTGGAATCCGGCAGTGAACCTGCAGCAACCACCGCTGGGGAAATCACATCTGATACTGGGAGATAGCTTATTCAGAGTACTCTCGAACTTGAAGACCTCTTGCGTCACCACGGTGATGGCCTTCGGAGGCGCGACGATAGCCCAGTTATTTCGGATGGTGGAGCTGATGAACCAAGGGACAATCCCCAATGTGATGATCCAGGTTGGGACGAACAACATCTCGAGAAGCTCAGATGAGGAAGAAGCACTATGGGAATCAATGATGGTGTGCTTGTTTAATACTCTCTGGCAGAAGTTCAACTGCGCGATACTGACCGTTTGCACTGTGCCAATGAATGCGAGGAATTTGACTGCAACAGGGAGAAGGCACAACGAAGGAGTAGTCCGGTGGAATAACATCCTAAGGAATCTCGCAAATCGGAATGCCGGAAGGATGATCCTCATGGACATCGAACATGAGTAGAGAGCTATGGATCAGGCCAGGCGGACCACGGACGGCATCCACTTCAATAGTATGGAAGTAGAACTCTTTGACACAGGGGTGCTAAAGGAGGAGGGAGCATCGAACGAACCGGTGTGTACCACCTTTGTGCCTCCGAACCTGGAAACACGCTTGGGGACGGTCCCGGCCGTGACGAACTATAGACAGCAGAGCTCTAGCAAACCAGGTCAAAGACCAGACGTTCAAGATCGATTGGGAGAAGCGCCAATGAGGAGGACCATTAATCCGAGGAGAAGACTAGGGCCTGAAAACCCGATGGAGGAGACAACCAGCACCTCTAGATCGGATACGAGATCGGAGACGACAAGTACCAGTCGAAAGGAGAGATGCCCTGATAGAGACCTTCTCCCCGGCATGTGTACAAGGATGACCTGATGAAGCTGGACCTTCAGATGTTGAGCTTCGCCGTGGATGCCAGGAGGATGCTGAATGGAGCGAGGCTATCGGTCAGTAGACTGTACTCGACAACAGGCGTACACTGGTTAAAAGCCGCTGGCATAAACTTCAGCTCCACGACGGCCTTGAGGTTTGCTGACCTAGAGGGACTGCCCTCTAATAACACAATGGGACCAGTGACCGCACGATCATTGCAAGACGTGAGATTAAATCACGATGAGGGGAATCGACAAGAGAGACCGGGAAGATTTCTGATAACGAGGGCGCCGATTGGACAACATGTGAAGATGTTCAGGCAGCTGAAGACACCCCCCGGTCATGTGGAAGAAAGCGTATACCCGAAAAAAGTAAGTCAAGAAGGTGATGTCCAAAGATACGGCGAATTGAAAGCGATAAAGAAAGATGAGACCATCTTTGCCGCGTACGACAAGGCAGAAATGAGGAAGGCCAAGATTATGATAGTAGCGAATTCAGAGTTCGTGCACACTTTCAAGTCTCTGTTTTGGCCGGACGTCATAATGTTGGCAGCGGTCGATCTGGACCTACTGCAATCCGTGTCAATGGCTATCGGGGTACAAAGACAGACGGACATGAACCCAATCACAATCGTGTTTGCTGGCATCAATGACCATCTACACAGTAGAGGTTTCCTGAGCAGACTCATAGAGCCTACAACGGTAGAAAATGCTGTATGGCCAGCAACAAAAGACATCCTCGAGTCAATGGGTGAAATGATGGATGCGATGAAGGAGGGGTTCTTCACCAAGATGACACCGAGAGTAGTGTTCGCGCTGTCTCCGGGGTATGCACATCTCCCGGATGGACTGAAATTCGTGTATGCGATCGTGACCTTGCTTTCGG
The DNA here is from genome assembly GCF_963678635.1 of Symsagittifera roscoffensis. Taxonomy (NCBI): domain Eukaryota; kingdom Metazoa; phylum Xenacoelomorpha; order Acoela; family Convolutidae; genus Symsagittifera; species Symsagittifera roscoffensis. The sequence continues at coordinate 4,227,785 of NC_087069.1, forward strand.
AAGGGAAATATGATTTTATCATATCGGCCCCAAACGGCATGATAGAGATGGAGAACCTGAGACCACTCAGGACTGAGCTACCTGGGTGTGGTCGGATATCTCGAACGCGATGAGAGGATTCAAGGACCATGAGCTACACATGCTAGTGTTGGACGAGGTGCTGGGGTTGGAAATGTCCAACTTCAGTCGACAGCTCAAACTGAAACCGGGAATAGGCGACGACCATCGAGTGATCGTAGCGATGTCGAACGACTTATGGTTCCGAGGAATGGAAGCGACAGGAGAAAAAGAGAGAAGGAAAAACTCCCAGGAGGCTAGAGCTCACTTGGAGGCGATGGTTTTGAGAACCAAACCGGAGGCTAACCCGTGGCTACATCTAATTCCTCGAGTAGCGGCATTGGGTGCAGATGCTTTTGAGCAAGGCCCAGTAATGACCAAGAAGATCCATGCCTACTTGTTAATGGAGGTGAAACTGGCGGAAAATGCTGAAGAAAAGACAGCCGAGTTTGAGAACAGAATGTGCCAGATTACCCTGGAAACCTTCTAGACCCAGAAAGTGAAGGGGGAAGAAAGCTTTGAACGGACAGATAGCATGTTGGAAGGGTTGGGAGCCGGATGGACCGCGTCCTTCTTGGCAAAAGTCTACCCGAAACTCTCTCATTACTTGATAAAGAATTCCTCCAAGCAACAGTGGAAGTATCAATTGTGGAACTACTAGCCTTGTTCGTGACGTTTGGAGCAGAAAGTTTCGCGAAGGGACCGGTGATACTGCTCACCGAAGGAGTTCAGAACTTGCGGTTAAATGGGCTTCTAACATTGATTGCGATTTCCCATGGAAACTTGGGAGGACTAATGAAACTGACACTTTGCCCAGAGCAGATGAGAGAGAATGTGAGGAAATTTGACATGAAGAAAGCCACGGACTCGTGGAATAAGATGAGAGACCTGAGACACACTCTTATCCAGTATTTCTTGCAGCAAAATCGCTTTCGAAAGGGAAGAAGACGTGAGACGACATGATGGGGGCATGCCCCTACTAACCGATCTAAGCTTGGCTATGAGGACCGATCCCTTAGCGTTGATCAGAGGAGCCACTGAGTTTGTGACAGTGATTTTTGGACCAGCAGTCACGTTTGCGTTCCTTGACGTTAAGGTAGAAGCGTATAGGAGGTCGGTGCTGTACCTGAACCTCATATCAGCAGTGGACGGTAGTGCGCTGAACTGGTGTGAGCAGCACGCATTGCGGGAGCTCATGAGGAAAGATCTGTTATTTGCGAAAATATCAGAGCCAGAAATGACAGTCGTCAACTTTGATGATCACTTCCGTGATCGTATGGGAGAAGTAGAGAGAAGCTCTAGAATCTAAGACCCTATGATAAGTCGAATGGTGAAATAACCAGAGTTCCTCGTCTCACTGCAGCATATCACAAGGTGAGGGAAGAGACGAAAGACTGGGGTGATTACGAGAAGCTGCCGGAGGAAATCCCTGAATTCCCTCTGATAAGTAGGATGTTGCTCGGAGCAGTCTCCGTAGTACAAACTCCTAGGTTAAGAGCGTTTGAAACCAATGAAAGGAGGATAGGGAAACTCATGGAAACGATGGATCCATACTTTGTGGGGAGGAACGCCGCCGTGCTGCAGTACACACAATTTGCCTACACGGATCAAGCGACGAGAAGATGAATAAGGAACGCCGCGACTCCCAAGCCTGGAGGATTTGATAAGGAAGGGCGGGGTTAAACTTAACGCCTATGAAGATGAGAGGTAGGGCCGATCTGCCTGAGGCCTCCCTGATCCTGACTAGTGTGAAACCGGAGTTAACGGTAGGAGGAACGCTGCAGACGAGAACCTTCCTGGCACCCTTCGGCTGTGAGGAAATCAAAGTGGTCTATGGAGAAGAGGAAGATAAATCAGCCGGCATACTGATCATAGCGAAATTTCCGGAATGGGCCGAGACTGAAAAGCAAGAACCCTCAAGCTCCAAGAAAGAACATCAGAAGGAATAGATGGGCAGGGAGGAAGCCGTCGAACGGAGGAACCCGTGCAACAAGATACAGATCATGCTGATAGGGAAGACGACAAGGCATCGACAGGAGGAAAATCCAGCCTGGATTTCAATTTCCTCAGTGACTTTGAGAACAACGCGGATACGTTGGAAGCGACTGAGCCAGCAGACGAAAGCACTTCGACACTGGAATCTCCGTCGGCCTTTATGGAATTGAAACGGAATTTGCCGGAGAGCAGCTCTCCGGGCAATTCAAAAGATAACGAAAAAAGACTCCTCATGGAATCACCGAGGAGAAGAAGAATAGAAGGCACTGCCAGAGTACCTTTCTTGGGAACGTTGCCCGAAGAAGAGTGGGAAGTACATCACCGAGACCATGATAATAGGACGGGATGTAGATTGGACAGAGTGGCGTTCATGGAAGAAGTCTGGACAGTAGTTCAGAGCTACGGGACCCAGTCCATTTTGAAAGTAGGTCTCAACCGACCATTGATGCGGGAGGTCCTTGACAAACTTGATGAGTGTGAGGGGAGATTGAGTGAGTTGTTGATGGACTCGGCCACTGATGAAAGTGAAACGAACTCTCCCATCAAGATGACACCAGAGGAGGATAAAGGAGAGGTGGTAAATCTGTCAAGAACCCAAAAGGTAACGATGCGATCAAAAATGGTGATTGACAGGATTAATCAATTGAAGATGAAACTGGGCAGCAAGGTAACATTGAGGAAAGCGATAAAGACAAAAGTGGAATCCGGAATCTCGATGAAAGCTGTCAATTCAGCTAAAAGAAAACGCGTTGAAGAAAATATGGACTTGGGGCAGGGTGATGATCGATTGCCTGGCACAGACAGGATGTTGACTGATGTAGCAATGGTGCCACCCATTCTGATGGCAGGGATAAAGTCAATGGGTTATAAATCCAAAAGGAGTGACCGCACTCTGACTGGAGCAACCTTGGAAATGAAGATACTCAGCCAATGTGGAGAAAGTACCATGAAAAACTTTAAACCGTCTCCCATGAACCGCGGAAAGGGAAGTGTCGCAGGACAACTGGTACCAGTGGAGTATAACCGACTGACAGTGTCGGAGACTGTGTCAATAGATGAACCCGCTGGTGGATACATGGAGATGTTGGAGTACCGAAACTCGGCTAGAGGATACTTAATGGCTCTGGAAGACAAGATTGCCATGGAAGGTTATCTGGAGACAATGCTGCAAGGCACCACCCTCAAGCAGAAAGCGTACGGGACTCTGGCGTCGTCTGAGATGAAGGCAGAAACGATGGAGCAATTGGTGAGCCTTCCATGGAAAATAGTGGTGTTACGGTACTTTGAAGAAGAGATGAGGACTACGCCAAGAATACACGCTCTCATGGCAGTACCTTACGTGAGAACCGAACTACAACTGAGGTTCGCCTGGTGCATGATGGGATTGAATCGCGGGGAATATGACTCAGAAGAAAGGAAAAGGTCAAAAGAAGAGAAGGTATTCCTGATGACAAACTTGAGGGATCTGATAACACAAGAGGGAGCAGCAGTAGCGTGCGCGAAGCGGAGAGACGCTCTCTGTTTCATTCGGTTCATGATAGACCAGATTTCAGTGCCAGCAGTGAACACTTATGTCAAGATGCTGAGGGAGGGCGATGAACGAGTATAAGCCTTACTCTTGCTAGCGCTGCTGGATATGCATCAAAGCAAGCCAATGAGGGTGAATATGAAAGAACCTGAAGAGCTAGAACCCATGAGAAAAATAGACGAAATCAGGAGATTCTCAAACAAGGAGCTGAGACTCACTAAAGAATCTATGGGGGCATTGCCGAAATCCAGTGAGTACTGTGGACCGATCAGGAAGAAGTCATACAGCTACGTGTCCGGAATCATAGGGATAGCGTACAACCCTTTCCTGAGCTAGACATACGCGATTGCTTCTTTGATTACGAGCAGGCAGTGTTGCTAAGGTTCTGGACTTCCAGAATTGTAATGATTAAAAGCGCATCTAATCCGCAGACCAAATTGGGACTAGTCTTGGAAGAAGAGGTGACTGCACCTTCCGTGCCAAAATCCGACAAACGAGCGGAGTTTGTGTTGGGATTCTCAGATGAATTACTAAGAACGAGCTTGATGGTAGTGTAAGAACTGATGAGACCATCATGGTGTCCTAGTCCCAACGCTGACTCGATACTACGGGCGACTCAAGATGTGCAGAGGGAACTAAATGCAGATTGTAACCTCCGTGACCTTAACATCATATATAATGTGATGACAACAGCCTCTAGTAGCAACGGAGAAGACAAAGTGGAGTTTCCTGGCTGGGGAACAGAAGACTGGGTTAAACCTGGTCGCTGTCTGGCGGAAGTCTGTGGACTGGAAGGTCACGTTTTTGGAGGTCTGGATTGCGTGAAAACCCTAGAGAGACAAAACAAGCAATTGACGATATTGTTTGGGAACGTTGTGATGAAAGCAAGGACGGAAACGGAACTGATCGCAGATTGCGATGGAGGAGCTGAGGTGAATCTAGTGACTGCACTAGGAATCTAGAGCATGTTTGGTTTTTTAGAGTCACTATTGAATCTAGAACAGAAACATGAGATGGTCACAGCCATCAGTGTAGAAGTGTTTCCAGGAGTTTTTCAAATTGAGCAGAAGCACCTAGGAAAATGGAGGGAAGTGATCGAGGCGGAAATGAACATCCGATACACTGAAACTTATCGTAGACCATCAGGAGCACGATATTTGGTGGGATCGACATTAGCTCCAATGTGCAAGAGCAGATACCCGGTGCATTTCGTAGCTGTGGATGTAAAGACTACGAGAACGATCGTGGATCAAGCCTTCTCAGTGCCAAAGTGTGTGACACTAACGAGAATGTCGGAAAAATCTTACGAGTTACTGTGCAGAGAGAACAAAGGAGGAGTTGGAATCGATACTGGGAAGGAAGTTCATGGGATATGTGAGTGGGAACTTCAGTGACTTTGAGAGACAGAAACAGAGAGGATCAACTGTTACAGATTACAATACAGTAGACGAGAATGATGACGTCCACCGAGTGTTGATGGAAGTGGAACCACTGCTGGAAGCTTCGGGAAAGTGTAATTGGAGGAGCATCATGTTGACACATGACGAGTTTCCCTGCCACTGCTTGCTGCAGACCTGGTGGTATCCCGAGCGTAGTAATCTGGTGTTGATCTGGGACTCTGTAGAGCTGCTCTCCATGGGTTTACCAGACTCATCACGGGCCATAACAATAGTAATAGTGGGAGTTATGATGGCGATACGATGGCTGGAAGCTCATGTGAGAGAGAACAAAAGCCAGGAAGAGCCAACGAGAGAACAATTGCAGATATTGGGTTGTCTAAAAGATTTAGATCAATTCGAGACAATGTGCAAGATTCTGAACATTCCGATGGAAGTGAAAAAGATATGGGCAAGAAGACGATTGATGCCATGGTTTAGAGCCAACATGACTGCATGGTTGTACGAATATGTCAAAAAGCATATGTCGAAGCACGGCAGAGTGTACAGCGGATATCAGTTGGACATTGGGGCAGGAGCTTTCAAGCGAGCTTTCGTGACTCATCGGAATGCAGTGACCATCGCTGTGAAAAGAATTTCCGGGACAAGTGAACGTAGTGGAAAGGAAAAGGAAGACATGTTGAAGGAAGATTTGGAATGAAACGTGACGTTGTGTCTCAACAACAGCTTCTGCAGGAACAGAGAATCTAATGTGGATCCCCTACCTTGTTTTAAACAAAGGTTAGAGGAGCAGAAGTGTTGGAGGCTGCTTCCAACAGCGTCAGAATAGCTAACGATGTGTTGCAAGACACAGAAACTGAAAGTGCAGAGTCAGTGTCACAGGAGGAGGAGATGGAACGTTGACAAATGTCCGAAAAACAATATGCAAAAAGAAAAAAAATTAGACGAATTTAGAAATTTTAGAATTTCTAAACGACAAAAAAAGGAGAAACAAAGAAGTGACCAAAAGGAGAAGTTAAAACTCAGAGTTGTTTTATGTGTGTGACAAAACCTCAAGTGAGAAACCAGGCAACCAAGTTGTAATTGAAAACTGAACAATTTAGTTGAGTTTTCAACATTAAAGAATTCGTCGCATTTATAAATTTGCATTTTGATTTTATTTAGTGACTTTAGAGACACTTACTATTTATTTAGAAAGGCTTGAGCAAAGAGTATATTTAAATATTCCAGTCTGCATGATTGTTTTTAATCAACTAGGTCGACTGATCACTTTGTGGTGACATGGAAGACTTGGATGATCTCTTGAAGAGGGAGATTGTTTCATTGTTCTTTCTAACCACAGAGTTCTTAATTTTAATATTCAGGACAATAACAAGCAAGATTTCCGAAGTGAAGAAGCATAGTAGGATAATTTTAGCTTGTTGGTTGGCAGGACTGTCCTGCAAGCCAACATCTTTTAAAAATCTAGGAGAAAAAGTTTTAAATTAGGATATTGACATTGGAAGTCAGAAAAGATGTTTTATCTTAAGTCATATCCTCAAGGTGCAGATAAGTGAAAGAATTTGGAAGGCTATAGCAATGTAGTATGATGTCATTTATATTCTGCAGTGAGTCGATATGACGCGGATAAAAGTAATTTCGTGCATTTTGTAAATTCTGTTCGATGACACTGTACCAATTTTACGAACATTGCGAGATTCAATGGGTACATTGACCGGGCTGTCCGGGGAGTTTGTGACAGTCGACCAGAATGAACGAAAATGCAGATTCGAAATGTTAGCAGCTAACTTTCCGTATTGACGATTTTAAGAGATTAACAACGTTATTGGGACGATTAGTCAAACAGTGAAGGTTGAGATATTCTGGTAATTTGAAATTTTAAAAATTCGAAGTGATGACGTAATAATTCTGAGAAACGTCAAAATCTGCCATTTTAGAAGAAAACCAGAATAAAATCAGAACAACAATAGTTGCGACGAAAATTACTAGGTGAAAATAGAGAATCAAATCGGATAAAAAGCAGAATTAGCAGAGACCGTTCCCAAATTGCAACTATTGTGTCGCTACAATAGTTGCAAGGCCGTTTGCAACAACGGTGAAGGGTGGAAAACCAGCTTTCCGGAAGGAAGATAAGGGTCTTAATTCCCCGGATTCAAGAATCCGGAGGGGTCTCGGGACTGGAACTTATATCATTTTATACAAAAATTTAGCTTCCCTATTATGTCCTGAATTGAATTTATTAACATCTGAAATCATTTTGCAAGGATGAGCAGCTAGGAGTTGGGGGAAAGGGTTGATCCATCTTCGATGAAGATGATGATTTTTATCTACTGAACAAAAACAATAATAGTTCAATATATAGTAGAGCCCTGATTTTAGGAGTGATCTAGTGGTCTCGGGATACTGAGAACAAGCCATGAGCTCACTATTTTTGCATGTAGTCAAGTTAATCTGAGTGTTTTGACCGAAGCCGAAAGTAGTAACGTTTTTGTCGACCCGATGTTAGAAAGATCACCAAAAGAACTGGCTTTGGTAGAGACGGTTAAAAGCATGTAAAGCTCTGTTTAGACGTTGGCCAGTCGTCTTAGGACCTAGCTTTATTTTCCGTCGATATGTACTTCCGGGCGAATGTTACATAGTGGCCTTCAAGCTGTAACGCGGGTTTTAGTCTCATGTCGCAAGTGAACCGACTGCTTCAGGTAGAAAAACACAAGAGATAGTGTCCCTGACTCTTGAGCCAATGGTTATAGGGCTCATTTTTCTTTAACCTCATGTGACTTAAATAGGCGACTGTTACAGAACCAATCATTATTAGTTCTGTAACAGTCGCCTATACAAAGCCTAATTGTTGTGATAAACTTATTAAATAGATTTGTTATGTTTGATGTTTGTGCCTGTATGTGCCTCTGAGGGATTTTAGAGACAGGTCTGTCAAGTGGCTTTCTGTGGAGAGGTGGGAAACTGGAACTGACTTGAGGAGTCTGGTGGTGCGCCGCTGGACCTACTGAGCTCGGGTGAGATTGTTCCTTGTTTTTGATTTTTATAATTCGATTTTAAAAATTAAATTAATTTAGTTGTCTTTTTTTTTATTTGCTGATTTGTAAAATTCCTACTAACCGCTTATCATGGGTTAGTTCAGTCTCCTAAAGTCCAGTCAAAATCCTTTTTTTTACCTTTATGCTGCGTCAAGATGAGGAAAAACAACAAAGAGTGTACAAGCAAAGATTGCTTAAAACCTTCAGGACTGATAAATTGGGTTAGATGTGATTGTTGTTCTAGTTGGTATCATATCAGTTGTGTAAATATTTCTCTTAGCGATTCTAAGAAAACCCAATGGTTTCAGTGTCCTTTATGCGTTGATGTAAAATCTGTTAGTAAAGCAACAATAAGTAATGATTTAGTGCTAGACAATTATGTTAAAACAGCCATCTCAAATGAACGAGTACTCAAGAGAGTACCAAAAGACTCGCGTGTTTCCATGGCGGAAAATCTGTCGGACAAAATAAATGACATCGTCTACAATGTAGAAGACGTTACAAAGTGGCTAATTTTTTTAACGTCGTTCTTGTTTTTTGGAGCAACCGAAAAGAAGTGGACGCAAACAGACCACAAGCATGAGCTCTTTGATAAATAAAAAAATTCGAGCAAATGACGTGTCACTTCCAAAACCCCATCCCCAAGTTTCAAGCCCGCCTCTGAGTGACCTCGAGCAGAGAATAAATTTAATAAGTAGTAAGCTCGATGAAGGAAATGTAAAGGGAGGAATAAGGCTTGCTGCTTCGGATGACAAAATAGCTCCTTTTTCAACTGATACTTATCAAAAATTGTTGTCTAAGCACCCGCAGCGAGCCAAATTTGCAGCTCCAAATCCAGAAAAGTTGGATAGTTTTTTCGTAACCGATTTCGACCTATACAAAGCGATAATATCCTTTCCAAACTGATCAGCAGCAGGTCCTGATAAAATAGTTCCTCAAATTTTTAATGATCTTGTTAGTAAGTCGAATGGCAGTGAAGGACTTAATTTTCTGAAATCGCTTACTAAGCTGATAAACCTCATTGGAGATGGCAAAATACCCGAACCACTAAGACCTTTCTTTTTTGGCGCCAAGCTCATCGCCCTCATAAAGATAGACGTAGGGTTGAGACCGATTGCCATAGGCAACACGCTGAGACGTATCGCGTCTAAATGCGCTGGAAGCAAGGCCCTCTCCGAGCGACAAAATTTTTTCGGAAACGTACAGGTAGGATGCGGTACCAAACGAGGAGCAGAAATAGCTGCGCACTCGTTTCGAAACCTAATTGAACGCGACGACAATCCAAAATGCACTGTTTTTTTAAAACTAGATTTCAAGAATGCCTTTAACTCTTTAAACAGAGAAACAATGCTGAATCATGTTTATTCAAATTGCCCCGAATTGTATAATTACACCCATTGTGCGTATGGTAAACCTAGTTACCTTTTTTACGGAAGCTCTGTCATAATGTCAGAAGACGGAACTCAGCAAGGTGATCCTGAAGCCCCACCCCTTTTTGCGGAAACAACTCATACACTAGTCAAACAGTTGGAGTCGAAAATTAACATCTGGTGTTTAGATGATGGGAATTTAGCCGACGACCATAAGGTAGTACTCGGGACCTTAAAAACATTCTGAGATCGGAACAAATTTACGGCCTGAGCTTAAACACTGAGAAGTGTGAACTTTGTTTTTTGGGACCGACTACTAGTACACAGTATAATTCAATTTTAACAAAACTTCGAAAAATATGCCCCAAAATAAAAATAAAAACACAAGAAGAACTCCTAATTTTAGGATCTCCAATCGGCGAGCTTTTCCAAAAAGAATTGCTCGACGAAAAAATTAAGGAGCTTGAAAAAATCTCGGATGTCATTGACAAACTAGACGCCCATTATGGTTTTTACCTCCTGAAAAATTGCTTTAGCATGCCAAAACTCCTATGTTTTTTGCGTACAAGCCCTTGTTTTTTGCAAAATGATTTTTTGGAACGCTACAAAAAACTACTAAGAAATTCGTTATGCAAGGTCACTAACGTGAAAATGGATGATAACCAGTTTTTACAAGCAGCTCTCCCGGCAGCCAAAAGTGGCTTGGGCGTTTCTTCCGCTCGTCTACTAGCTTTACCCGCTTTCCTAACCTCAGCAGTAGGAGCAAAAGATGCATTGAGCGAAATCTTTGGTTTGGAGCATGTGGATGGAACCTATGATGATGCGCTTAAACGGTGGTTTGACCTTGGAAAAATTGAAATGGCTCCGGAAATGACTCGAAATCCAAAAAAATTGGAAGGAGCCAATTTTTGACAGCGAAATTGCAGACTTGATTTTACGACTCGAACCAACGGACGTAAAAAGGTTCAACGCGTTCCAAGATAGATTTGGCTCCCAATGGTTGAACGTCAACCCGTGCAAAAATTTAAGGTTAAAACTGTCGAACCAACAACTCAGAATTGCGATAGGACTTCGATTAGGATCAAAAATAAGCGAACGGCAAAAATGCGTGTGCGGAAAAGACGTTATCGAGGATGGACTTTCTTGCCTCAAATTGCAGGGAGATTCTCGAGGCATTCAAACCTGAATGCCCTTATAAAGCAGAGTCTATCATCTACTCACATTCCGTCTGTTTTAGAACCCCGACACCTCTACAGGACCGATCAGAAGCGACCAGACGGTTTGACGCTCGTTCCATGGGCTGATGGTAAGCAGCTCTTGTGGGATGCAACGGTAGTAGACTCCTTAGCTCCTTGTAGGATTAATGCCGGGTCTGTTTGTAACCCTGGTACGGCTGCCGCTGAAGCGGAAGAGCGAAAAATTGACAAGTAAAAAGATCTTGTAAATGATGGATATCTTTTCAACCGCTAGCTTTTGAAATTCAGGGCGCGGCCGGCCCCAGCACAGAAATTTTTTTGAGCAAGCTTTGTAAGAACCTAAGCATATGCACTGAGGAACCCAGAGCAGGTAGCTTTTTAAAACAGAGAACCTCCCTGGCAATACAGATTGCGAACGCCGCTTGCGTACTCGGAACAATAAATGACAAAATAACTTTCGACGAAGTTTTTTATTTGTAACACTTGTATATTATATTATCTCGTGTCGAGTTGCGTGTTCTTATTGAAGAAACGTAACCCGTATCAATTTTAATTGAAAAGGACATAAACACTTGTCATCTTCTTTTATCATTATCACTTCCATATCTAGAAAATTCCTAGGTTTTTGACTGGAATACATGATGAAGGGACTCATGACTGTAACCTTGGTTACTATGATACTTTTGACCTTCTGATTACCTTACAAATAAAAAAAGAAAAAAAATCGTTATTACACTTAACTGTATTGATCTATCCTTTTTTACAGTATTTCAAGTGTTTTTTCTAAATTGAAAAATACTGAAAGATATTATGATTATTATTATTATTATTATGATTATTATTATTATTATTATGGATTCAGCTATTAGAGCTTGGATGTTTCCATCCTTAAGTTTCAGCGTCATGCAAGTTTCCATGTCGAAATATCGTTGTAACTATAGTTTGTCATGAAGTAATTCCAGAAGTGCTTCAGTAGTCGTGGTTTGAGTCCCTGATGGTTGGAGTGGTCGATTGAATTTGGTAAGATGTTCACAAGTTTGCAGGTTCTGAGCCAAAACTCCTGTTGGTAGATAGATTTCTTTATTTTCGGCAGTTCGAAAAAAGGTTTCTCTGATAACCGGGTGGCTCTGTCGAATTACTTTAAACAAAAATACTCTGTGGCATCATTTTTATGTTAACCATTCAACATCTTGGACATAAATAGTAGATCCAATAAATGCATATACAAGGTCAGCGGTAAAATGTTGCATTGCATCAGATTTGTTACGTAGTCGTTCCGGCCATTTACCCATGTCAGTGCTTTCTCTTGCACTTTTTCGATCAATCTAAGCATTTTAATGCTTGCTGCTCAGCAACTTGACCCATATAACAGCACTTGTAAAATCATCGATTTAAATATATTAAGTTTCACGCGCATTGGTAGTCCCTTTGAAGTGATTCGTTTCAGCATGTAAAAGGTCTTAAGGGCTTTGGAAATATTATTGCTTATAGTTTCATTCCATTTCATAATCCGCGAGACTAATAACCCAAGATCTTTCTGTACTTCAACTTCCGGTGTTGCAATATTCTTGAAAGTCATTTGGTTGCATTCACCTGTAAAGCTCATGTAAGAGCATTTACCAACATGCAGCGGTTGTTTGTGAGATGAACTCCATTTGAACACTCTGTCTAGATCAGTTTGAAAAATGTTGCTCTGTTGATTGATTTTAATGAATTTGACATCATCGGCGCATATGAGAGGTGTAGAGAATTTACATTGCGACGGTATGTCATTTATGTAGATAAGAAATAAGATGCTTGCTAAAATTGACCCTTGTGGGACACCACTGTTTAATAATCTTTCTGTGGATAATTGATTTTCTACCCTTATTTTGTGGGTACGTTTGGTAAGATACGAGCTGAGTAGTTTAAGCAATTTCCCACTTATACCGATATCTTGATTTTTGCGCAGCAATAATTGATGGTCTACCCTGTCAAATGCCTTTTCGTAATTTGTGTACACAACTTCTACAGATTTTCCATCATTGATTGCTTTATAGACCTTGTTCAGATAAACAATCATTTGAACTACGCATGATCGTTCTTTGCGGAAACCGTATTGCTGATTGGAGATGAGCGGCTCGAAAAATTCATAGATGTCGAGGAACATACATCGCTCAAAAATTTTAGATACGATTGCAAGTAACGAAACCGTTCTGTAGTTTTCCACCATATATTTACACGATTTCTTATTAGTCGGGTTAACGATCGCGCATTTCCAATAGCTGGGGAAACTGCAGGTTTGTTTGATCTTATAGAAAAGAACATTTAGTGATTTAGCGATGTTTTTTGAGCAGTTCTTATAAAGAATTGCGGGTATTTTATCTGGGCCACTTGCTTTTGTACAGTCCAGAGTTCTGCAGATGTTTTGTATGCGTTGCTCCGAGATATCAAAATCATCTAATTTCGTGGTTGATAAGTTTTGAGGCTCACCAAGACTTGGAGGATCGGAGGGTTTTGAGAAATTATCGTCAAAGAAATCAGCAAAAAGTTCCACTTTTTCGGCATTTGATTGAGCTTCTTTGCTACCATAAATAAGTTTTGATGGTACTCTGGACGACTTAAATGTACGGTAAAATTTGAAAAGCTTATCAGTTGATCTAGAATCATATAGCTCTGATTCAAATTTAATTTGGTCTTGTTCAACGGCAAAATCGTATTCTTTTTGTAGAGATAAAACACGGTTGTGCAGAGCTGGGTACTTTTTCTTAGCGGTGTTCAATTTCATGATGATATTGGATGTGGATTGGGTAATCCATGGCGCGAGTCTGCCTCGATGCCTTGTTCGAGTAGGGACATGGCGTTCGATTTTGATGTTCAACCATTTATACCAGTCCGACAATAACACATCAGGGTTAGACCAACAGAAGCCTTGAAAAGGGTTGTCTATTATATCCGCATTTAAGGCTTTAAAATCGGCTTTACAGTAGCTGAACATTTTCGACTCATTGTGGTATGATCGGAAAACATTGTTTACTTTTCGAATTTCAAACTTTGCTGTAATTGGAAAATGGTTTGACATGCTTGAAATGGATAAGGGTTTGACTTTCGTTGAGACGAGATTCAGTTCACCTTTTGAGAATAAGAGATCTAAAGTACCCGTAGCAGCTGTTGGGAAATCTATATGTTGTTCTAGTTCAAGGTGATCAACTTCATCAAGGAAACTCTGAGATTCGCAATTTTCGCTACTTCTGATGTTCCAGTCGATATCCAAGTTGAAATTGCCGTAGATTATTGTTGCATCAACCTGTGACATCAATGTTTCAATTTCTTTAAAAATTAATTTGATCATTTCATCGTTAAGGTGATAGTGGCTGGTTTGCGGTGGATTGTAGAAGCTAACAATTAATATTTTTCTGTTCTGAAAATTTACTATGCACCCTACAGCAGCACCTTGGCTTTCTTCAGGTAGTGATATTTTTTGACAATGAAATGAGTGCATAATTCCAATCATAACGCCTCCGTGCTTTGTCTGACCTTTAGGAGCTTTTCTATCAGATCTAAATAGTTGATAAGACGGCAGAAAAATTTCGCTATCTTCCTGTTCATCGGTAAGCCAAGTTTCTGATATTAGAATAATGTTGTAGTTCTGCGAGGCAAGAAATGATGAAAGCTCCACTCTACGCTGAAGAAGGTATATACTTCTGATATTGAAACATAATACATCTAAATCTTCCGTAGTACTTGATAGTCAATCAATTTTGGTTTCGTCTCAATTGACATATAATTTCAGTCCTATTATGCGTATATCTTTTGTGGTTGTTCCGTCGTTAATCAATTCTCTTCTTTTCATCAATAATTTATTTTCTATTTCTTGTTCCTCTTTATTCAAACTTTATGATATAAACACTTTTGTGCTGCTTTCAGCTGCTTTGCTTTCGCTAGAAGTTTTCTAGCAGTCCAGGTATTGTTCGGTCGCACTAAAATAGTACGAGGGCGTTGTTTGTCTTTGTCAAATTTTCCTAGACGTTTTAAGTCGGCGATACAGTTTGTTTCTTCCCGTAGGTGGTTAAGCACTTTTTCAATTTCATACGAATCATGAGACAAAATTTCGTCTTGAGTTGCAATTATATCTTTGCCATTTGCGTCTTTCTTCCGTGTATATTCCTTTATTCCATTTATTCTAATTTGTAAATTATTTTCGTTGGGTGCTGGCGGGGTTGGGTCAGGGTTATCGATTCGAATCCGAGTATTCCACCCGAATACCGAGTATTCGGCACTTCGAAGCCGAATCCGAATATTAAAATTTTGAAATCCGAATATCGAATCCGAATATTTTTTTTTTTGCCGAATACCGAATAATCCAGGGTCCACTGCTAAAAAACCCGAATATTCCGAATATTGGTTTACTGTTTTGTTTCACTATATTTTTCTGTTTTTTTTTAAGATGGCTAATGTAGAAGAGTCTGATGTCGCTGCCGGGGCGTCAACGACTTCGATGACTAAACACACGCAAGTGTGTGATAGCAAAACGGTCCAAACTGTCTCTGCAAAGCAACAAGTCTGATGCTGCGTTAGCTGTGAAGGTTATAAAATTTCTTAATCATTTGGCACATATGGAACCAGCTCTTAATTCTCCAATTCGCACTGTTTTGGGTAAGTGGATTGATAACAATCCTGTTATCACTGCCCTGATTAATAAATCGGGGAGTTTTTTTGAAACTATTCGAAAGTTCGCTGTTGAACCCGAAAGTGCCACACAGGTGGCGTCTAATGATCATCAATATGTGGCTGTGGAAGAAGGTTTGTCTTTTGCAGAGTTCAATAACAATTGCCAATTAGATGAGTTTGACATTTTCGCTTTTCTGGAAAATTTTCGTCCGTCCAGTGTTGATCCAGAGCGCCTATTTTCTTTATGCCGACTCAGTCGCAACTACTTACAAAATCGATTATCACCTGAGAATCATTCACGAAATGTTTTCTTAAATAAGAATAAAAGGTTTTTGAAATAAAACTGTTCATTAGCAAACTTGTTTTAAAATTACGGTCTCTTTTTTAAATAGTGTCACTCGATTTAGCTCGAAAAACTGGGTTGTCACTGATTTTTAACAGTTTTTAGCGATCTCAGTCGATTTAGCTCGAAAAACTGGGTTGTGAGTTGTGACTGATTTTTAACATTTACTCACTCCCGCGATTTTTACATTATTACGCAAGTCACAGCCAATTCTACTTGAAAAATGCTATGTTCAATACTTTTTATAGAATTTGTTGTATCAAACTTTTATGCTAAGTTTTTTGGGAAAATAACCAAATATCCGAATAGTTGTTCGAGTAGTAACATTTGGCCGAAGCCGAATCCGAATAGTAAGGGCACTATTCGGCCGAAGTCGAATATCGAATGGTTGGGCCGCGGCGAATAACGAATATCAAAAAATCCGAGTATTCGACATCCCTGGGTTGGGTTGGAAGTTATTAGTGACGTAGAATTATACTTAGCTTTATTGAGATCCTCCTTCAGTTCTGATATGGTTGCCTTAATGATTCCAACGGCCTCATCCATGGACTCGTTTCTGGCCATCAGTTGTTTTACGGGGTTAAGACAATGGTCACAAAACCATTTGATTCCTTTCACAACATCGAATAGGTTGAGGGCCTCCAGCGAGACATCAGTACATTTTTGGTGTAGCCAATTGTCGCATTTGTCGCATTGGATTGCTTGTTCCTCTTTGTCCTTGATTTTTCTGCTGCAGGACCCGCACATTGAATTACTTGCACTTGCAAGACGCTTGTTGCGTGCCATATCAAATTTGAAACTATTTAATAAGTTTATCACAACAATTAGGCTTATAAGTTTATCACAACTCCATATGGTCAATGGATCTTGAAAATAATTTTTCTCCAGACTCTGAATGTCCGCAGCTGAAGTGATAAAACTCGTTGATCAGTTGTATGGTCAGTCCGGCGATAAATCCTCAAAATCAGTTGCTGATAAGAAGTTACAGTCTTTTCAATCTACATCTTCGGCCTGGCCTGTTTCACTAGAGCTTTTGACAAAGGCTAACCCTCCTGAAGTGTATTATTTTGCAGCAAATACGCTGAGAACAAAAATACAAGGTCAGTTCAAAGTCTCTGTTTATGAAGCCATTTAGAAAAAAAACGTAAAATTTGTTTCATCAAATTGTATGTTTTAGACAGTTTTGCTGAAATCGGTAATGGCTGGCAGGAAATACGTGACTCGATTTTGGGAATACTTCTTGGGTCTACTGTTTTCTCGAAGTCAACCAATAGCCAGCTTTCAGTAGCTGTAGCACACTTGGCTTTACAATGCGAAGAATGGAACCATTGCTTATTACATTTGAAAAGTTTTGTGAACCCTTCGTCTTCTGCCAGGACAGCTTTGGTGGTTATGCAGATTTTGCAGTACATCCCAGAAGACATCGAGTGTGTTTCGTTTGATTTTTTTGGCCCTATTTATTCGTCCAAGTTTTCGCAGATTCGACTCTATATGATATTAACTATAATTACACTTGCGAAGCTAGTGTATTAGTACGAACCTTCTTTTTTTCCAACCCAAATCGCAAATATTGGTGTGGCTTTTTTATGGTGGGGCAACTTTACAGCTTTTTGATAGCATGTGCTTTGACATTCGAATCGTAATAAACTATAACAGTTGATGCAGTTTTAATTCATCAAATGAACCGAAAAAAAAGTATTTGTTTCAAACATCGTCACAATAATAAAAACTCGATTTCAGAAATTTTCTAACTCAATATATCTCAAATTTTTTGAAATGCATTATCTATACATAATGTGGCTTTATGGTTCGCAATTTGTTACATGCAAAGTTAGTGTGGGTGCCTTCAGTTTGTTATATTTCAATTTTTTTTTTTTGCAAAATTGAGTCTAATTGTATTTGGTGCTGAATCGCATTGGTAATTTGCTAGCATATGTAGCTGCTTTATTCGTGACTAGTGTTTGTTGGTCGTTAAGCTTGAAAGGCTGAGGGGATAGTGCGTGAGACTTAAAGAGTCTCTTGATTGCTGTAGGTCGCAGATTCGAATCGTACATGTAGCCGAGTTTTTGATAATTCGAGGCTTATTTCTACTTTTACTTATTTAATTTGATAGAGCTGCTTTTTGATCGTGTTCTCGCAAGTGTTTGCGAAGCGCAGCTTTGTCTCTGTGTAAAACATGATATCAGCTACTTTTTTGTGAGAGCAAATAACAATGCGATAGCAAAAAATTACACAAAGTTGGAGCAAGTTTGGATGTATTTCTCTATTGTTACAGTAGCAAAAGACTGGAGTTGGGAGAAAACAGACGAAATAAACTTAAACTCGAATTCAGCCAAGATGCTCCACAATGTATCGACTTATTCGCTTCACTACTCAAAATACAGTGTACAGAAAGAGAAGAAGTGTTACTCCGAATATTCAAATGTCTCACAAGTTGGCTCAGAGCAGATTTGATCCATACTAGTGCGATAAACAGTGGATCTTTTTGTGATTTGTCTTTTCACCTTCTCAAGGAAAATTCGACAACCTCTCAATCACATGAAGTTTTGACGGATTTTGTCTGTGCCGTTGTGCAAGCGTGTTTTGTGAGTAAAACTGATTCTGTTACAAATTCTAAGTTTCCTGTAAAAAATTCAACCTGAATCACTGTCCCCGTCCCCCTTGAAATGAAATGACGTTTTCAAAAGTTATTCACACGTGTAGAACTCCTTCAAAAATTACGTGCTTCATTGCATTGTTGCTGTGCAAATAGTTTAACATTTGTTTAAACAGCATGAGTTATATCCGCTTTATTTCTTATGTCATTTAAGTTGACCAAGTTGCGTTTCAGAAACAAGCGACGTCGGATGAGTTTTTGGCCAAAGTGTACGACGGAGTTGTGCAGTTGAGGGAGCCATACATTATGTCGGTTGCACATGAAGATGCCGAGAAATCTATGAACTTTGTCACTATTTTCGCATCCACTGCCGAAGTTTTTCTAGGTAATTTTTAAATGATTTACCAACAAGTGTGCCTCTAAATCATCAGTCTGATTTTAAATCGGATTTGTCGTAATGCAATCATTTTGCTTATATTTAATATGATTCAAATTTTCAAACTTATCAAAATAAAACGGAACTTTGTCTATATTTTAGATTCGATTCAATCGCTTTCAAACAATGGAATCGGCAGCAAAGTCATCCTTGACATGCTGCTGGACTGTTGCGGACACTATGATTTCGAAATAGCTCTGCACACTTTCAACTTCTGGTTCGCTTTTGCCGAGTCAATCTCAAGACAGAGCAACAGCGAAGAATTTATCTCTCAGTTTGCGCCCTATTATGAACGTCTTATTGTGTCCCTGTTCAGATTGTGTCAGTTGGAACCAGATAGAAGTGATTTGTTGAGTATGAAAGATGACTTTTACGAGTTCAGAAATCTAGCCAGGGATCTCATCATGGAGTCCGTACAGATTGTGCATCCTATGAAGATTGTAGTCATGGCCAAAAGTGTGATCGAAACACAGGTATCTTTTTTTAAAGAAGATTAGTTGTTCAATTGAAATGAAAGTTGTGCTTATAGAGTGTAGGACTAAAATTATATTCTTAAAATACTTTTTTCAATAACACTTAGTTATTCAGATTGGTTCGTTTTGTTCAAATATGGGAACCGGTGGGTTTTGGAAAACTAGATTCTAAGAAAATTTTTGGTCTTTATTGTAATAAAAGCATTAAAAGCACGTAACGAAATGCACATGCTGTTTAAGATTATGCTTTAGAAACATCCAACTTTGAGTGAACTAATTTAGCAAAGAGCAAATGAGTATCAGAGATCCTATGAATAGTTCTTGGGAATTAATTTTGCTCTTTGTTTTCACAGGAGGTTCTTAGAGGGTCTTAAACCAAATGCATGTCATCGGCAGTGCTAGCTTTACTACCTCTAAACTCACTCCTTACTCAGTGTTGTGTCCCCCCATTGTCAAGTCAAGTCACTCTTTGGACGGACTCTTGTTGAGCAATCGGTCTCCCTTTGGACCAAAAAGAAATCTCTGAAACTTCAAATCTGATGACATTAAAGCTAACACTGCCATCCGCTCTGCAGAAACAAGCTCCAAATAAATTCGCTTTGAGATTGTCTAGTCTTGCTGATCTTAAGTGCCCTTCCTCTAAAAAGTTTCTAAGCCTAGCCCCTGTAATTGAATCCGGGGACCCCTTTGTTCCGTCCAAAGGGTTCACGACACTCTTAAGGACTATAATTCTGTGGACCTTGACTTGTTTTGAATGGACTCATTTGGACCTCGTTAGTTCTACCGGATTCTAGCGAGGACTCCTCGAGCCTTCATGGAAAAGTTAGTTGGGATTATTATCGGATATTGCAGTGAGGTGATCATTTTTAAGAACGCCTGGGAGAGCATAGAAGCTGCAATCTTCGTTCTGAACGCAGTGGCCAAGTTCATCCATAGAGAGGAAAATGAAGTCACCCCACCCCTATTCGAGAAAGTCCTGGCTATTGGACATCATCAGACGCATGTATGTGTGGGCTTTGCGGTGCTGCAGTTCCTAGGAGAACTGGGCACGTGGGTGAGCAACCACCCGAACTTCCTCGAAGGAATCATTCAGTTCCTGGCCACAAGGTTAGTTTTCATAAATTTTTCAATCGCAACTATTTTTTTTGTTAAATGAGACACGTACAGCCTTAAACTACCAATTTCGCTCACTTTTCAGTTGCCAGAGGAAGTCTACTTGTAATCGGGAATTTGACTTCTTCGTAAACACATTGGCGTACAATTCTGGGAGAAATTGACCTGCCTCATTAAAAAACCTCGACATCTTTAGGCCCGTTCTCTTTTGGTTTAGAGTTTATGCACGCGGTTAGGCTAAGGGTCCCGGTCGGACCTCGTTTTTCTCCGATATGCATGGAAATCGTTTTTTTTTTGGAAAATTTTGAATGTCGGACTGTCTCTTGCTTCCATTTTGTCGGCTTACTTTCCCAAGTATGGATTTTTCCCTCGTCAAATCATTTTCTGGCTTAAGCAATTTTCACTATAACTGAAAGTAGTTCTGTTGTTTGTACGCTTGCCAATTCTGATTTTGTTGAATTACCTTTTTAAGAGTCATGAACAGAGAGTAGAAGTAGTAGAATAGATTTCTGGCATTGCCCAAGGGAATAATCCCTCACTGATCGATTGAGATGAGTTTTCCTGTGGGAATGCATTGTTTGCAGAGGTGCAGGATGCGTCATGTACATGACACAAGTTCATTATATTTAGTTAGCACAAAAGTTTAATAAAGCAGAGTTAGATTCTGTTAGAGTTTTTCATCGTCATTAAAACCAATTGTTTCGAGAAAATATTCTACAACGCTGCCTTGTCTGCTCAATTGACATTCCACATCATGAAGTCTGGCTAATTTTTTCACGCTAAAATGATTTTTTAAAGTTAATTTCCTTAAATGAAAGAAAGCAAACTCCACTATCGAACAGCAACTGTTCAAATAACACAAACAATTAACATTTTTTAAAGCATTTCACTTATCCGTCCAATTCAAAATTTTCTTTTTATTTTGGTTGTAATGTAACCAACTCGATATGTAAGTTTCATTTTTCCATTTTTGTCTTGTCGTTTGATGAGCGAAAAGTTGTGTGTGTGTGTGTGTGTGTGTGTTGTATGTTGTGTGTTTTTATGTTTAAGTAAGGTCCAGTGGGCTTAAAAACTTTTTTCTGTGTTTAATTTTCTGACTTCAAGGTTTCCTCCTCAGGTGTTTTAGGTTTTTTGTTACCGCTTACAAAATTCTATTTTTGTTACCGCTTAGGCGATGTTAATTTCACATTTTTCCATGTGTTTTTTACTTAGCTGCTTTCTTCTTCTTCTTCGTTCTGTTACGACCTTTGCAGGTCCTAGAATGGGACTCGGGCTCGCTCTCTGCTCTCCTCCTTGTATGTTCCTCTTATGACGCGCGAGATTTTTTGCACTCTGGTCCTCCCCGCATATGTCGCATATCGCCCGTTTGCCTTTTGGGGGTTCCTTAGTATGCCCCTCGCCTATGGTTCGTCCATGGCCCTTTCTCGTTGAACGTGCGCATGCAATGCGGGCATGTGAAGGTCGTGAGACGCTCGTGGTGCATTTTCCTTTCATGTTGTGTCCTTCCACCCTTACTGGCGCACACTCGCTCACATCCTTCCCATCTACATTTATAGACATTCCCCCTTGAGTCTTCGGTATACTGTGATCTTCTGGGCTTTTCCTGTCTTCCATTTACGTTGCACATTTCATTTTCCCAGTTCTCAATGAATTGCATCCGTTCCTTAGTCAGTATCTTCCACTTTTTCCTGTCGCGGGTGAGGTTCTCGAGGTCTGTCCAATCCTTTCCCATCTCTTTAACTAGCCTCCTCCAGTATGAAATAAGACCATTGCGCAGGGTGCCCTGTTGTGTCGGCTCCATTTTCCAGTGTCCTAGGACGACTCTTTTCACTGTCCTGGTATTGGGCATTCGCTGAATGTGTCCTATTCGTTCCAGGGCTCGTTTTTCTATTTTGCACCGAATTGATGGTATTCCCAACTCTTTCCTTATTTGATACGAGTTTGTGCTGGTTTCCTGCATGCGTATCAAGGCAAGACCTCTTCCGCCACTCCAAATATGCCGATACGCCTTGTCCACCACGCTTTGCATCTTATTTATGTCTGTCTTTGACCATGGCCTCACAGCTGAGTCAAATAGCATTGTAGACTCAACTGTGGCTTGCACTGCGATAGCTTGGGTACGTTTTGATAAGGTAGATTTCCATAACCACCGTTTGATTTTGTACCACGCGCAGTACCCTCTTTTTATCCGAGCAGCCTTGTCTTCATTTTTACCGATTCGTGTCCCTAGCATCCTTGTTTTATTGGCTGCCTCAGAAGCGAAGGATATGTTTTCCTCCGTGCCATCGTGGCACTTTTCTTCGAACTGGGCGAGGGCTTCCTTGAAAGCTGTCTTGCCTTCCCTCAGCTCACTGTTCCAGCCAATAAGGGTTGAGTCGTCCGCGAACAAGGAGTCCACTAAGATGAACTTCTCTTGTGTACTACTTCTCGTCGTTCTCCGTGTATCTACGGGGGGTAAGCTATTGCCGGGTCTCCAGCTCCACGCGAGGCTGTACTCTTCGTCGTTACTCACTGCCTTTTGTTCCCGCATTTTTTGTGCTAGTCGGGCCGCTTGAGTATGGTAGATGTTATACAGGATTGGTGATGTTGTACATCCCTCTCTCAGTCCTCGCTGTGGCCTCCAGTTCTCACTGAGGCCCTCTTTACCCTTGACCCTGTAACAGGTTTTCTCATGGAGGCCTTTGATTATTTCCAAGACACTCGAAGTGACGCCTAGGCGCTCCAGAATTCTCCATAGGAGTTGCCTGTTGGTTCTTGGGTACGCTTTTGTGATGTCTAAGAGGGTTGCCCCGGGGCGCCTTTCATCAATTTCTTGACAACAACCTAGCACTCTTCTTGTCTCCTCGTCCACTCGCAGGACAACTTGCGTAGCATCTGCTGTAGAGCGGCCGCTACGAAAGCCATTTTGATTCTCATCCATGGCGCCTATCTCTTCTGCCCATCTTCTTATCCTTGTGGCAAAGAGCCTTGCTTTGATCCTGCTTGCTAATGGTAGGAGACATACCCCACGGTAGTTGTCCAGACAGTCTTTTGCACCCTTTTTATGCAGTGGTATCATCCAGCCCTCTTTACAATCATCTGGCCAGTCCGATGGACTGGTACCTAGGAGATTGGTTATGCAGTTGTATAGGGGTATTTGGGCGTTTCTGCTAAGGCATTTAATGCCGTCCATTCTGATACCATCGTTGCCCGGCGCTCCGTTGCTTATTCTTTCCAGCTGTTCAGTGAATTCGGCGAAGGTGATATCCTTCTCCAGGCGTTTTGCCGCTTCTATTGCGATTGCATCTTTCCTCTCTTCTGTTTCCAGTGCTGTGGCCTCTATATCCTCAGGTTCTCTCTCATACCTGTGCTTAGAAACCGCCATAAAGTGCGCCTGGTATTCTTCTGGGCTGAAGAATTCGTCCTCTATGGTTTGCGTATCCTTGACACCGATCCGCCTCAAGGTTTGGTACAGCTTCCGCGTGTCACCCGCCCCTTCTGCGCTCTTTGCCTCCTGAACTATTCGTAGCCACCACGACTCCTCCCAGCGTTTCTTGTCCTTCTTAATTTGCCTTCTGGTCCTCCTTCTTTCCTCCTTCCACTGAGATAACCGCCCCGTGCCACTGGAGGCTTCGATGCTTAGGCGATGTTAATTTCACATTTTTCCATGTGTTTTTTACTTAGCTGCTTTCTTGTATAGTTTAGCTCCGCTTCGTCTCTGTTTATGTTACAAATAACCTTTTTTCGCAATTTTTCCAACCAGACTCGCAAATTGCTATGAACAGTTCAAATACAAAATTTATTTCGGTTATGTAAGGAGCGTAAGGAATTTGTGCTTTAAAACCGCATTTACTGCTGCATGTTTTTTCTTTGTATAGCGCTTTCTTATAGCATAGTAATTTTTTCATAGTGTTTTTCATGGGAAGTCTCCGTTCGTTTGTTCAAATTTATCAGGATTTCCTGGACCCTCAGATCATTTCTGCGTTTTTGATAAACACCTTGCCAAAAACGTGAAGATTTTTCTAACCTCAAACTTGGAATTGGGTGTTAGTAAATTGATTCAGACGACAGCTGCGAAAATTTCGTTTCGGCTATAATTCAGCTTTGGCAGTTGTTGTTGTTGGCTTATTTTCCTTAAAATTGTTAACTGAAAATTGAGACAAATGTATGGAAATTTTGTCAGTCCTTTTTGGCTTTTTCTTTCAAAATATAAAAATATTTCGACACAAGAGTTTGTCTCTTTTCTGTCGCTAGCTTGACATTCTATGTTGTGCTGTATTGCAAATGGCGGGAAACACTGTTTCGTCTCTGTTGACTGATTTGAATGATGAACACTGTTTTTGAATGTTGTCAAACATTCAGCAAGGGTGTTTAAAAGCCAAAATAGTTATTTGGAGTTCCTAAAAGTGGCATATTTTTCTTGAATTTTTGGTGTTAATTTTAAAAGACCTAAAGATTTGGTGATGTGCCTTTAGACCCCGAAGCTCCGAAGTTTTTGGGGCTATGGGGTCTATGATGGAGTGTATGTGTGTTGCGGGTGATCTGCATAATTAAGCAATGCAGAGTATGAGTTGTCGCCGCATATACATTTTTAATATACATTTCTGTTGAAACTAAATGGCCTTTACTATTTTTTGTTTACAAATATCTATCAGATTTGCTATTTTTGGGTTGCCGTTTTGTTTAACGTCGACTAACGTGCGGTTGTTTGCCATTTTTTTGTGTCTGTGATACCCGCTATAGCTTGCGTTCCTATGGAAAATTATTTGGGTTCTACTTTTTTCAGTCTAACAATTTGTTTGACAAAATCACTTGAATCATCTTGTTAACTCACTTGGTCTGTATTTTCCTAAACAACCGACTTATGTTGAGTATGTCTGCATTTTGAATACTTTTTGGTTGTAAATTTACTCCAATTTAGTCTTTCAGCTTATGGTTTTTTCTTTAATCATTTTTCTGTTGCTTTATTAGGCTCAGAAGGTTTTGACTTATAATTTATTGGCTTATTCTACCCATATGCATCGCATCGTTTGATTGCGAAAGAAATTTTCTATGCATGCGTGATTGGGGAGTATAGAGTTATGCTTAACTGGTGTCTACTCAAATATTGGTGTCTGGTAAAATATTGTCGGCTTAGTTGCCACTGCAAAAATTTGTTTGGCTTTAAATCAACACAAGCAGTTGTAGTTGGCCTGTTTTCCTTAAGATTTTTAAAATGAAAACGAGACAAATATATGAATTTTTTTTCTTTATCGATTTTTTTTCCTTATCGATTTTTTCTTTCAAAATACAAAAAGTCTCGCTTTTAGATTTTGTCTCATTTTCTGTCGGCTCGCTTGACATACGATGTTTATGTTGTATTGCAAATGGTGTGAAACACTGTTTCGTCTCTGTGTACTGATTTTATTGGTTAAAATATTTTTAAACGTTTTCAAACGGTCAAGGACGGTGTTTAAAAGCCAATCGTGCAGTCAGCTGAACTTAATCTTGCTGCTAAATCTTTTTATAGCGTTAGCATTTTTTAGTTTATTAAGGACAACCGTTGTTGTGGCCTTGATTATGTACATGTTTTTTATGGATAATTTCTGGTCTTAATAATGTTAACCCACCCCCGCGCACCGTGGACCTATCTCGACTGACAGGGGGAGACGTTAGGACTTTAACAATGTTGCTCTGTTTCAGACTGAGCTGCAAGGAGTTGAATGACTGTGCCTCGTCTGCACTTCTCAACATCTGCTGTTCCAACGCAGAACAGCTGGCACCACATTTCGACTCCCTCTGCGAACTTCTGAAGTACTTTGACCTCCAGAAACAGAAGTCATCCGAGGACCTCATACAGGGGCTAGGTATGCATGTGTGAATTTCAATCAGTACGCTGTATAGATGGATGAACAAATGAGAATATTTTAACAAGATGACTTTAAAAATTGAGTGAATTATGGAGAAGTTATAAATCCGTGAATCCTCCAAAAGAATTCATTCGAAAACGAAAGATTTTGAAATTTGCCATTATGACAACGTATGAAATGTTTATTTGTTTATTTTTTATTCTTTTTTAGTTAAAATTTGGGGAAAAGAATTGATCTTTTCTATAGTTTGTTAACTAATCTAACCAGCTAAATCTAGATTGATAGATACTGATCTGATTTCCTATAGAAGAGAGGCAACTTTCATGTTTGAAACCCAGAAGTTCGAAGCTCCGGAAGCTAGATTTTAGTTAGTTCCATTTCCTATTTCTTTGTTTCAGTATGCATCCTGAACCACAAGCCGAACCCAGAATTGAAAGTGGGCTTCGAAAAACTTGTCAAGTTCTGCATCGAAAGCGCTGCCAACTCCGCCGACCAACATGCAGAACAGAAATCAGAACAATACTTGTCACCGGAAAGCGAAAAAGCAGCAGGAGACGCTTCTGGAAACGACAGTCCTCTCAGACCCTACATCCCAGTTTTGGACAGGATCTCAATTTTACTCCAGTACGTCAGACCTAAAGAGGAAACCCCCCATGATTCGGGAGGAGACGCGACGAGTGAACATCCTTGCAAACAAGTAATTGGGCAGATTTTGCCACTTGTGTTGGGTATTTTGCACCAGTACAAAATGTCGGAGAAGATTTCGGAAAAGGGATGCAGGACTCTGCGCTACTCGTTGAGGTGTCTTGGCCTGCATTTTGAAGCCTACTTGGCAGACTTGGTGCAGAATTTGGTGGATTTGTACACGCAGAATGGATTCTCCTGCTATTTGTATCTCGGAGGTCAGTTGAGTTCATTAAGAGCCGATGAACGTAGTTATATATGTCGCGATGATTTTTTTTGTTTTTTTTTCAGGAACAGTTCTAAAATTAGTTCAGGCTCAAATATACTTTTTCGCGGTTTAGGTTTTGCTTTCTTTTAAAGTTCAGCTCATTTCCTTTGTTAAAAGAATTCCAAACTACATTATCATGCACCGACTTCTAGTTTCGAAAGGGGAATGTAGTTGTCAGATTTCTCAGCGAAAGAAAAATTTCACCTATTGATCAACTTTTCTCAAATTGGGTTACTTTTATCAGAAAAATGCCACTCATATTGCCCTCAAAATTCGAAGGGCTTTAAGGGCACATTTTTTCTTTGAATTTCAAAAATTGAGATTTTTTCAAAGAGTCAATTTTTTCGTCTGTTTACTTGCGTTCATTGATTCTTTTCGAACTGTCTGTTGGCTATATTTCAAATGTCGCCATTTGCTTTTCATGCTTTGCGATGAATTAGAATCGATTGTTTCAATATTTTTCCCTGGATAGAAAATTGGAGAAATTCTTAGATTCGAAAAAATTAAACGGAACTTGGATTTTTCCCCACTCGTTAGCATTTTTCAGAAATGAATTTTCATTTTCTATTATATATCCTAAGTGATTGGAATTTCTGATTAGTTTGCTTACTAAAGCTGTCTGGTAAATCGTGTTCTGAGAAATTGGCCCTTCACTATTCTTTTCTGACATCCATTTTCGGCGACCAACCCTTAAGTTTTTGTTTTTCTAAAGGCGCTTTGGTCACAAAAAAGCGACAAAAACGGCATTTTTGACCTGTATTATCAAAATTTTACCTGCGGTGCAGAAAATTTTGTGAAAATAAGGCCTTTATAGTGTTCTGAAAGCGCGAACGCTCGCAAAATCAATTTGGTTGATCTAAAAAAGGTCGAGGAAATCCCCCTCGAAAAAATCGTATATCCGCCCCTGCTTCAAGATATGGCATTTAGTTGAACATCCGCCTAATTTTTTTAAAATCCAATTTGTTGCAGGTATAGTGGTGGATGAGTTTGGCGCCTGTGGCCAGTACAACCAGGGACTGTCCGCCCTATTCGACCACTTCTCAGCCAGGGCTCTGAATGAGTTTACGGAAGAGGACGGGTTCAGAAACCACCCAGACACAGTGGACGACTTCTACAGACTGAGTATCCGAATCACCCAGAAGTGTCCCGAAGTGCTGATTGGGTCGGATAAGTTCGCACCTGTGTTCGACGCTGCCGTGAGTTTAGAAAATCATAATTGGCTTTAAGTGAGGTGAGGTATTATATAATCTACGGTGAAAATTTAGAGCCCGGTCACCCGAGAGAGCGCCATTAAGAATTTTGTGTGGCCTGTTATCAGGCGCCTCAGCATTATTTTCCTGTCCCTGGTTTCCAACAGAAATGCTTGTTTGTGAACTTTGTTGAGGGACACTTTTCAAGCTGCGTAGCTACTATTTTTGTTCCGACCATTTGAAAATGTTTTTTTTCTTCTTTTTTTGTTTTCCACGCAGAATCAGGTGCCCCAAATAAGCATCGGAATGGGTCGACTGATATACCAAATTGAAGCCCTTTCAGTCGTGATTCGAACGACATAAAAACAATCTCTCACAAACTTTTCTCAATATCGATAAAAACTAGTTTAAATTTTCGATTTTGAGCAATTAAAGCGAGCTAGCAGGCCTACAACTACTCAATAGTACTGCAGTCAAGCCCTGAAAACTTAATTTTAAACAAGTGAAATTAGTTTTTTTAGTTTTTTAGCGCAATTTTGGGAACAAAAAACTGACTTTTTTGTTTTTCTAGTCATTTTTCTACAATTTTTTTGTCCATTTTGCCTATTTTGCTATGACTGTCAAATATGCTTAGATAGATTTACGTCAGATCCTTTCATCACACCACGCAGAAGAAAACTACACTATTTTTTAAAAAGTTTTTAAAGACAATGGTCGGAATATTCTGTACTACTTGCACAGTAACTGGCTGTCATTGTTTGCATTTGCGACTAGCAGTTGTTATTGAAATTTAACTAGTTTACAAAATCATTTAGTGATTCAGCCTTGCAAGGGATGTTAATTTGCTTTGAGTTCAATTTAATTTAAAAAATGAGCATTTCTCAAGTGGTAAAGTTGTATTTGGTTGAAAAAAGTCTGTGGTTCGAGACGGGCTACCATCAGTACTTTCTTTTTGCTAGCTATACTTTTTCTACTTCGTTTTTTATTTTTATTTGAGTTGTCATGTGTCTGATAATTATCACAATATGTTTTTTTCATAATTACATTATGTTCGCTAATAACATAAGTGAAAATGGCGCAATTTTTTCATTTAGAAAATTGACTTTATTTTTCCGAAATCCTAGAAGAACAAAAAAAATTACATATTCATTCAGTTTTTTCTAATTCGAACAACTTTATTCTACATGTAAGCTAGCGAGCGTAGTGCTGTGTTTTGAATC
Organism: Symsagittifera roscoffensis; assembly: GCF_963678635.1. NCBI lineage: Eukaryota > Metazoa > Xenacoelomorpha > Acoela > Convolutidae > Symsagittifera > Symsagittifera roscoffensis. Next base: position 4,257,164 of record NC_087069.1, read on the forward strand.
CATTTTTTTTTCAACCCAAATTGCAAATAAAATAGCTTTTTTGTGGCAGTTTTGCTGCATTTGCAGTGGCAATTTAATCGCATCTGTAGCTGCTTCATTGGTGGCTGTTTCAAGCGACCGTGGCGCAGGGGGGAGGACACGAGACTCCTAGTCTCTAGGTCGGAAGTTTGAATCGGGCACACGAACAAAGTTATTTTAACCTTTCCTTATTACGATTTATAAAAAAGTTTTTTTTTGGAATTTTCTGTGCTCTTCGCATAGCAACCGGCTATTTTTGAGCTTTTCTTCAATTTTGTTGTTTGGTACCCATAGCCTCTATTCAGTTCGCAAAATTAATTTTTGCTAAACTCATAATTACAGGCACCAACATGTTTTTTTTTACTGTAAAAAAGTGAGTTTGCGCAGCGGCAGAACAATATCTTTTGAGAGCTGAAAAGATAGCAAATGGGAACCACTCTGGTTAAAAAGTTCAAGTTTGGTGATATTTGTGTGTCAGCAAAGACCATGGCGGTATTTTGAAACTGTTCCAAGTTTTTTGAAATTAAAAGAGTCATAAAATAATATAATAAAAAATTAGTAAAATTAAAAAAGTAAAATTAAAAAGGTAAAATAATATAATAAACTGTGCTATAAGATAGAGCAAAATTTTATGAATGCAAAAACAATGAAAAAGAATATAATTTAATTTGATATTGATAGAAATGAGTCTTTTGCGGTTTCCAAGTTGCTAATTCAGCTTGACTCTGATTGCTAATTAGAGTTTCGTCGGTTTAAAAAATATAGAATATCAAATTGGGAAAAATTTGTTAAACTCAGCAGGTTTGAATTAGCCTGAGTGTGATACCTAGGATCGATTTTTTTTGCTGTTGTTTGGGATTCTGAGTAGTTTGAATATAGTATATAATTGTAGAATTATTTGGCTTAGAAATCAAATTTAAAATATTCTTAATGAAAGTTTTCTGTTTAGATCTGTGCGTTGCACCTGGACCACAAGGAAGCTCTGATCTCAGTGGTGGAGTTTATAGACACTCTCTTCTCAACAGCATCTGCGAAAAACAATGCAAACAACAACATCAGCATCACTAATAGTAACAGTACTAACTCAGACAACACGTCACAGCTGAGAAGCAAGATGAGCGAAATGTTATCCACGCACGGGCATAAACTCCTCACTCAGGCCATTGCAGCTGCAGTTTTCAGGTTGGTCTAAAGTAATATAGGAAAATACATGGTTTGCTGTTTATATTTACAATTGCGAGAGCAACTGTCTTGTAATCGGGAACTTACGTTTTTTCCCGCAAACAACTTTTCTTACACATTTGTTTTGATGTTACTTAATTGTCGATTCTTAGCAACTTCCCACCGCCTTCTAACGTGGCCTGGAGGTAATGCAATTGCCTTAGTACCCTATGGTCTGAAAAAAATGTTCGTTTTTTTTTCTTAAGTTATTTCCATCTCACTGTCTGTTTAAGAATAATGAGCGTAGTGAGTACTCTTATAGATTACGTCTCAAATGGCATAATTCCCAAATGGCATAAAAATGAGAAATATCCCAAATGGCATAATTTCCATGCAACAGTTGAAAAATTATGAGAGATGTTTTTTTTTACTGAACAAGGTGTTAAAAGTCGTAAAGTTGTCAATTCAGTTGTTGTTTGACATCATCTCGATTTTTTAAGGAATTCTTATCAAAAGCATAAGTAGCTACTAATTTGTTTTGTGTGGTCAATTTTTCCAGCAAAACGGTCACTCAACATTTGTTTGAAAGTGATACAATCAAATCTTGTTCACACATCTCATTCCTAAATAAAAGGAGAACTTTTAGTTAAAAAAAGCTTGAGTGTCATGGAAAAACTTGTTTTTATGACATTTGGGAAGTTACCCTCTTATATAATAGGTCTTGCTGATTTTTTTTTCAGGAAAAGTCTTAACTTTGTTCACGCTCAATTTTGGTTTTTTCGCGGTTTGGCTTGTGATTTCTTTTTAAGTTCAGTTCATTTCTCTTGTTAAAAGGAAGGCAAACTCCACTATCGAACAGCAAAAGTGTAAAGGTCACGAAAAACGTGATCGACTTCTGATTTCTAAAATGTAAATTAATTATCAGATTTCCCAGCGAAATAAAAGTCTTACCTATTGATCCAGTTTTCTCAAATTGGGTTACTTTTAACGAAAAATTGTCCATCCTAATTTTTTCAGCAAATTTAAAGAGTTCTAAAGCCATCTATTTTTCTTCAAATTCAAATTTGAAGATTTTTTGAAAAAACTGGTTTTTTATTTCAATTTCCTTGTGTTCGTTACACTTTTCCAACTGTCAGTTGGCTCTGTTTGGTAGCTTGCAAGGCCACGCTTTCGTTGTATAACACGTTCACCTCTGTGTAATGTTTGCGATTAGAAAGCGTTATCAAATTGATTTATTGACTTGTTTTCAGGTAAGAAAAATTAGTCTAACAGAATCACCTGATAGATCTCTAACGCGATGTAGTTAGTTATTTTCTTCGAAATTTGAAAGTTGAAAATTTATAGACATCATGAAGTTATTTTCGGTTTTCATGGCATTTTTCCAACTTTCTGGCACTGTCTTAAAACTTCTATTGTAATTTTTTTTTCGTTTTTTTTTCTGGTTTCTATTTTGTGCTGTGTTTTAGTCTGCCCAGATACTTGCTGCCAGACATCAGTCTGGTGTTCCAAACTGTCTCCCAGTTCGACCGAGACTCCTTCTGCATCCTCCTCGCCCAGGCATTTGAAGCCCTCTCCCAGAGAAACGAAACAGCCGCCAAAAATGTATCCCCTCAACAACTCAGAAGCATCTACGACGCAATTGTTCACGACTCGAACTACAGGCCGGTTGGAAGAACTCTGAAAAATCTAGTCAAGTTTTACAGATGAACTACTTGGCTATTGAGTGAATATTTGATCGTTATTGTAGATTTATGTTGATTTAAAAATGAGAGTTTTCAAGTCTCACTTTTTATCCTGCTACGAAAAGATGATAAATCGAATGACCAAATCGTCGAAAAATCATCTCGTTCTCAGTTATACACCCTTTTTACGGCATTTCTCTAAAACCGAGACTAGTAGTAAATTATTAACAAAATTATGTCTTACTGGCGTACTGAAGGACTGATTTCATAGTTTTTTTCAGTGGGAAGTCTGAAATAAGGTTTTTGCACAAGCATCACTTTTAATGCATCACGTTTTTTGCACAAGCATCACAAAATTATAATTCTGGCATAACTTTTACCCACCTTTCACTCTGGAGCAGAAAATGAAATTTATTCGTACAAGCAGTGTATTTACAATTGCGAAGCAATGTGCATTAATACGAACTTTCTTTTTTTTGCAACCTAAATCGCAAATTTTGGTGCCACTTTTGGGGCGCCTTTACAGCTGCTTCACAGCATGTGCTTCCAAATTCGAATAGTAGTAATAAGTTAACACAGTTGATGCATTTTTAATTCATCATTTGAACCGAAAAAAAGCCGAGTTTTTGCCAATTCGAGTCTAAGTTCTACTTTTTTAAATTTCAACTGATAGAGCTGCTTCGCCTCTGTGTACAAAGTTGATTTAAAGTCTAATCGCGCTAGAACGTAGACTCTTTCTTAATTTATAGCCGCGCAGCAGTCCGTTGAATGATCTTAGGTTTCAAACGTGGGTTTGATGTCTCAATTTTTCCAACAATGAAAAAACGTCTCGGTTCTAATGAAATTTTTCAAATTCAAAATTTTCTTCAGTCTAGTTTTTTTTGCTCTTTGGCTTTAAGTTTTCTTAAATTCTGTTCATTTCTTTTGAAAGGGAAGGCAAACTCCACTATCGATCTGAATTGTAAAGGTGATCACCAAATCAGTGATCAATTTCTAGCTTCAAAAACGGATTCAAATTATTAGATTTTGCAGCCAAAAAAAAATTAGCTAGTGATCCAGTTGTGTCGAATTGGGTTAATTTCAAAATGTCAATAATAAATCGTTCTTAAATTTGTTTGGCAATTTGTAATTTTTTTGAAATTTGATAGATGAGATTTCCCAAAAACGACTACTGTTTTTTTTGTTCACTTGTGTTAATTGACTGCCTTCTGGCTATGTTTCAATTTTCAAGTTGGGCTAGCTTTTGAAAATTTTTTCTAGCATAGCGCGAAAAGCTTAATGATGAAATGTTTTTTGTTTTATATAAAATTCAAAGCTTCACGAAAGTGCAAGAAATTGTTGTTTTTTTTCTAAATAATTAAAACTTTCCAGCCATCTGTTTGCTGAATTGGTGTTGCAGTTTACCGGGGCTTAGCTAAAAAAAACTACAGGTAAATTGAACGGTAAAGGAGTCTATCTTTTTTTGAGTCAATCAACTTTTTTCTTCCAAAGTACAGAGTTTGACTGGCAACTTTTCAGAGTTTGACTACTAAGCTGAGAAGCCATGCTTTCCTACATAAAGGAAGTATTGGGGCTTAAACCACTGAAGTTATTTTTGAGAGCTTCTCTCTTGCTTATCTGATTTTCTTATTTTCCGAAACTAACGTGTAAAATTAAACAGTTTGGCAACGAGTTCATTCCTACTAGTGACCGTAAATAAATATCGAGTTACCTTTCGTTCAAGTGAACCTTCTTCTGATATTGCATTGCAGATGCATAGATGTTTTTGTGTGCGTAGCGATACGCATATGTGTCTACTTTTTGCTCAATCCTTAATTGGACGCTCTTCGAAAAACATAGTAATTTTAACCGTATCAGTCAATGGATTGTTAGAAGGAAATTAAAAGTCAAAATAATGAGCAATTCAATAGCTTTGTTTACACATGTAATTTGCAAATAAAAGTGCTAGTTTCGGGCTAATTTTGGCGCCGTTTTCGAATCATAAGGCCGCATTGGCACTAAAATTTTATGTGTAAACATTTGTAATGAAGTAACACAGTTTTTGCTCTGCAGCTCATCAGTTGAAGCAAAAGCAGCCTTTTTATGTCTAAATATAGTACAATCATACAATTTTTCTCTCAGAAAATTTACATCTCAGCATAATTTGCAAAACTTTTCAAACAAATACTTTATTACACTTGCGATAAATCTGATTTTTTTTACTTTGCTCAAATCTGATTGGCTGAAAAAAAATACTTTTAACCAGTGAACAAAATCCTCACTTAGTTGATTTTGGAGGAAGTTGTTCACTTGGTCAAAAGTTGGCCTTTACGCTACCATTTTTTGAATGCAAAATTAGTGTGGTTGCCTTTACTTTCTAAGAATTTTACGTACAATTCTAGTGTTTCTATGCATTTAAATTCTCCCGAATATTTGGGCGCTTTTGTGTTTGCGAAGATGCAGCTTAGTCTTTTATGTATACAAGGACATGCTAATTGAAAGGGTCCCATGCGCTTTTTTGTTAGCAAAATATTCCATCTGCAAGAAATGTTGACCTTATTCTTATCCTCATTGCTCTCGCTCTAAATATAAAGCAGACGAAATAATTGTTCCGACGTTCATAACGAAAGTAACAGAATAGTTGTGCTCGGGTTGAGTTTTTTTCTTCGGACAAATTTCGACTTTTTAACTAGCCATCTTTGACGGAATTTTAACTTTATTTTTCAAAAGGTATTGTTTCCCTGAGCTTAAGTTTGAAAAAATATTTCACCTGCGATCATTTTTCATAAAGTTGGGGGTTTAAAGATGGCCCTTTTGGCCAATTAGGGACAACTAACGCGCGATATATTTCGCGCTATTAACGCGTAAGCCGAGATCTAATACGTCTTAAAAATCGTTCCAATTTGGTTGAACGAAGCTTGTTAACCATAATTGAGTTGTTACTAGGAGCAAAATTAATCACTTTGAATTTTATATGGCGTGTGGGGGATGATTTTTGCAAAAAATCTCAAATTCAAAGAAAAACTCTTTCTTTCTATTACAATTAATTTTTTTTTCATGTTATTACTGCTCCATAAATCGTAAAAGATAGTCGGAACATTCAAGGCTTTGCCCTGATACGAGCAGACTTGTTTGGTTTAGCCAGCTTATTGCTAAAAAAATCATTCAAGAGCTGACTGTGCTAGAAAAAGTTTCCCTAAATCAGTAGTGCTCTTCAAGACAACGGCGTTCAATAAAATAAAAGTCCCTTAACATTGTTAGGACAATAAGTTTTGTTGTTATGCTAGATGAATAATGTGCAAAACAAATAGCTTAGCTTGTTTATACTTGGAGACAATCGAATCAAGTTATTTAAAACGAAATAGGTGTATAAGCATAAATTAATGATGATTGAGATAAAAAGCTAAAATGGGAAATTTTTTTCTAGCATTCTACGTTTATCCTCAGGTAAAATTTAGCGACGGCATTCCTAATATGTCTTTGACTTTTTCTCCATCAAAAAACTTGTTCACAGGAATTATCAGTTAACTATATTAAAACATTGATTCTCGGCTACTCTTTTTAGGATTAGCGTAGATGGACGACACACACCCTTAAAACGACAGAAGTCAAGGGTTCGAGTCCGGCCAGCAGCTTCACTTCTCGATAATTGAAAAATTTGTCCTGCTATCGTTATCCCCCTTGGGTGCAAATCTCGTACACGCTCATAAAAAAATCATTTATGAGTTTGAGTGCTAGAAAAAATGGATCAATTGAGCAATCTCCCCACCACCATTCTCGTGAAGGGGGACGCCAAAATTACAATATCAAAGCTCAAAAATTACACTCAGAGTGAAAAAAAGGATCAATAAAACTGAGGCGACTTTAGTCGCATAAAGCGCCTTTATTCTGTCTCAAATGAATAAAGAACAATTTTTAATGTGCTGCGGAGAACAGTTTTTGATATTCAGATACAAGGCTAGAGCACCAACCCTGGTAAGTTGTTGGTTTTTGTTAGCAAAGTTTTCCATCTGCAAGAAATGTTGACCTAAGTTTTATCCTCATTGCCCTCACTCTAAATATAAAGCAGACGAAATCATTGTTTCGACTTTCGTAACGAAAGTAACGGAATATTTGTGCTCCAAAAGATTTACATTTTGGCCAATTAGGGACAACTAACGCGCGATATATTTCGCGCTATTTACGCGTAAGCGGATATTTAATAGGTCTTAAAAATTGTTCCAATTTGTTTGAACGAAGCTTGCTTGCCAAAATTGAGTTGTAAATAGGAGCGAAATTTATCACTTTGATTTTTTTATAAGGCGTGTGGGGGGTGATTTTCACAAACAATCTCAAATTCAAAAAAGCTTTTTGTTTCTAATACATTTAATTTTTTCCATGCTATTACTGCTCCGTAGACCGTAAAAGACAGTCGGAACATTCAGGGTTTTGCCCTAATACGAGCAGTTTTGTTATAAATATGTTCTCGAGGTGGGTTTTTTCTTCAGACAAACTTCGGTTTTTGAGCTAGCCATTTTTGAAGGAGTTTTATAATATCATTGAAAAGGTATTACTGTTCTGAGCTTAACTTTGAAAATATATTTCACCTCTGATCGTTTTTCATAAAGTTATGGGGGTTTAAAGATTGCCATTTTGGCCAATTCGGGACAATTAACGCGCGATTTATCTCGTTTATGGCGTGTACCCGCACTGAGATTCAATCCGTCTAAGAAATTGCTCCAAATTGGTTGATGGAAGCTTACTTGCCATAATTAATTTGTTTCTAGGAGCAAATTTATGACTTTATACTTTATATGGCGGGTTGGGGGATGATTTTCACAAAAAATCTCAAATTAAAAAAAATCGTTTAATTTTTTCTTCATTTTTTTCATGTTATTACTGCTCCATAGTCCTTATTTAAAAAGCAAATGGAACTTTCAGGACTTCGCCCTGATACGAGCAGTTTTATTTTTCTTTGATCTCAAAAGATCTTTTGAAAAACTGAAACACTATAAGAGTGATTGATCAATCTCCTTCTGAACAATCTCAAAATTCTCTGACAACTAGTTAAATTTACAATAATTCGTTTAGGGGAAAGTTATAAATTACGATTGGCTAGTAATAAAGACTTTACATTCTACTAAAAATATACGGCGAGAAGCGATCGTTTAAGTTAAAAGATCCTTTAGTTTTGTTAGACTGGATGATAAACTAAGGAAGTAGTCAAATTACACGATGAAGGGACGGAAGGATGGAAATGTTTTTTCCCACGGATTTTTCACATGTCGAAAGTCTCCTAAGGGTTTACTTTTCAGTTTTATTACCGTTACTTGTTTCTTTGTAGAATTTTCGACGCATAAAAATTGTACTTTTTAGTTAAGCGCCGCAGCCGAAGGATCCGAAATGAAATTGCTGAAGGTTCCGACATGAAATTGCTGAAGGTTCCGACATGAAATTGCTGAAGGTTCCGACATGAAACTGCCAAAGGTTCCGACATGAAATTGCCAAAGGTTTCGACAAAAGTAATTTTTCAATGTTGAATGTTTCAACTTGTCGAGGATTTTGTTATGCACTCATCTTTTTTATGAATTGTCAATTATTGAAACAATTTTTTAAGTTTGAGTTTTGAAGTCTTTTAAGTTCGATATGTGTGATTGAGTTTGAGATTTTTAATCTCGTGAAATCAAAACTGAAGCCAGTTGACAGAATATACCGGTAGATATGACTGGAAGAAGTAAGTGTTCTACAATGCAGAAGTAACCGTGTGTTTTCTTCTGGTTATTCAAAATTATGGATATCTTGACAGTCCAGAAAGTTGTACATTGCAGTAATCAACCCACTGCTTTCTTGAGGTGTTAACTGTTTCGGTGTTCACAGAAAAATTGAATAGTCGGCATGTTTCAAAGTAATTTGCTATTAGATTCCGCGTGCAAAATTTGATGCAGATTTCATTGATAAAGGTGGACTCCATTTCTATTCTTGGTTTGAAAGCTTTCTTGGAGGTTTCGATGCAGCCCAAAACTGCGCCATTCTTTTGAATGCATTTTGCAAGGGCAATAAATCGCTTACACCGAATCATGAATTAGTTAATTCATCAAAATCAATCATCATGTTGCATAGATCATGCAATCAGAACGTGCTTGCAGTTCGAAATCAACGAGAATGAAGTTAACAATTGTTTTTTTTTTTGGTTTTTGCTTTCGGAAACATGGAGTTCAGCTACTTTCGTGTACAAAAAAGTGCTTGCAATACATTTTTATGTTTGTAAAAAGCTTATCAAATATGTTTCATATGACTTTTTGATTTTTTTGACAAAACTTAGACCAGTTGTTAAGAAAAACACTGTATCATATTTGTGCCACAGGGCAAACCGGCTAGACAACTCATAAAAAGTCTGGCTTTAATCCAAATTATCGAAGATGGAGTCAAGCGTCTCAAGCCTACTTCTGTTGTGTTAAAGTCGTAAGTTTGGAAATTCAAAAAGGTTGTTAATAAGTTTTATTGTAGACAAACTGTTAGGCATCAAATCGAAATCTTGCTGCACTCTTTTATTTCAGATACCATCGGACATTAGAGATCGCAAGGTCACGACAGCAGGTCCCCAGACAGAAAGAAGAATTGATAGCACTTACATAAACTCAAACTGGTGTCTATCTAGAATAATTGATACCACTTACATAAACTCAAAACTGGTCCCTATCTCATTCGGGCAACCACAAATAAATTTTAGCGTAGGTAAACTTTATAAACTCTAAATAAACTTTATGTTACTGTTTGGTATTGTATAAATGTATTAGTTAAGTTTTTAGTTTTCGTTGAGTTTTCTCACCCGCCAAACCTCTCTTATGGTTTACTTTTTCCTTTTCTCTTTTTGTCGATTCCCTCATTTATGTTCTATGCGGTGGATCATAACCCCCCCCCCATTTTGTCAACTCCGCGTCTCTGCCGTGTTGATTTCCTCGTCGCCGTTTCGTACTGATTTTTATTGCGTTTTCCACCGACGGATCGTGGTGAGTTCACACTAACCGACGGTACATCTTGTCCTTCGTTCGCCGCACCTATGGTTGGTTCCCTTCGTCTGATTTCCCATTCACTATCGTAGTCGTCGTCGTCGTCCTCGCTCTCGTCCGCCGAGTATTCCACTTTTCGCTGTTTTGTCGATTTTCTTGCATTTTCCATTGCGGTTCGGTCCTTCTCCGCTTTTCGCTTATACTTGTTTGATTCGCTTGGGGCCGGTGTACTAGTTACGTTTCTACTCGGTCCAGGGGTGCACTCCTCGCTTCTATTCCCAATTAGGCTTTCTTCAGCCGCCGATCTAAAAGACACACCACTCCGTTTTAGTAACGACCCTTTTTCCATTTGCACCGTATGTTTAGTCATTTTATCAATTTTTAATGGCAAACGTTTATACCTCCTTGGGTCCTTTGGATCCGTCTTCCCGGTCCTCTGATACACCGTTGTTGAACTTGTTTTATGCTTTTTCAGCCATGTTGGGGTCTTGGGTGGGCTTAGTTCCTTGGGGTCCACAACTTCCGGAGCCTTGGGATCCGTTACCACGTCATCGTCCAAAATGATTGGAGCTTTCCTATTTTGAGGGGCGTACACTAAGTCACTTCTCTTCTCCCAATTTAGGGTAAGTTCAACTTCTGGGAGGTTTCCCGCCTTGTCTAAACAAGATAATTGTTGATTAACAACATTGTTCCAATTTAGGTTTTTCAATGACGGCTTTTTCGTTAAATTTCGCAGTGCCGTATTTGCTTTTCGACCATGGTATGCTTCGAACGGCGTTAGTTTAGTTTTAGAGTGTGGCACGAAACGTAATGCACTAAGCGCACGGGATATCATCTCCCCAAACTTGTAGTTTTTATTTTCCTGGAGATAAGTCAACACGTAATTTTTTTATCGACCCAATAGTCCGTTCAACCTTTCCTGTTGCGCGATGATCCCTCACCGGAGATTTAATACGTTCGATACCTTCGTAGTTACAGAAATTTTTAATTTCGTTAGAGAAAAACCCCGTGGCTTGATCCATGTGCAATTTCCTTGGGTGTCCATGAGTATTTATGTACTTCCTTAGGAACTTCAATACATTTTTTGATTTGTTGCTTGAACAAACATACGCCGACGGCCAATGCGAGAAAGTATCTACTGCTACAAGTACATATTTTTTCCGACCCCTAACATAGTTTACTGGACCCCAGAAGTCTAATTGGACCAAATCATTTGGTTCCTTAGGATCATACGTTTCCCCCATGTCATTTTTTGGAATGTCCGGTTTAAGGTTTTTACCTGCTTCTAAGCAACTTTTGCAGTTTTTGGCTGTGGCCGCGATATTTCGGTGCATAAGGGGAATCCACACGTCCTTTGCGGCCGCGAACATCTTATCCCGCCTATGATGGTTATAATGGAGACGATTCGGAACTTCTGAGGATAGGTCCTTCGGTATTGCTAACCGGCCGTCCATCCACAGGCAATTCTCCCGTACTGCGAAATCGTTGTAATGCTGGGCGTAATATTGTCCTAATTTTGTAATAATCTCCTTTGCTCGTGAAATCCTGTCTCTGATGTTGTCTCGGATGGTCTTCATAATTGGGTCTTTTTCAATATTTGCTTCAATCAATTTTAAATTCAAAACTTCCGGGTGTTCAATTTTCTTCACTATTTTACTATCCGACGGCACTATAGAATAGATCCATTTTTCATTTTGTACAAGTGGGAACGATAAACCGGGGAATTGATGTGGAAAAGATATAATTGTATTTAGTTTTTTAGAATTAGTTTGTTTGGTCTCAAGTTTTTCAGGTGGTATCATTTCGATATCGGAATCCGAACTAACGCTAGGAGGTTGATTTAGGCGGTTTAGTACAACATTTAGATTAACATTTCCCAAATTAGTTGATGTGTTGACTATTGCTGAAGTTGGAGGATCATTCTTTTCTGGCGAAAAAATCAGGTTTTTATATTTTGGGTTACTCAAGTTATTTCTCTCGGATTTGCTACTGTATTTTTTCAAAGTAACTGGCTTTTCACTAAAATCTTCACTACTGTAAATTTTCAAAGTAAGTGGCTTTTCACTGTAATCTTGTAAGACGGATGGTTCGCAACTGTAAACTTTCGACGCAGAAGGCTTGCAATTGTAGTTAGTTGAAATGGAAGGGTTTCGAGAGTATTGAATCAATTTTTTATGTTTGCAACTGTAATTTAAGCAATGAGAACAAAGTCTGAATCTCGTTCTTTGGTATTTGCATATTTCCGCCGGTATGCAAATATCTCGACGCTGATTGGTTAACCGTCGGTTGCATGTAAACACGCCCTCTATTGAGCGTTTGTGCTCACGGTGAATATTTGCATAATCGTCTTTTTTTTCATTCTCATTGGATGAAACTGCTTTGGTTGTGTCGAAACATGACTGTACGCCCCCTACCGTCGGTTTTCGCTTAATGTTATTCACTTCTTGACCCCTAGGCTTCCTTTTATCCTTGGGCCTCAACGCCGCGTTTATCATTCTTATCTTTGCTACTGTAAAATTTTCATCGTAATGACTTGTCTCGGGTGCCTCTGCGGACGGAAACTGGGACAAATAGTCAGCCATCCCCATTTTTGACCCTTGTCTATGTTCAACTTTAAAATCGTATGGCACCAGTCGATCATACCATCGAGTTAAGCGACTGAAAAATGTTTTATTTCCTTTTGGTGACAAATTCAACAATGTAAATAGCGCTTTATGATCAGATATCACTGTGAAATACCGACCGTATATATAATTCCGAAAATTTTCCGTGGCCCACACTACCGCGAGTAATTCTAATTCGTTTGTGGAGTATTTTTCTCAGCCAGATTAAGATAACGGGATGCAAACGAAATCGGATGCCACCCGGATGCTCTTACTGTTCTAAGACGGGCCCCTAGGCCATCGTGACTAGCGTCACACATAATTCTAGTTTCACGGTGAATGTCGAAATGTCGTAATCCGACAATATTTTCCACCAGCGATTTTAATTGTTGGAACGCATTTTCGCAAACGGGTGTCCAGACAAAATCGTTATTTTGGCTCAGTAATGGCCTTAACGGTGCGCTTAACTCGGCGAGTTTGGGTAAAAAGTTTTGTAAGCTGTGTAGCGAACCCATCAAGGATTTCAATGCTTTCGAGATTTTGGGGGTTTCAAGTCTTCTATTGCTTGTGTTTTTCTTACTAAGGGTGTTATACCACTTCTCTCAATTCGAAATCCAAGCCATTCGCACTCCGTTTTCGCAAATTCGCATTTTCGCAATTTTAACGCGACATTGGAGACGTCCAGCTTTTTCAATATCTTTTCCACTAACGCAATGTGTTCGGTTTTAGTTCCTTTTGAAGCAATTAGGATATCATCAATAAACGCGTTAGCCTGGGGGAACTCCTTAAGCAAATTATCTATTACCTTCTGGAATTCCGCCGGCATTGACGTAAGTCCGTAAAATCCGTTTTTAAAACGATTAGTCCCCGTGGATTTTCTGCCGACTAGTGAGAAATTGCATTGCTCGCTCGTTTTTGTTCTAATGCGACTTGTCCGTACGCATATGTGAAATCCAATGTTGTAAACTATACATTCCCCGATTTTTTCTCCGCGATAATCTGACTTACTCCGTCAATTATTTCGTCAATATTCGGCATTTGGTACTTATTTTTGTGTACCTGTTTATTCAATTCTCTTGATTCTAGTGCTAAATTTATGCTTCCGTCCTTTTTTACTGTAATGACGATAGGAGAGACGAAATACTTATCTGAGCACTCCTGTAATTTTATGATATGTCCTTCATTTATCAGCCGATGAATTTCTTTATCCACCTTTTCTTGTAGACTGGTTGGCACCCTACGCCCTTTTTGTTGTATAGGCTTCAAATCTTCAAAAAATTCAGCTTTTACTTTCGCATTCCGGATCTTCCCTATCCTAGTAAATAAATTTGGGTACAACTTACAGAAGTATGTTTGTAATTCGTCGTATTCCTCCTCCTCTTGACTGATCCCTTCCCCTGTGATTCCCATCACTTTCTTCCGTTGGACTAGCTCGAGACCTAGGGTGCCCATCAGGTCGCGCCCAAGGATTGATTGATGATTTCCGGATATTACTGACACTTGTGCTGGTGCTGCCCAGCCATTTAATGACATCATCACTGTTACCTTCCCTAGTATGTTTATTCGGTTGTTGTTGTTATCCAGAAATTCCTCTTTTGACGGTTGTAGTTGAAGATTTGCTTTTCCTAAAGTTGTTTTTAGGTCGTTTTTGCTGAAGATAGTCACTGGAGATCCACTATCTATCCACAACCACATCTTCTTCCCTGACACCTCCACTTGAACTCGGGCCCCAGGGATCTTTAATTCAGTCTCATTTTTCTTCCTTTTTATCGACATTACCATGTAGTCGTCCGATCCCGACGTCATGGATTCGTTTTCCCCGCACCCCTGCTGATTCACCCACGATACTGGGTCTTCATTCAATTCATTTACGTTCTGCGTACTTTGATGATGCTCATTTTCCTCCCTGACCAATCCAACTTGTCCTCGTCCTCTCCATTGGTTAGTACCCCTTCTAATTCCTCGGCATGTTCGTTCAAAATGTCCCAGTTTCCGGCATGAGTTACATGTTGCTTCTTTTGCAGGACAGCTCGCGATGTGATCCAGGGTAAAATTTGGCGCGTCGCAATTGTAACACCTACGGTTATTTCCGCTTCCCCCACTACTACTTGATCCTTGGGTATATCCCCCACGTCCCGCACGTCCTCGGCCTCGAAAAAATCCTTGTCCCCTTCTTATATTATTTACTGGTTCCTGTTTTATTGAAATTGCCGGAGCTGATGAAGCTGGTTTTCCCGTATATGATTTGTATGCGCGCTCACCACGTTCATTTGATAAGGCGATCCGGTAAACTTCCTCCGGTAACTTAGTTGATCGTGATAATTCTCGTTGGCAATCCGATTCCCGCATATTCATAATGAAAATATCACGAACAATTTTGGCCGCGTTTGCAAAATCACATCTACCTTCTAGAGCGTTTAGCTCCGCATGAAGTTTTTCGAAAGTTTCGTTCTCCCGTTGTTTTCGTCCGTAGAATAGTCCCCGCTCATGAGTTACATTCCTCTCACGTTGGAAAACATTTTGCATCTCATCCAGGACCCGTGGGTACCGTTCCGTTTTAATGTTATCCGTCGGTTTCCGTGCTTTGAATATGCGTTGCGCCTCATCTCCGATACAAAGTTACAAGTTAGAATTTAACTTCTTTTCCGAATCGAGACGGTTTTTCCCATTGACTTCATCAGGCAACGCCGTGATAGCCGCCGCATTTAGAGTACTCGCAAAATAGAAATCATCGGATCAACGTCGTATTTTGCTATCATCCCCCAGTGAAATTTAATTATCCACTCCTCCCAATATACTGGAGGTTCCGGCGTTCGTGTTTCCCAAAATGCTACTATATTTAATGGATTTTTCCCCCTCCTTTTTTCTCTGCTGGCTGCGCCATGTTAAAGTCATAAGTTTGGAAATTCAAAAAGGTTGTTAATAAGTTTTATTGAAGACAAACTGTTAGGCATCAAATCGAAATCTTACTGCACTCTTTTATTTCAGATCCCATCGGACATTAGAGATCGCAAGGTCACGACAGCAGGTCGCCAGACAGAAAGAAGAATTGATAGCACTTACATAAACTCAAACTGGTGTCTATCTAGAATAATTGATAGCACTTACATAAACTCAAAAATGGTCCCTATCTCAGTTGATTTGAATGTTTTGCAATCAGATCATATTGCTGCTGGCCGAAATTAGAAGTGTGTAAAGGCCTCCTGGGGCTTACAGAACCCATGGCAGTGAGTATTGTGAGAGGTTGGATGCTGCAGAAACCCGATAAGTTTGTCTTGTCGCAAACGTTATGCGCCCAGCGATTTTCGGAGCCAAATTGACCTCTAAAGATTCAGAGGACTTGAAATGTTATGTGTCGCAGCAGAGGCGGATCTAGGATTTTTTCGAGGGGGGGCGGATTTTCAAAAAAATTTCGAAAATTTTGACGACCTTTTTTTAGGTCGACCAAATTGATTTTCCGAGCTCGTCTAAAGCACTAAAAGGTCCCTGTTTTGGCCACTCCCCCTCAAAGTTAGTATATATTGGCGCCGAAGGCGCCTTTAGAAAAATTTTAGGGTCGGTCGGCAAAAAATGGTTTTCTTAAAAAGTACCAAAGGGGGGACCCTTTGGGTCGGCAGGGGGTCGAATCCCTGAGGGGGGGGGGGGGGGGGGGGGGGCGTCCGCTCCCACCGCCCCTCCCTAAATCCGCCCCTGTGCTGCAGTCTCGTTCTGACCTGACCCTCAAAATATAGACATCGTGTCAGTATGAAGATCTGTTCTCAACGAGAACTTAAAAAAAAACTATCGCAAGCAAAAGCAGGTTTTCTTGAAACTCCAGCAAGCAGACGCACGAATTGGAAAGTGGATTTGCTCCTCTCTGACTAAGAACGCTATAAGTGGCCCGAGCGTAGCAGGGTAAAAAGTAGCGTTTTTAACAATGGAATTTGTCTCGGAAAATAACGGAGAATGGTTTTTTGTCTTCGTGCACTGAAATTTGATCGAATAAAAATCATTAGTTGGTACACCATTATTTTACCATTATTAACAGTTGGAAATGTCATTTACTGGGAAAGAGTGTTATTAATGCAACCCTGTATAAAACTGAATTGAGTTTTGGAGCCATGCTTTTGAAAAAAAAATGTTTCAACCTAAACATTCAAAAAAACTTTCTGAAATATTTTTTGCTTAATTAGAAGCAATTGTCCTAATGGATTATAAATTTCTTGTTTTTTTTTCCAAAAAGTCAATGATTTGAAGAATCACGACCGAGTAATTACTGTGCCTCCAGATTCGCAGAGACCAGCATCAGAGATCAAGATCGTAGGTAAGGTATAATCAGCAAAATTGTTAATGTGAAAGAGTAAAATAAATAAAAAACTCTAGTTTGCGCAATTTGTATATTAGGCTGAGAAACTTGAACACGATTTAAACGAAATGGTCAAAAATTTGAGTGTTAAAAAACGAAGGAGGGTGAAATAGTCTACTGAAAAATGATGAACAACAAAAAATTAACATTAAAATTAAAACGATCTCATTTAAAATTATACAAGTTTGCTCCCTTCTTGCAATTTTTTCGGAGGCTTTGTCTGCCTACCCTTTATTGAGTTCTCGGCAGTAACTGGCAAAGCTTGGCAACAAACTAATCAATTGCGTGTCATCATCAAATAAACAAACTTTTTTCTTCTACTGAGAACGGCTTAGGCTATCAGGCGCTGAAAAAAACTGTTGCGTTACACAACTTAAAAAGCAGTTTTTTCTGAGAAACAATCGCACTTCAAAATCAAAGCCTTTTTTTCTCGGTATCCATTTCTGAAGGGCACATTACCAGAATGCAGAGCTCAAATCCAAATTCGTGAAGATTTTGGTGTTTTCCCAATTTTGAAATTTATTAATAAGCGATTTGGGGTACGCATCTTTCATCGTCACTGCTTGCAACAAAATCATGGTTGACCCCTTTTTGTGTTTGAAATAAAAAAAACTGCAAGGTTTAATTGCGAAGGTTTAATTGTTTATTATTTCATTAGTTTTTCTAATTCCTTCCTACATAAACTTCGATTTGTAAAGAGTCTTTTTTCTGGGCCCCTATCTGTGAGGTAATGCACACACTTCATTTTCATTTTCTTAAATGCGGAATGTCAACGTACTACGTCAATTTCATACCTGGACTGTTTTAAGATTTCTCCACTTCAATTTTATTAATGACTTTAAATCTTCAATTTTTTGTCTCTATTTTCACTCTTAATTAATTAATTTCAGTTACAGATGGCCAAACTTACGTTCAGCCTCGTCGTTTGAGTTACTAGATAATTCGTCGTACGTTTCAGACTTTAACGAGAGCAATTTTTTCTAAAGACTTCAAAGAAACAATTAGTTCCAAGAAACGCTCAAGATTATCAGGTCAACAGCACGTTCAGTTACTTAGAAATTCCTCTTGATTAATGGCGCAGATAGTTTGATTTTAGCGGAAACCCGCATCCAGTTTCAAGCGTTAACAATTAATTATAATATGATTTTAGTACCAGTCTTATAAAAATTGATTTTAATCAATTTTTAATCGATTCTAATCTCTCTTTTTGAAATCAAATAAAATTAACTATAATACTTTATAATCGACTATAAGCAATTTCTTTTATCCGAATTTCTAATCGCTTGTTTTGCAGAGAACCCATTATATTCGAATATAATTGTTTTTAATCCCTTTTCTTTGCCAATTTTGTTTTCGACCTTGTACATGGAAAGCTTATAATTTAAGTTTTCGTAGACGTCGGTTTATGTGAAAAATGGGAAAATTGTTTCAAGTTTTCAAATCAATTCGAATTAATAACGTTTTTAATTTTCATTTTTTATAGTTGTTTCATGATGTACGTTTTAAGTTTTTTTTTACCACCAAAAAATCAGCACGTTGCTTTAGCTCCCTGATTTATAAAGAAAATTTATATTTCACCTGCCGCGGTATTCTTTCAACTAATATAAAAGGATATCTATGAAACTTTTGTTTCGTGGTAAATTTTTGTGTTCAGAT